>NC_140298.1:99070540-99550648 GCF_964211825.1 Aythya ferina | reverse complement strand
AAAGGAAAGGAAAGGAAAGGAAAGGAAAGGAAAGGAAAGGAAAGGAAAGGAGAGGAGAGGAAAGGAGAGGAGAGGAAAGGAGAGGAGAGGAAAGGAGAGGAAAGGAAAGGAAAGGAAAGGAAAGGAAAGGAAAGGAAAGGAAAGGAAAGGAAAGGAAAGGAAAGGAAAGGAAAGGAAAGGAAAGGAAAGGAAAGGAAAGGAAAGGAAAGGAAAGGAAAGGAAAGGAAAGGAAAGGAAAGGAAAGGAAAGGAAAGGAAAGGAAAGGAAAGGAAAGGAAAGGAAAGGAAAGGAAAGGAAAGAATCATTTTGTCCTCATGCATGTGGTACATAAAAGAACATTTATATATTGTAATCTGGAAGACTCTCAGCATTGATCAGCTCCCAGTTAAAGCACAGGTTAAAAATATGTTCCCTAACTGAGATTTTCTAGTGTCACTAGGAGAGAATATATGACTAGTGTGACAGAAAAGAGCAGCAAGAATGAGATTCATCAACTAAGAAGCCCGAGACCTTATCCAGGACTCAGTAACCTAAACATAGGTATCTAGTATAATTTTAAGCACTAGAATTTCTAAAGTACACAATTTTATTAGTGGAGTATTTTACCTAGACTTCAGTTGCTGTTGTAGAATGACATGTATCCCCCATAAATTGCATGTCATATCTAGAGCCCCATACACTTACCCTGATTTTCCTGGAATGGCAGGGACTGCTAAGCAATAGCTAGAACAGTAATATGTTATCAACACTATTTTATTCACAAATCCAAAACATAGAACCATCTGGGCTGCTATGAAGAAAATCAACTTCATCCCAGCCAGACCTAGTACAGGTTTTCACCAAGTTTTTTATGCATTTGGATAGCTCCTTTAGGTGCTATTTGACTTGCTTTAGCAATGTCAAGTTTTATTGATCTATAATATTGCTTCGTTTTGAAACCTGGAGGCTATTATGGAGCCATTCAACTCTGTCTCAAGGCATTGATTTTGGGTATCTAAAAGTGACTAGACATAAAACTCTTGTTATAGTCAGAGAGTAAAACTGGACCCCAAGGAGACATTCAGCTCACTCATTAATGGTTTCTGAGGTGGGATATAGCTACATAAAATTAACCAAGAGAAACTGAAAACAACTCAGTTGGGTTCAAGGATGTGACATGGGTATCGGTGAGACCTGAAGAATTCTGGAAGCTGTGGTGCGTGTCAGGCCAGACAGGATGCCCCAGTGCTTATAAAATGGAATTAGGGCCCAGGTCATTTGTGTAAATAGTGCTACATGAGATAAATAGGGTTGCCAGAGACACCCCCAGGGATCTGGGTATTTCACACAAGACTTCCAAGAGGCTCTCACCTTTCTGGAGAGGAAGCTGGAAGCCAGGCAGCGTACACAAAGTCATCTAAGACAGCATTACTATCTTAGGCAGTGGTATCTACACTACATTTTATGTTGAATCTTGCATCTTGAGTCCATCGAAGACCTCATCTTTCCACAGGAGACAAATGGAGAAAGATGTGAAATATTTTTTTTTTTTTATATGCCCTCACAATATCCTCCTCTTCTATGTTTCTATGTTTTCTCAGAGAACAGATTAAATAAACAAAACTAACTTTCTTTCTTTCTTTCTTTCTTTCTTTCTTTCTTTCTTTCTTTCTTTCTTTCTTTCTTTCTTTCTTTCTTTAATTTTATTTTGTTTTAACAAAACTTGTCTTATGTCACTGCTGGAAATGAGGACTTGTTTTCTGGATTGAATTCAATATGGATTTTTTTGCCAAGACCTGTAATTTAGACTTTGATGGAACTTCTTAGTCCTTTGAGGATTAAAAGCCTGGGGAAGCTTAGATCAGTAAACAGTAGAGAGAAGCTAAGAAAGCTGTTCAGTTAAAAATTCATTCATTTGTTTGGAGTTCACTGTCTGAAATCTCTGTGTAGTCCTATAATCAAAGTGAAGTTGCTTTATATAGCCACCTGCAGGAATCATACTACCCCAAATCTGATCCTCAGTGACAAAACATAATAGCTTAATTTTGAATATTGGCCAAGTCCCAGTAATTGGTATCCAAAGAGCTTCCAAATCAAATCTGTCATTTCATCTACTGTGCAGGACACTACTAAGTCTTCACCTTTCCCTAGTGTTAACCTGAATGAGCATTCATACTACTAGATTTAATTCAAAGCCAGAAGACAGTTTTAGATACAATTTGGTGCTTTTGCATTATTACTATTATTACTTTTATTACTACTATTATTATTATCATTATCATTATCATTATTATGATTATTTATTATTATTATTATTTTACAACACAGTTCTATCTACAGTAAAAATAACATTAATGGTAGAAAAGACAGGCTAGAAATTAAATGGTTTGCCATTTGTTTGTTTTTAGGAGAGATTGAAAAATCAGCTACATCTCACCTCCAGAATATCTATCTAAGAAATGCAAGATTGCTGAGTCTTACTAAGCAATTATGAGCAGTTTGGGATTTTATGCAAGTGATACTAATCCCCTCAGCAGTACTGCAGTAAAACATCAAAGTGAGCTATGTCTGCAAAGTGGGCTGTGTCTGTAAATCTGTGGCTCCCCAAAGCTTCTAGATAATTGTTAAAGTCAACATCATCATTAATTTAATAATAATAATAGTAATAATAATAGTAGTAGTAGAAATAATAATAATAATAATAATAATAATAATAACAACAATAATAACAACAACAACAATAACAATAATAATAATAATAATAAAACAAATCAGGCTATGATCTGACCTTGAAAACCAGAAAGAAACTAAGAATCCAAAGTTTATTATACATTATAATGTCTTTCTTTAGAAGGTACTTATATTTCTTGTGATATAAAACTATTCTTCATAACTCCTGGCCACAACAGATATCACAACCTAATATTCTGCAATATTCCCATGTTACAGAAATATAGTAAGATAAAGTATTTTTACTTATACTGTAGAATAATATTTTTGATTGTGTAGTTTCCAGTTGTCTTAAATTATCCTACCTTCAGGATTAATCCAGGTTGGAAAAAATCTCAAGAAATTTGATCAGTGAATTATAACTTCTGAATCAATTTACTTAAAAATTCTGTGCTTTTGAGCACAGATTAATTAATTCTGAAATTCAGAAGGAACAAAGAAAATGTTTGCAAGCATGCAGGCAGTCTGTTTAGTACAGCAGAAACAAAAGCAAAGAAATATGAAAAACTTTTTTTTAAAGCAAAGAATGTGTGTATATAGAGGAAAAACAAACTGATTTTTGTTTCCTGTACACTTTATTACAAAATATTTGAAATTATGTGTTATTACGAATCAAGCTTAGAGTCTACTGCTGACAGTATATTTGACAGAAACAAGCACATTTGAAAACACTTATAGCTTTTATTTATTGTGAATGAGTGTTTATTTCTTACTCAAATTTTCACAATAATGTATTAGTCAAGGTGAGATGTATATCTTGAAGAAAATTCTTGGAAATGCCAAGGAGTGAGGAACAAAAACACAGAAGGAAAACCCATAAAGGCAAGTTAACAAGGACTTAGACCAGGAAGCTAATCAATTTCATTTCAGCTCATAGTGGTGAGATAAATATGGATGGAAATTTACAGTGAAAAATGAAACAGCAGGGTTAGATCCCAGCTCCAAAAAGAGTGGAGTAAGAGTAGGGGCAACAACCAGGCTAATATAATCGATAACCCATAAAGGTTTTACCCTAACTAGCAGATTGTGATCTAACATTTTCATTTCGGAGGTTTTATACAAAATGTGTAAATTTATGGAATTAAATTCTTGCATGCTAAAGCAAAAATACCATTTATCATGAAACTGGCTTCAGTGATGTCCTTTCTCTGGAATTATCACATAATTTTGGGGCCATTTATACTCGTGTCTTTCACATCTTTCTGCAACCTATTAAACTTTTAATACTAGTATTTTTTAATACTGATTGTCAATTATACTATTGGATATTTCTCAGGCTTTAAAATTTCATCAAAATTTTATTAACTTTGTGTATTGCAGTAAAAGCTTGCTCTCAAACATACTCACATGCTATAAGAAGCCTTTATAGAACTTTCTTGATAAACTAAGTAGAATGATCTTTAAGTTTCTTGTTAATATTTAAAAAATATATACAGAAACATTAAAAATATAATTCTACATTTTTTTCTGAAATGCATTTTTTGTCCCACAAACTATAGTCTTCTAAAATACATCAGTTATCTGCAAACTGATGTACAGTGTGTGTTTACCCATATTTCTCTTCAACAATGCCTATCATTCCTTTTAGCTATATTTGAATACTTTTCATTGAAATTTTTATTGATTGCTTTTTCTTCTTATGCTTATTATACCACTGAATTTTAATTTCATTGGTGATTTTACTTAATTTTTGATATTATACAATGACAGTACAACTGGCTGCAAATTTTTGTTTGCTTTTTTCATGAAGAATCTGTCTAAACTTAAACCTAAATTTACATTTGATATTGACTCCTAACAGACAATATTTTGTCTTAACAATATTTTAAGATCTTCCAATAAGCAATCTCTTAACCCACTCGAGAAATTTTTAATTGCTAGAATAGTGCAAATTTTGAAGTCAGAACTGGTTTCAAAGCCACCAGAAGACTTAAGTATGGGTTGATGCTACTTACCAACATGAATATCATGAATAAAAAAATAATTTTATATTAACATAAATTCTATTTAAAATAATTTTATGGGTAACAGGTTATCCAAAAAATAGTTTTATTGTTCACACATAATGATAACTGCCACTTCTTTTATTATTTCTAATGATACATAAAGTTATTTCAGAATACCCTGGCTGAGAAAAAGTCTGATATTCATCAGTGTGACAGAAAAATTCTTCTTGTATAGAGAAAAGCAGGATCAAATTAATGAGATTCTTTCCCTAAAATTAGGTTATTTTGTATACCAATTCTTTTAACCACCATTCTACTTTGGGGTTAAACTACCCAATTTGTATTTATCCACAGAAAGATAACTACTTTAAACAATACCATAAGCAGTATTTCTAAAAGAAGGCCCTTACCTTTATGCTATTGTTAATAAGTCAATACTTTCTATTAGTTTGTTACCTGTGATACAAACATTAAAAAGTTCTGACAATAAATGACACATAAGAACTAGTATGTCTGTTAAATATTACTGAAATACATGTATGTTATAGCCTGTGGTCGCATCAATGTGAACATTGCTTTACACTTCAACCGCAGCAGTATTTCATTCTGATCTTAAAATACTAATAGGGTATTTATTTTTATTTTTATTTTTATTTTTATTTTTATTTTTATTTTTATTTTTATTTTTATTTTTGTTTTTGTTTTTGTTTTTATTTTTATTTTTATTTTATAACAGAAACCAGTGTTATAACCAGTAAACAGGGCCTGTTGACAAGGACAACTGCTGTTTCTTTGATTATTTCTTTGAGTAGAAATAATTCTGTATCATTTCTGAGAAATAAATCCTTCACCTACTAAATCTAAAAATTTCATCTAGAAATAAAGAGAGGAGAGCAATGGATGTCTGTAGTAGCTAGCAATGTCCCCACACAGGTTGTGAATGCATTTCAGCGGATTCTTTTGCCAGTGTGTTTGGATATGATTTGTGAGTAGATTAACATTAGTGCTTGGATTGTTTGAAATGCTGCTTACCTGAGTGGCAGGCAAATAGAAAATGTGGAAACATTTCCACATTAGGCCTATTCAGTAGACTGTCCTGCAGCAATACAATCAATTACCATAAAATGGAGCATATTAACATGAAATCTACGCATTAATACAATAATAAACTAAACTGAAAGCTTCTTATTCATCCATATCTTGATACCTATTGCTATAACTTTCCTTTTCCTTTTTCCCTGGTGTATGCACCATCTTTTTAACACACTCCTTCCATTTCTTGCTGCCTTACTGTCTACAGACTCAGAGACATCGAAGCATTACTATCAGGATAATTCAGTATACAGAAACTTGACTTGTATTTAGGTTTCTTAAGATCAAACAAAATTCCTACAAGACAATACATGCAAAGAAATATGAAAATGGCAGTATATTTCTCATTCCAAGTTTACTAATTGGCCCAACAGCAAAAGATTGTGTAATAAAATTTCAGTGCTTCTAAACTTTATGACAAAAAGCAAACAAAAATGTAAATCATACTAATTACTAACCATAGCACTGAGAAGATATCACCATGGAGCCAGTTCTGTCTGCAAACACACTTGCGACTTCCACACTGTTTGAATTCTATAAATTATCATTTCTACATCCTGCATGGGTTCAAAGTTAATTGCCTGTTACATTATCAAAGACAAGAACAAGTACATATTATCTGGTGTAGAGAAAGAAATTTTAACAAAACAGGAAAAATGACTCTGATATGTGTTATATTTCATATTTACAAACTGAAAAAAAAATCCTTATGCTCCACCTACATAAATATACTAATTGGAAAGAACTGTTACAGAAGCTGATTTAAAGTTATCAGAGAACAAAGATGAAAGTAACCTAATAACTTGCAAAATGCAGCTGTGCTGCCCACAATGTTTGAGCATCTTCTGTTCTTACTGGGGAAGTTACAGATATTATATGTTTCACCATTTCCCAGAAACTCTTAATATCATATTAAAAGACGAAAAAAGCAACACACACACACAAAACAACAACAATGACAAACACACAGGATGGACCCAGAAGAGAGTAAAAAAGCAACAGAGTGAACTTTATAGCTACTAAAGTATAAATCAGTATAACACTTAAAAATATTCTAATAAAATTTTTTAGTAGAGGATTTTAAGATTAACCGGCCTCCTAATTCTCTGTGCGTCATAAACCATGCTAAAAACAAAGAAAAGAATCTATGAATTCCTCCCACTCCTTTCTAAGTATAAAGTATGGTATATGACTTATGAATGTGCACGAGAAAATGTTTCAGAAAAAATGAGTAACTTAATTGACTGAAACCCATAGAGCTGAAAAATAATGTCGGAAGTAGGTTGATGAAAACAGAAGAGAAGCTCCACTTGTATTCATTCAGTCAAGAATACATATTGTTTGTGATTGCTCAGATGTTGTTTATGGATGTATTTCTGAGCTATATGCATAATTTATTTTGGCCTAATATATTTATCTTATTTGTTGTTAGTGTCAAGATTTCCACTTGGTGCAAGGAGCACTGGACTTCAAATGAAACTTTACTATGGTCTAAGTTGTGAGAGTTAGCCACAACCCAATATATATATAATAAATATTATCACATCATATAATATCATACTGTATAATATCATTTCATATGAGAATATAATGCAACAACGCAGACTACTTACCTCATGGTTCCCCAAAACTGGTGCCCGCACTTGTCCATGCTGTTGTGGTGTTCTGTCAAGCTTTAGTGCACAAAGATGAAACTGGATATGTCTGTCTAGGTATAATAGGCAAATACTAATTCTAATTGCTTACATAGCCAGAGTCTTGACAATGTTGCCTGACAGGATACTCAAAATGACACTTACGCAATGGACTAGGTTTATTAATTATCCTTTGAAACTTAGATGCTTAAACTCCTTTTTATCTGAGTATAACAAATTATGTCTTTAGACAGGGAGCAGACAGGGACCTAATACAGACTTATATATAAAGTCAGAAATAATCTAGGCCAGTAAGCATTAGGAAACATGTTCAGAAATGTTGCATTAATTTCTTATATTCTTAAAGTTTTAAATAGTTCTTATAAAAGTTCTCTCATTTTATGTCTCCCAGTCTACTGTGAGTTTTAATAGGAGGAACAGGGCAGCTATATGCAGCCAAGGGATATAATCATAGATATTGCATGATGAAGAGAGATTTTTCTGTAATGTACCTGCTAATCTACAGAGTTTAAAGATAGCTACTATTATGACTATCTCTGTACAGGTGGCAATACAGATCTCAAAACTGGGCTCCAACTGCTTAATTTAGAGACCTAAGAAACCTGCATAAAGAAACACATATGTAAATATAACATTGACATAACTTCTCCTAACTTAGATATTTCTGTTGGAGCAGCAAATCTAGGACTCCTTAAATGAGTAAAGATTTAAATAATATCTATTTATGACTTTTCATGAACTCCCAGGGACAAAATGTTATCCTAAAGACACTTTGAACATACTGATTTTATTAGTTTCAAAATATTATTTAATCTGATTTAAAACCGTTTGATTTTGTTGATTACATCCTCTTAGTATTCAGGGTTTCAGGGATGCTTGTTGTTTTGTTTTGGGATTTTGTTTCCTTATTAGTGGATGTATAACCCTCAAAATAGTGCTAGAGCTAAACAAAAATTTGTATTTTGTAAGATTTTTTTTTTTTTTTTTAAATGAAATTGTAAGTACCTTAATTTCTTTAAAATGTTACTTGAATTTTGCTGAAGTATCAACCAAAACAAAGAAAAAAAATTCTTCCATTGTCACTGGAAAATATAAAATAATGGAGACACTACTGGAATGAAGATCAGAATCTTTTTGGATATAGGTGTTTGACATGTGGCTGAGATAAACTGCAGAACACCATACTTGATTTACTCAAACTGAGTTTTCAGCTGTTATTTTTTTTTAACCTTTTCCATCAGGTTAACGTGCCTTTTGGAAGTATACTGGCTTAACTTTTTTGAATTCTTCTAAACTCTGAATTTTTAAGGAAAATGTATTTTTTTCTTTCCTCTGTGCATTACAATATGTTTCTTTTACAGTGCTATATAATCTGCTTTTCTACTGCTCAAATTCCCTGTTGAGTACAAGTTCACATCATCCAGAAATCTTAAAAACCCAGTGTCATACACTTTTTCCAGGTTTTTTATTAAGTGCATGTATTTAGCCATTAATATTTTCTTTGAGAATCTCAAACTAGCTGGCAGAAAAGAGACAACATCCACATAATACTGCCACCAGACAATGCAGTCCCTGTAATAAATACAAAGTTGTAGATGGTAAAAAGGTATCACATAGTATCACATCTGCAGAGGTGCTAATGGCTGTGAATAAAGTGAATTTCTCTATATAATAGTCACGTTCTAAATTTGGTACTGAGTGGGAGAAAGCTACTGACAACTCTTACCATCCTTGAAAATGTAGGATTATGTAATGCATGCATTTGTGTCACAGAAGCCTATTTGCTGAGGATTTATCATAAATCTGAAAGAAAAAAAGCCCTGCAGTGATCACAAAAGCTATTAAGTGTAGAAAGGCAAGGCAAGACAAGGAAAGATGAGAGAAGGGAGATAATGTAAGGGTGAACCTCTCTATTTTTCAGCTTTAGTTTCTGGTTCTGGCATAAAGAATTATGTTGTTCAATTCCAATATCTACGGAAGTACCCACTTTACAATTAGACCCCCCGCACACCGCAAACCATTCCCCTGACAAATACAAATTACTTTGTACAAACGCAACTGAAAGTTTGAAAAGCCAAACTGGGGACAGGGTTGGGTGGGGATGGGGAGGAGTATAGCTATGGGGGGCAGGTGGATTGAGCCCTGGGGGGGGGGGGGGGAAAGCTATAAGAGGTGTTCCAGGCAGCATTTTTTCTGCCTGGATCTCTAAAGATCTCTAAACTTTTAAACCCACCTTCTGAATAGTGGTAGCTGTAAAAGGCTGCAGGGATTTTCTTTTAGCCTTTCCTATGTCTCCCTGCATTTTCCCCATAACAACCACAAAACCAAACGCCAACAGAAACAAAACAACAGCAACAACAACAAAACAAACAAGCAAATAAACAAAAAAAAAAAAAAACAGAGCAGATTAAGAAGAAACTACCTGCCTGAAGCAAAGTACCATCTAATTTTTAGGTTACTTGACTTGTTCAGGTAAGTGATTGATGGTGTTTTAGATGAACCTCACAGTAACATAATCTGTGGCATTGATCTGTCAGTAATATCGTTTATGCCTCCTCCTTCTGCCTTTCCTGCAGAACATGTAGACACTGCATGCAATGTGTTCTCCTGTTTTGGGTGAGAGCATGCATCTCGACAGCCAATCCTTTGTGAATCACCTACAACATAAAAGGGAAATGCATACTGAAGTAAATTAATTCCTACATAGGTGGCAAGACATATTGTCTGTCATGTTAGTCATTATCCCATTTAAACTTAATGATGTTCTCAGGTTGATATGTTATCAAGACACTAGCTTTCAACCAGAGAGTATTTAAGAATGCACTCTTAATAGCAGAGAGGCATGAGGTAAATTAATTCATTTTTCAAATGATCATTTATTGGCTTAATTAATGTTTTCTTTCTGAACATTTGGAATGCAGTTCAAATGTTATAAATACATGTGTGCTGATGTAGTTAAATGTAATGATGAAAATCAGTCCATGTATAGTTACCCTCAATACCAGAGTATTTTGTCCACAAAGCAGTCAGACACAAGACTGCAGTCATCAGGAGAGAGATATTAATCTACTTTCTCCTCTGCCATAACACTGTTAATGTTATTCTCTACCAGCTGGAAGTGGCATGGTGGCTGGGGGAGCAAGAGACAGCAGCTAATGAAGGAGGTATGGATCCATCACTATGGTGGTGGCAGGCTAGGACAGCATCTGTCACCTTGATGAGGCCTCTGCGTCAAGCACGTCTCTGGTGCTCCAGATAGCTTAGCAGCAGACATCTGGTCCTTTGCAGCAGACATCTAGGAGATGGCTCCTCTGACAAATCTGTGTCTTGGTAATGGAAATCGGGTGTAATCTTGGTTAATGGAAAACTGGTGCTCACTGCCACTTGCTCACATGAACACGAGGCCACATCGACTTTCAGTTTGAGGCATTGGACATCTGGAAGCCTTTGTAAGGTAAGAAATTGCTGTTAGTCTATCACACATGAAAGACACTGAAAGTCACTACGTCAAAGTTGAGACTTGAGCCAGGGGCTGCATGTCTACTGCAGAAGAGAACAATGACCCAGGGAGGTCAAGCAGAGCAAAGAGCCTTGAATATTCTCCACATAAAGATTGGTACCCTCTGAAGTGGCAGGAGAACATAGGTAGTGGGTTTACATGGCAAGGTTTTGGTGGCAGGGGCCATAGGTGTGGTTTCTGTGAGAAGGATCTAGAAGCTGCCCCATGTTTGGTAAGGGCCCCACTGCTGACCAGAACCGAGCCGAGCCAATAAGCAATGTTGTTTTGTGCCTCTGTGAGAGCATATTTAAGACAGGGAAAAAAACGCTGTGCCACACAGCAGCTGGGAGAGTGAGAGGGAGAAACAGCCTTGCAGGCACCAAGCTCAGTGAAGAAGGAGGGGGAGAGGTGCTCCAGGCACCGGAGCAGAAGTCCCCTGCGGCCTGTGGTGAGGACCATGGTGAAGCAGGATGTCCCCCTGCAGCCCATGGAGTACCACGATGGAGCAGGGTTCCACGCTGCAGCCCGTGGAGGAGTCCATGGTGGAGCAGGTGGCCCTGCACTGACGGAGGCTGCCGCCTGTGGAAGACCCCTCCCGGAGCAGATTCCGGGCCGGACCTGTAGCCCATGGAGAGGAGACCACTCAGGAGCAGGTGACCCGGCAGGAGCTGCTGCCCATGGGGGACCCAGGTTGGAGCAGTTTTCTCCTGAGGGATGGAGATGGAGCCCATCTACAAGAAGGGCTGGAGGACTGACCTGGGGAACTATAGGCCTGTCAGTTTGACCTCAGTGCCAGGGAAGCTCATGGAGCAGATTCTCTTGAGAGTCATCACACAGCACTTGCAGGGCAAGCAGGCGATCAGGCCCAGTCAGCATGGGTTTATGAAAGGCAGGTCCTGCTTGACGAACCTGATCTCCTTCTATGACAAAGTGACGCGCTGGGTGGATGAGGGAAAGGCTGTGGATGTGGTCTACCTTGACTTCAGCAAGGCTTTTGACACCGTTTCCCACAGCATTCTCCTCAAGAAACTGGCTGCTCTTGGCTTGGAGTGGCGCACACTTCATTGGGTTAGAAACTGCCTGGATAGCCGGGCCCAAAGACTCGTGGTGAATGGAGTCAAATCCAGTTGGAGGCCGGTCACTAGTGGCGTTCCCCAAGGCTCGGTGCTGGGGCCGGTCCTCTTTAATATCTTCATGGATGATCTGGATGAGCGCATTGAGTGCACCCTCAGTAAGTTTGCAGATGACACCAAGCTAGGTGCGTGTGTCGATCTGCTTGAGGGTAGGAAAGCTCTGCAGGAGGATCTGGATAGGCTGCACCAACGGGCTGAGGTCAACTGCATGAAGTTCAACAAGGCCAAGTGCCGGGTCCTGCACCTGGGGCGCAATAACCCCAAGCAGAGCTACAGGCTGGGAGAGGAATGGTTGGAGAGCTGCCAGGCAGAGAAGGACCTGGGAGTGATGGTGGATAGTCGGCTGAATATGAGCCAGCAGTGTGCTCAGGTGGCCAAGAAGGCCAACGGCATCCTGGCTTGTATCAGAAACAGTGTGACCAGCAGGGCTAGGGAGGTGATCGTCCCCCTGTACTCGGCTCTGGTGAGGCCGCACCTCGAGTACTGTGTTCAGTTTTGGGCCCCTTGCTACAAGAAGGACGTCGAGGTGTTCGAGCGAGACCAGAGAAGGGCGACGAAGCTGATGAGGGGCCTGGAGAACAAGTCCTAAGAGGAGCAGCTGAGGGAGCTGGGCTTGTTCAGCCTGGAGAAAAGGAGGCTCAGGGGTGACCTTATCGCTCTCTACAGGTACCTTAAAGGAGGCTGTAGCGAGGTGGGGGTTGGTCTGTTCTCCCACGTGCCTGGTGACAGGACGAGGGGGAATGGGCTTAAGTTGAGCCAGGGGAGTTTTAGGTTATATCTTAGGAAGAACTTCTTTACCGAAAGGGTTGTTAGACATTGGAACAGGCTGCCCAGGGAAGTGGTGGAGTCACCATCCCTGGAGGTCTTCAAAAGACGTTTAGACGTAGAGCTTAGGTTTATGATTTATTGGGGACTGTTAGTGTTAGGTCAGAGGTTGGACTCGATGATCTTGAAGTCTCTTCCAACCTAGAAATTCTGTGATTCTATGGACCCCATGGTACGGACCCATATGTGGAGCAGTTCTGGAAGAGCTGCTGCCTGTGGGAAGCCCACGCCGAATCAGTTCATCAAGGACTGCATCCCGTGGGTGGAATCCCACAGCACAGGGGACAAGAGTGACTGAGAAGGAGCGGCAGAGAAGCACTGTAGACTGACCATAACCCCCATTCCCCCGTTCCCCTGCGCTGCTTGGGGGGAGGAGGTGGAAGAGGGTGGATGGGGGGGGAAGGTGCTTTTGGTTTCTTTCCTTTGTTTCTCACTTCTCTAGCTAGATCTATAAGCAATAGATCTTACTATCTCCCTATGCAGAGTGTGTTTTGCCTGTTACAATAATTACTGCGTGATCTTCTTGTCCTTATCTCAACCTTTGAGCCCTTTTCATCGTATTTTCTCCCCATTCCTCTTTGAGGAGGGGGAGTGAGAGAGCGGCTGTGGTGGAGCTCGGCTGCCCACTTGAGTGGAACCACGACAGTAACATATCTCTCTTGGCTTGGGTCTCCTTTGGTCTACATACAGTATGCTAATGGCATTATAATTATTTGATAATAGGAAGGTCACTTCTAAGCTCTTCAGAGAAAGTGTGATTTTTATCAAAGACATGAATGGGGATCAGATCTGATTATGAATGTCTAAAATATAACTTAAAATATTCTGCTGAGACAATAGGAAATTGTTTTCTTATTGTCTCCCCCCTTTTCCTTTGTACTATTTAGAATAGCAAAGTGAAAATATATGTTAGGAAATTTGGCACAACACAATATATTTCACTGGCATGAGTTGTAACTACAGACTACTTAGTGAAAATGAAGATAAAAAGACTTTGATGCACATGCACAACTTGTTTGCACAAAATGTTTATTGTTCTATAAGTCACACAGTACACAATTTAAGAAAAAAAAAAAAAAGTATCCTGGCAAGCTCTATGATAAATCTTACTGATTAAATAATTGCATGTTCTAGTATTTCAATTAATTGATACCTTGTTATGCAGTAACAGCAGTAACATAATAGAGCAGCATAATAATTTATATCAAATAGACCTACTGTTGTGTTTTTATAAGTGTTCATCTTCCTGTTAAACATTCAGAGTAAGCCCCATGAAAACCAAGCTACAGGTATCACTAAACCTCTGGTCTGACTTCACCTTGATAACCTGGAGTTTACAGGGCTTGTGTTTCTTGTGTTCCTTTGTTTGAAGAATTGAGTGTACCTTTATCGTTGTATCATTGTTTGCAGCAAGCTCTCAACTGTCCCCACTTTGCTTTACTTGGAGCAACCAAAGTTTATACGGACTGGCTTTCTTTCAGGTGTACCTAACCCGGTACTCTAGGCCCATTCCCAATATACTCCAATTGCTAACTGCTTGGTCATTCCGCAAGACTATTCAAGTCCAAATAGAGTAAAACCTGAAATACATGCAGTATCAATATTGGGATCTTGGCATCAACTGTATCACTCTCAAATACACTTCTGTTGGGGTGCATCTCTTGTAACGGTAGAAAAAACTGGACATAGGTAGTCTGTTCATTGAGGTTGTAGCAGAAAAATATTAGCCTTTATTCTTCAAGCCTGTTGTCACCACTCCAACAGTATACTAACAAACCAGACTGGGATGAAAATAGGGAAATGGTGTTGTAAACTGGATTCAAGATTAAACAGATAGAAATGAAGAGACTTTCATATTTTGTGTTGGTTACATTTCAGATGAAAAATTTCTCAACTATGCCTCTGCATGGGGTCAAACAGTTACAATGTATAAGTGGAATATATTTAAAAGTAAACAAATATAACATCTGAATTATTAATTATTTCATCTGGAATCATAAATTATTTCAGTTACTAGTAAGCAATCACTTCTATTTCAAAATAAATAGCGATCTCATAAAGCTATCATTGGAAATGTTGGATAAATGGGGATCATAAATGTATTTTTAATGTAAATAGCATTTGTGATATTCTTTGTTTTTAATATGGCAGATGAAAAATATCCATATCAGGTAATACTTAAGTTATGTCTAAAAAGATGAAGTATATATTCCATTGGAAAATTGAAAACTCTATTCCAGTGACAGCTGAGACAGAAAAATCATGTAATTAGAGAAGACAATTACAGAATGGATTAGGGCTATTTGGTAGTATATTTGCCTAATATTCCTGTGAGCTGTCATACAAGAGGAAGACAACCTGTTACTCCTCATTGGTATCTGATATATTTCATAAACATCCACAGCCAGAAAGGACTCAGCAAGCAGTGTTTGACCTCAACAACTTTCCACATTTGATCAGCTTCCACTAGGCTTATCAGCATTTCTTTTACTGCAGAACCTTGTCCAAGGCCTTAGTAGCCTTATCCTATTCCTGCATTTATTTATTTATTTTATTTATTTATTTATTTATTGCCAGAATCAAACTACTTCCAGGTGGAATTATTCAGGAATTGAATCATAGAAGATCAGAGGAGGGACATGAAGATGATCAAAGGGCTGGAGCACCTCTCCTATGAAGAGAGACTGAGGAAGTTGGGGTTGTTCAGCCTGGAGAAGAGAAGCCTCAGGTACCTTATAGGTACCTTCCAGTACCTAAAGAGGGCCTACAAGAAAGCTTTGTTTGGACAAGAGGTAATGATTTTAAATTAAAAAGAGGTAGATTTAGTTTAGGGAAGAAATTCTTTACTGTGATGATGGTGAGGCACTGGAACGGGTTGCCCAGAGAATCTGTGGATACACCATCTCTGGAAGTGTTTAAGACCAGGCTGGATGTGGCTTTGAGCAACCTGTTCTAGTGAGAGATGTGTATGATCTTTATGTATGTGTATGATGAGAGATGATCTTTAAGGTCGTTTTTAATCCAAGCCATTCTATGAAGATTATGGAAAGGAAGAAATAATTTACTAGAAGAGGTAGTATTTAGTAGAAATAGTAAATGAAATTTGTCTTCACCTACAAGACACAAAGAATTCACATTTTACAAAATTTTCAAAGGAGCTGTACAAAAGCTAACATGCAAGGGATATATTTTACATTGCCTGTCTAAATATTTAGGAAATATTCTACCAGCATATGAGTGTCTTCATTAACAGGATTATTCTGCAAAATATGCCATTAGAAAAAAATGTATAAGGTATTCTTCACTCATTAGGCCCATTGTTTGAAATGCCACTATTTTATTGATCTTTTCAGTCTTTATTTGTTACAAGAAGCCAATAAGATTTTAATTAAATGCCTTCAGAAAATCAGAAGGATAGATGGGAGATGGAAGTTACGATATTTGCCTGAGATTATGTTGTAACTAATTTAATAGAGGTTTTCTGTGAAAATTTATTTTACTGGAGTATTTTCATAATTTCTTAGGAAAAGAAGGGGGGAAAGGAAGGTAGTGTTGCTTTTTATACTTTCGACACCAAGTAAGTATACTTTCGACATAGTAAGACAGGGGCAGGGGCACCTTCCAATAGAGCAGGTTGCTCAAAGCGCCATCCAACCAGGCCTTGAACACTTCAACCTGTTCCAGTGCCTCACCACCCTCAGAGTAAAGAATTTATCCCTAAATTTCTTGACAATTAAGTATTTCTAGCACATCTAGAAGTGGAATATGAATGACCTAAGCATTAAATTCAAATAGACCTCTATATGTTCCAGATAAGACAATCATTTACATCTGGGTTTTTCTATAATTAATTATTTGAATATTGAATTTCACTATTTTTATTACTTATTATTATTATTATTTTTTAATTATCAATACTATTAATGTAGTATTTAATATATTGATACTGTTATCATTAATATATTAACAATTTTCTTATATCAGAAACCATTTATTAACTTATTGATTTCATTGAGAAAAATAGAGATAAACATTATTTTGCACTTAGATTTGCTCTTTTGTTTAGATTTTTAAGTTAAATTTGACAATAACAAAAATGAATAAATTATTTATATTTAATAAGCACTGTATATATTTTATTGATGTCAGACCAATTATGTGAGGGATGTCAGTTTACTTAATCTATTCAATTGCTACACTTCCTTTATCCTATTCAGAATAATCTAAAAATAATTCAATAAATTCTGCAGCAAGTTATTTGATATCATCATAAATGCACTGTGATTTAATAGCACAAATTCAAGATGAGATCACATGATCATTAAGCTACTATTAACTCAAACTTATTCATACATGTAAAGATTTTGAAAATCATTTTGGTAGCTGTTTTCTGTTTTATTTTTAATGACAACATAATTTCACAATCTGACTTTCAGAACTTGTTTGGACAAAATTCCTAGTATATGGTGTGATGCTATTAATAAGCCTGTGGCAGACACTTTAATTAAATGATTATTCTTACAAGCAGTAGAAGAGACAGCTGTCAAAAAACAAACAAAACCAACCAACCAACCAAACAAAAATCAAGTGAAAAGGATATAAAGTATAAAGGATATTGGACAGATACAGATGAATCTGTAAGCAATTGAATTTAGCATCTATTCCATAAAATTTCCATAATTAAATTATTGCATCAGTCAAGCAAAAGAAATGTATTTCACCTGGTTCAAATATTTTTCACAGCACAAAACTGGTCATGCCCTCAATGAAATTGAGAGTAAACAATGTAATAAGATTAAATAAATAATAATGAGTTTCTTACCACCTAAACAATTCAGTTAAAAGTATTGATGTAAAAAAAAATTAAAAGCATGACAAAAGTATGATATAGAATTTTTTTCTCAATGCAGAAAACTCATTTAATAGTATTGTAAGTATTAGAAATACCCCCAAATTATTTTAAAGTGTTTGTTGACATACAAGCTAGCAATGTTTTATTCTGTTAAATTGTTTTGCTCTCTTTCATTCTAAAGAACAAAAACATTTAATGCACAGTTAACTTTAAATTAACTACTTTGTTTGGCTTGTAATATATGACTTTCATTATTCAGTGAAATCTTAGAGCATTAAATCTCAATCTTTTCTTCTCAACACAGCAAAATGGCAAGAATATTTGAAATTATCGTGAAGTTTCAGCACATTTCTTAAAATACCCTGGGAGGTGGTGGTGTCACTGTCTGTGGG
The DNA here is from genome assembly GCF_964211825.1 of Aythya ferina. NCBI lineage: Eukaryota > Metazoa > Chordata > Aves > Anseriformes > Anatidae > Aythya > Aythya ferina. The sequence goes on along the minus strand of NC_140298.1, from coordinate 99,532,545 downwards.
GGTGTTTAAGGGAAGGCTGGATGTGGTGCTTAGGGACATGGATTAGTGGGTCACATTGATGGTAAGGTGATGGTCGGACCAAATAATCCTGGAGGTCTTTTCCAACCTTAACAATTCTATGATTCTATTCTATGATTCTGTTAAAAGAGTACAAGAAACATTTCCCTTCCTTAAGAAACAGTTTTATCCTTAACAAAATTGTAAATACAAATTTTATGACATATGAATTGGAAAAAAAAAAATCATGAGGAACTGCACCCATTTTGCAATTGAGCATCAGAAAATCCATAAAATAAATGCATTTCTCAGACTGAAGAAAAAATATGATCTGTGATTTTATGTATGCACTGTACTACTATAATATGGAAATGGCTGTTGACATGTGTCTCTTCCATGGATACATTCTAACTAAAAAAACCAGCAAAACAGAATTACTAGACTCAGGGATTCAGACAAGAGAAGGGAGCAAAACCCACAGAAATCCTAAATTAGCAATCAGAGAAAAGGTCACTGTTTAAACAAAATTCATTTTTAAAAACAAATTTATGTTTTTTTCATGATACTTAAGCCAATTTTGAATAGTATTGAAGAATTATTTCAACATCTTTCAGATACGGCATGCAAATCAGGAAGATTTCTATACTAGTTTTATATCTCCAGAAATTAATGAAAATAATTTATCTGTGTGTGCCAAGATTTTAACTGTCTGATTTAGTTTTAAAGCCAAAACCAAAGGTAATCCTGCCTTTCAGCCCAGTGCAAGGTTCACTGGATGCTGATCACTGCAAGTTCCAGGACTATCCAGGGAGGTCCCATGCAGGAACAGTAGTAGATGTAGACACAGCAGGTATTAACCTGTGAGGTAAGAAGACTTATGTAATGAAGAAAAAAATAATTAGACAACTTTTGGAGATACTGAAACAAAAGGGTCTTTGAATGCACAGACGTGCAGCTAAGTGGCTCATTCTACAAAATGCAGGGATGTTTATAACAGAAATTATACAAAGCTACAATGGAGCCTTACTGCCTGCATCCTAGTGCCAAAACCTAAATCTGAGCTAAAATTGCAGAGTTTAATGAGTTTAACTTCAGACATCATGGAGCAGGGACCCAGAAAGTCACAAATAGAAAAACTGATTTCAAGTGGAGCTTCATGTGTGTGACTTCAACTAGATCTACAGGGAGCCCCATGCAGTTGCTTGGTGAAAGCAGAGTTTCCGCTCTTGAATCCATTGATGTGGAAAAGGAAATTACCTCTTTGGAAGGAGAAGTTAGAGAAAAGTTATTTCTTGCCTTTTCCTCCCATCAGTAGAAATACAGATCAAATTCACTCATAAACATTCTCTCTCTTGCTCCTCCCTTCAGTGTCATGGCTTGTTCAGGATGATGCACTGAGTTACTAGCACACAAATGCTTTTCAGAGAAAGAGAGAGAATGTCAAATATTAGATCCAGACAGTATTAAGTAATTAAAGTTTTTATTGTGTGTTCCTTCTGAAGGTCAGTGGTTCCTTTCTACTACAAAGAAGCTGTACAAGGAAGATATCAGCCACAGGAACAACATGTAGACGTGGTGTTCAAAAGTGCACAGCAAGGAAAAACCAAAGGAACTGTTAGAAATTTGCTAGTATGTTCTATCTGAAAGAATCATATTTCTGCGGTCTTCATTAACTGAACATAGTGTTCCATCTCATCAGACAGTGTATTTCTTAGCGTATATTCTCAAATCAAAGTGAATGGCTCCCACATATTAAAATAGTATATTATCAGGACTCAGAAAAGCAGATAAATCACTTGAGTGTCCCTAAGCTACACTGCTTTTCTGTGTTCTGAAATCTTTCCATATGTTATGCAGTGCTTTTCAAATCATCCAGTCATTCCATGGTTGGAATAATAAAGCATTCATGCATATCAAAATAGGCAAATATGTGAGTAAGCTCCTGCTTTATCCTAAGGGAGAGAGAGAAGGAACTGCAGGTTTGGTAAATGTGAGTTGGTATGATTTTTCAGGTTTGGAAATAAAATTACAGAAGCATCTGGAAGCTGTTATGCTTATTATTGTCAATCCCTATAACAGCAATATATTTGCTTGTTCTATTTCTTGAAAAAAAAAAAAAAGGTAGTGGCATCTGAATTGTTCTTGATGTCATCCTTTGAATATGTGATAAACGGTTCAGAAACTTTGCTGAGCTCCGGTGAAGTTTCTGTGTGTGGTGAAGACAGAAAGCAGCTGGGCATGTATGTGAAGCATAAGAGCTGGATCTGAGTGTTCCGCAGGGTGTATGTTGCAGAAACAAACAGTCCAAGTATGCCTCCAACTCCCTTTTGATCCTCCATCACCCTCCCAAAATCTTCCCTTTGATTTTAGTTATGTATATGACAAGAAAACTGTCTTTCTGGATTCTTGCACTTATATATATAAATATATTTCACTGAACATAAGCAACAAGTATCAACTTTGGTCAGGCTTCATGTGGAACAAGATGCTACACAAAACATGTGATGATTCCAGTAGCATAGACTCTTTTTTTTTTTTTTTTTTTTTTTTTTTTTTTGTCCTGGAAGATAAAAAACTATACTTAAAAGAGAATTATCCTGCATAATGTATTAAGTAGGATAGTCAAAGATACTGCTAAAAGAATTTTTAAACTCCATCTTTCCACTTGTTCTGGATACACCTATTCATACTGAAATTTCATTCTGTGGCTGTAGATCTTTTTATATGTTTATTTTTGTGATAAAAAATTGAGTAAGATATCTTATTTTCATGCTATCCTAAGCCTTTCAGTAAAGGATGCTAGACTGTAGAGTTAAATTTACTAGTATCTTCCTAAAATCAACTAATTCATTTTGTTACTAGTACAATAATTTTTCAACTGTCTTTGCTATCTAGTAAGTAGTCTCTGAGGGTGGGATTTGCTCCTGAATTAAACTATCAACAACATGGATTTTAACACTTGGATGAGTCAAACTACTCGTAAGTCAATGGACAGATATTCTAGGGCACACTTTTGAAGTCCTATTTTAGATTTGAAGATATGATGAGAGGGATTGCAAGTTTAAACAATTCTATTCCTAGGGGGCATCAAGTCAGTGTGTTCAAATATATACATTTCATCAAAGGAAATGTAGGATGAAATTTTGATTAATACCTATGGCATTCAAGACAGTTAACTGGAATTTATAATGCTCATTTTTTAAAAAATCTTTGAAATTTCCATGCACAGACACTGAAGCTGCACTGATTTCTGAGTGGTCATATCCCTACATCTATACAAAACTCAGTGATATCTTTAAAGTTTACATATTTTCTAGGTATTTTACTTAAAACACCTGTATTGCTTTGTTTGTTTGTATATTTGTTTTGGTGAGTGAATTTATCAGGCAATTAGGAATCTAGCTGTTGTAAAAGTAGTGCATATTTTGTATTCTTTCACAGTTCTAAGTCATAGTATGCAGCTTCCTGGCTCTCCTTTGAATATTGGAAAAGCTCAGCAGCTCCAGTGTGTATTGCTGAGTAATGGAATATTTGAAGTGTGCACAAAGAACAGCTGTAGATAATATTATCCTTTAATAATGAAACTCATAAAAATGTTCCTTTTTGTGCACATATTCGCAGCATTTACTTCAAAATAAATTGTCATTTTCAGATTTGTGTTACTCCACACTGGTGAGTAAAGTTATCAAGGGCAAGTTATCATTACATTATCATGTAGTTTATTAGAGGCAATCAAGTGCACAAGCAGAAGGGCCATCCTGATGAGAAGTCAGAAGTCTTGAGAAATTACTGTCATTGTGCATGAAACTGAGGTCATGCCTTGAGAGAGTCTTGGATTAATGATCTGTCACTTTCTGTAAACACACATTTCAAATACCATGAACCATCTATGACTGCAGGACAATTACTTTAAATAGAGAATGCATTGAAAGTTTGTTGGTATTACAGATATAAATATCAATGAGTTGGTTAAAAAAAAACACCTGCTTCCGAAATATGGATCCTTTGACTTAAAGTATATTCAACTGTTAAATTATTAACTATTACTTACCAGAAAACACATACCTATAGTTACTAGGAACAGAAACACACAAGCTATTACAACTATACTTCTTGATGAGTGATTTGTTCACTAACTCATCGAAAACCAAAGCTGTGGTGTTCACCCTTCAGCTCTCTGCAACAGACAATGAAGTCAAATGGAATTTGTTCATTGCATTCAGAGGGGTGATCAGTTGAGCTTCCTGCCCTTCATGAGATGTACAAAATCTTCTCTGTAAAATCTCTCTGAATTGCTCCCTGATTACACTGAATTCTATGCTCTGATTAAATATTCTGGTTGTAACATTGACATACACTAATTCAGCAGAGCTTCTAAGCAAGATTTAGCTCATGTATGAATGCTAGATGACAAAATTTCTTCCAGATTTTTAATCAGCCAGTATAATCTGTTTTGGCATCTCTGGGAAAATTGACTCAATCTCCAGGAACCTGTTTCCTTTCCTGCAAAGGCAGGACTGTAAAAAATAACTTTCTGCCATGGGTTGTTGATGGCACAAGGGGCTGGCTTTGGTTACAAAAGGGATTTTCTGAAATAATAAACAACACACAAGCCTGGTCTTTAACATGGGAAATCAAGTGGCTTTGTCTGAATTCCTCTAAGAATCATATTTTTTACAAGATTGCTGTTCCAGGCTTAGAAATAGAGATTTACCTAGCATCTATGCAGTACTTTCCATCCTTTATTGCTCATTTCCTGAGGATGTGTTGTCCAAAATGTGATGAGATTGATGTGTTGGGTTTACGTGGAAAGGATTTGAAAACAGGGGGGCTGCAGGGATGGCCTCTGTGAGGAGAGCCCAGCAGCTGCCCCATCAGAGCCAGCTCCAGCCGGCTCCAGCAGGGATCCGCTGCTGGCCAGACCTGAGCCAGGGATCAATGCTGGGTGGGCCTCTGGGAGAGCAGATTTAAGGATAGAGGGAAAAACAACTGCTGCACAACAGCAGCTGGTAGAGTGGGAACCAGCCCTGCAGCCTCCAAGGTTGGAAGTGGAAGGCAGGAGGTGCTCCAGGCATGCAGCACAAGTTCCCCTGCGGCCTGTGGAGAGGCCCCTGGTGGAGCAGGCTGTCCCCCTGCAGCCCATGGGTCCCACATGGAGCAGATCTCCACACTGCAGCCCATGGAGGAGCCTGGTGGAGCAGGTGGATGTGGCCTGGAGGAGGCTGCGGCCCATGGAGAGTCCCCACAGGAGCAGGCCCCGGGCCGGAGCTGCAGCCCGTGGAGAGGAGGCCACGCAGGAGTAGGATATCTGGGGGGAGCTCATGCCCGTGGGGGACCCGCTGGAGCAGTTTGCTCCTGGGGGATGGACCCCATGGTACAGAGCCATGTGGGAGCAGTTCTTGAAGAGGTGCTGCTTGTGGGAACCCCCTGCAAAATCTGTTCAGGAAGGACCTCAGCTCCCATTCCCCATTCCCTGAGTGGGGGGAGGACATGGAAGAGGGTGGATGGGGGGAAGGTGGTTTTAGTTTGCTTTTACTTTCTCATTGTTCTAGTCTGCTTGGCAGTAAATTGCATTAATCTCCTTATGCCAAGTCTGTTTTGCCCATGACAGTAATGGTTGAGTGATCTCCCAGTCCTTATCTCAGCCCTTGAGCACTTTTCATCATATTTTATTCCCATTTTCCTTTGAGGAGCGGGAGTGAGAGAGTGGTTGTGATGGAGTTCAGCTGCCCAGCTAGGTAAAACCATGACAGTTGGTCACTGCCACTTTTGTTAACAGCTCTGCTACCTAGGTCAGCCTATGTTCTCCTATGAAGAAAAGCTGGGAAGAACTGGATTATTTAGCCCAGAGAATAAAATGTTCTGCTGAGACACTTTATAGTGGCATTCCAGTATTTCAGGCCTACAGAAAAGATGGAGAGAGACTCTTTATCACATAGTGTAGTGACAGGACACTACAGGTGTCCTACAGGTGTCCACCACCAGGGGTAAATGGTTTTAAACTTAAAAAAAAGTAGGTTTGAATTAGAAGAAATTACAAAGAAATTACGAAGAAATTCTTCACTATGATGACTAAGGCTTGTCCAGAGAAATGTGGATGCTCCCTCCCTGGAAGTGTTCAAGGTTAGGTTGGATGAAGCAACCTGATCTAGTAGAAGGTGTTCTGCTTATTGCAGGGGGGTTAGAATTATATGATCTTTAAGGTCCTTTCAAATCCAAATCATTCTGTGATTCTATGTTTCACCTGGTTAAGGTTAACATGACAAGGTTCCTTCAACTATAATTCTCTGTAGTTTAGGTCTAAACTGTCTCTGTTCTAGCAGGTGTAGCATTGTTTTTCCCTCAGTGCTTAAGACAGAAAAGATCAGTTGTTACTTGGAAGGTCCATTTAGTAGAAAAGGGGATATAGGGCTACAAAAGGCTGTGCTGTTATAATTTCTCAGCTAGGACATATTCATGTCCTTATTTTTTTCCTTATTGTTGCTAAAGAGAGAAGATAGTATTTTGATCTTCTTAACCAGTTTAACCAATTACCCGAATACCCCAGATTTAAATGACAACAGTCAGAATCCTTTGATGGTACCTTGTGTGATGCAACTCAGTGCCGCTTTATGGTAAGGGTTATCTCTGTCACAGTGCTATATTCAGTACTATTTGGCATCCCATGAGATGCCATCTGGCTTGGAAGGTCAGTTCATAAAGAAATATGGAAAACAAAGTCAAACTCCTAAAGGTACAGAAAAAAAGATATCAAAATAGAAATATTTCCTGCTTTTAACTTTTTTTTTTTTTTTTTTTTTTTTTTTTTTTTTTTTTTTGAGAAGAAAGAAGCATTAAATAAAGTTATGAAGTTATGACACAACATGGAGAGAAGAATGAGAATGAGAATGAATTTTGTGGAAAATCAGCTTTGCCTTTTCTCCTTTCTGCTGTGTCAGTTAATACTTTCATGGTTTCATACCTCAAATGTAACAATTGATATTGCATATATTTTTAACTGCAACAAAGAAAATAAAATCTATATTCTCCACTAGAAATACAATTGGGTTGTTATGGATAATAATATAAAAAATAGCCTGACTTATTGCAACAGGTCTACATGTTCAGCTTGCAGAATGCCAGTCACCCTACATTTAGAAAAGTCAGACTTGTTGGTTTGCAGCAATGTTCCCTGCTGCACTGAAATGTGCTCAGAATAAACTGTAGTGGAAGAACAGCTTAAATTTTTGTCTTTCTTTTCTCCAAAACACAAATAAAATAGAGTTGTTTGGGATTTATGCTGGTTAATATACTCATTGCTTCTGACCCGCAACCAAGGACCCCCAGCCCTGGCCCAGATTAAACATTTATAGGGAGGTACTTTATCCAGCCTACCCTTCTCTGGCAGGCTCTTAGCACCTTTACTCCAAATGATATGCTAGCCTTTGTCTTTCTCCTATACAGAATTCCAATATAACTCTAATCATAAACTTTTAATCTTTGTATGTGCTGAAACAACAACATCAACAAATCCCAACCAAGCTGATCTGTATTGGGTTTATGTGTCAATGGTTTGACAATGGGGGGGGGGGCTGCAGGGGTGGCCTCTGTGAGTAGAACCCAGCAGCTACTCCATGTCATATCAGAGCCAGTTCCAGATGGCTCCAAAAGGGACCCACTGCTGGCCAGAGCTGAGCCAGGAAGTGACACTGGGTGGGCCTCTGTGACAGCAGATTGAAGAAAGGGGAAAAAAAATGCAGCCCCCATTCCCCTGCACTGCTCAGGGGGAGGAGGTAGAAGAAGATGGATGGGGGGAAGGTCATTTTGGTTTGCTTTTAGTTCTCACTGCTCTATGTCTGCTAGTGATAGGCAATAAATTAAATTAATCTCTCTATGCTGAACCTGTTTTGCCCATGATGGTAATTGTTGAGTGATCTCCATCTCAGCCCTTGAGCCTTTTTCCACTGTATTTTTACCCCTCCTTTGTCTGAGGAGGGGGTGTGAGAGATCGGCTATGACAGAGTTCGGTGAGCCAGCAGGATAAAACCGTCACACTAACCTAGATGAAAAACTTACCAGGGGAGAACTTGTTGAACCGTATCCTTATCCTGACTTTCCAAAAGTCAGCCCCTTTGCAACTCCCAAATCTTAGGCTATGGCTGATTTTCTTGGGCTAAGTCTCAGCAAAATTCAAGACCAAGTTCTAAAGTCAGAGAGAAATCCTACAGTTTCTGCCATTTATGAACATATATTTGTGCACGTATATGCATGTTTCTGCTTAAATCATATATATATTATTCTTTGCCTCAGTCTTTAGCGGCAATACCGCTTGTTCTCTGGATACCCGTACCCTGAGCTGGTGGAAGGGGATGGGGAGCAGGATGTGGCCCTCACTATCCATGAAGAGCTGGTTGGTGACCTGCTACGGCACTTGGATGTGCACAAGTCGATGGGGCCGGATGGGATCCACCCAAGGGTACTGAGAGAACTGGCAGAGGAGCTGGCCAAGCCACTTACCATCATTTATCAGCAGTCCTGGCGATCGGGAGAGGTCCCAGTTGACTGGCGGCTAGCAAATGTGACGCCCATCTACAAGAAGGGCTGGAGGACTGACCTGGGGAACTATAGGCCTGTCAGTTTGACCTCAGTGCCAGGGAAGCTCATGGAGCAGATCCTCCTGAGAGTCATCACACAGCACTTGCAGGGCAAGCAGGCGATCAGGCCCAGTCAGCATGGGTTTATGAAAGGCAGATCCTGCTTGACGAACCTGATCTCCTTCTATGACTAAGTAACGTGCTGGGTGGACGAGGAAAAGGCTGTGGATGTGGTCTACCTTGACTTCAGCAAGGCTTTTGAGACCGTCTCCCACAGCATTCTCCTCAAGAAACTGGCTGCTCTTGGCTTGGACTGGCGCACGCTTCGTTGGGTTAGAAACTGGCTGGATAGCCGGGCCCAAAGAGTCGTGGTGAATGGAGCCAAGTCCAGTTGGAGGCCAGTCACTAGTGGCGTCCCCCAGGGCTCGGTGCTGGGGCCAGTTCTCTTTAATATCTTCATCGATGATCTGGACGAGGGCATCGAGTGCACCCTCAGTAAGTTTGCAGATGACACCAAGCTAGGTGCGTGTGTCGATCTGCTTAAGGGTAGGAAAGCTCTGCAGGAGGATCTGGATAGGCTGCACCGATGGGCTGAGGTCAACTGCATGAAGTTCAATAAGGCCAAGTGCCGGGTCCTGCACCTGGGGCGCAATAACCCCAAGCAGAGCTACAGGCTGGGAGAGGAATGGTTGGAGAGCTGCCAGGCAGAGAAGGACCTGGGAGTGATGGTGGATAGTCGGCTGAATATGAGCCAGCAGTGTGCTCAGGTGGCCAAGAAGGCCAACGGCATCCTGGCTTGTATCAGAAACAGTGTGACCAGCAGGGCTAGGGAAGTGATTGTCCCCCTGTACTCGGCTCTGGTGAGGCCGCACCTCGAGTACTGTGTTCAGTTTTGGGCCCCTCGCTACAAGAAGGACATCGAGGTGCTTGAGCGGGTGCAGAGAAGGGCGACAAAGCTGGTGAGGGGCCTGGAGAACAAGTCCTACGAGGAGCGGCTGAGGGAGCTGGGCTTGTTCAGCCTGGAGAAGAGGAGGCTCAAGGGCGACCTTATCGCTTTCTATAGGTACCTCAAAGGAGGCTGTAGCGAGGTGGGGGTTGGCCTGTTCTCCCACGTGCCTGGTGACAGGACGAGGGGGAATGGGCTTAAGTTGTGCCAGGGGAGTTTTAGGTTAGATGTTAGGAAGAACTTCTTTACCGAAAAGGTTGTGAGGCATTGGAACAGGCTGCCCAGGAAAGTGGTGGAGTCACCATCTCTGGAAGTCTTTAAAAGACGTTTAGATGTAGAGCTTAGGTATATGATTTATTGGGGACTGTTAGCATTATTGCTAACAATATTATAATAAAATTATTGCTAACAACTGGGGACTGTTAGGTCAGAGGTTGGACTCGATGATCTTGAGGTCTCTTCCAACCTAGAAATTCTGTGATATTTCACCTATGTATGCATATGCACATGCACTTACATACATGTGTAAGTTAAAATGCTCATTAATTCTAACTATGCAATACCAAGTACCACAAATTTAAAACAATATGTGAAATATTTTTCCCATTAGATTGTATGCATTTTGTTAATTTATTTCAAATATTCTGGATTACTGCTGAGTGAGAGAAGGTAAAGGGAAGAGTAAGTATATTCGGCTTCGTGAAGTGGTGGATAGGGGAAGAACGACTGATATCATCTATCTGTATTTGTGCAAAGCATTTGACACTGTCCCTCATGATATCATTGTTTCTAAATTAGAGAGAGACATGGATTTGATGGGTGGACCACTCTGTGCATAAGGAATTGGCTGGATGGTCACACTCAAAGAGTTGCATTCAATGGCCTGATGTCCATGTGGATATCAGTAACAAGTGGTGTTGCTCAGGGGTTGGCATTGAGACTGGCACTATTAAATGTCTTTGTTGGTGACATGGACAGTGAAGTTGAGTGCACCTTCAGCAAGTTTGCTGATTACACCATACCATTTGGTGCAGTTGGCACGCTAGAGGGAATGGATGCCATCCAGAGGGACCTTGAAAGGACTGAGAGTTGGGTGTGTGCAAACCTCATGAAGTTAGAATGCAAGGTCCTGCACTTGGGTTGGGGCAATCCCAAGCACAAATACAGGCTGGGTGGAAAATGGACTGAAAGCAGCCCTGATGAGAATGACCTAGGGGTGTTGGTTGACAAGAAGCTTGACATGAGTTAGCAATGTGTTCCTGCAGCCCAGAAAGCCAAACACATCCTCGGCTGCATCAAAAAAAAGAATGGCCAGCATAGAGAAGGAGGTGATTGTCCCCCTCTTATTCTGCTGTCCTGAGACCCCATTGGAAGCACTGCACTCAGCTCTGGGACCCCCAGCACAAGAAGCAGCACTAAAATGATTTGATGATGAAACGTAATTCTTCATCATTCCTGATGTTTACAACTGCTTCAATTTCAGCTTCTTTGTTATGTGTTTGTTTACTTTGAAACCTCAAGAAACGACTGGCAAATCTCTCTTTTTTTTTTTTTTTTTTTTTTTTTTTTTTTTTTAATTACAAGTGTAGCAGTATATTATGAAGAAACTTTGCAAGAAAGAAACAAAAATGTTTCTTCTTGGCAGATTTTAGAATGCTCATAATGGCAAAAGTAAATTAGGTGTTTATAATGTCACATACATTCATGCAATAAAATGTGATTTCAGCAGAGATGTACAAGATTTAGTGTCAATTAGTAAAGCCAGTAGTGTAGCAATAATTGAAGACAGCATATAGCCATGTCCTCGGTGCAACAAATAATGGTTTAGCAGACCTGTGTCTAGCATCAGATAGGATTATACTGGTAATTAATACAGACACACTAGAAACTAGAAGGCTTCTACACCATAAAGCTTTGAGATTATGAACATTAATAAAATCTACTTCTTAAAAGGAGCTCAATTAGTTTATGAAACTCTCTAATATATTGTCCTTTGGGTGGAGAGAACAGGAATGTGTACAGCAGTGACCTTTGCTCTTATGTTGCTGTAACTCACAGATCAAATATTCTGTAGAAAAGTGCTCAATTTTTAAGACAAAAGTTATATCTTTTGCTGTAGCTGGTCTATTTTGTATTAGTATATGTATTTTTTTAATATGTTGAAAAAAAATTGTGAACCAGGAGTGACAGAGTAGTGTAGCAGCAGTGTTCTGCCTCTGTAAAATCATTAAGGAAGAGCCTTTAGTTTTTCTGACTTTCTCCATCACTTCTCATGTGATGTTTCTTGGTGTAGTGAAAGCTATTATAAATCTACAGAAGAAGTGATGGAACAAGTCAATAAGACTGAAGGCTTACCTTGTCAGTTATGAACTGAGCAGAGTTCTTCAATGTTTTCATTTAATTTCACTTCCTGTCAAATGCAAGGAGGATGCCTTAGAAGGAATGAAAGATTAATAAAATAAAGATTAATATTTTAGGAAAACCTCTTTTAACATTTTCAGACATTGATTGATCTTCTGTGTGAAGACTTAGCTAGTTTAATACAATGGAGGAACTTGAATTACAAGTCCCATAATGCAGCATAAGAAGACTAAGAAATTTGTCCCATCTGTGAGTTTATCTTGGCTCCACCGAGGTACCTCTTATATTCATCTTAACATCAACAACGTGATATTAGTTGTTTAATAACAGAAAAGCAATGAAATAATTGATACTCTGTGCCATGTTCTATATTTACAGAAAGCAAGCCACTATGGAGAGGTTACTGCTTCCAAAACATCACAAGAGCCTACAAAGCAGCATATACAGGCTGACGCAAGAAAATGTTAGAATAACTTTCAAAATAGTAATATCACTTGAATAACTCCATTTTAATCATTTGATACTGCAATTCAATAATTACTGGTCCAGCATCCGAACTCTTGAAATATCAGTAATATAAATCTGCAGTGAATGTTTTTACAAGATACCAAATCCAGGCACGTACAGACACTAAGGACATCCTACATATGCCAGAATAGCCTCATAAAGTTCTTCATAGACCAGCATGCCCTGTGATCAATTCCAAAAATTGCCTTGTTTATAGAAGTACCATAATCTGAGTGGTTTCACTGTTCATGTGGTAGGAATGAGATACAATACAGCCAAAAAGAAAAGACAGTAGAATATCATCATTCTGATTTATCTCTTTAAAGGAGCCCATCACTGGAGAAAAGGAGAAAGTGAAACCCACAGTAATACATGCCAGAATTAGATGTTGCTTTTATTCTGTATGTTTCATGATGACATTCTGCAAATCCCAAATAAAACCCTGAAACAAGATATAGCCAATCCGATACTATTATCTGCTTCAGCATTCACCTGAGGTCATAGATCCCTGCTGCCGCTGATTCATTTGCTACTGAATAGAGAGCCAAGACGTAAATGTCGGGATAGTCTTGTCCTTGCCCTTTGCAAGGGCACAGACAGCCCCATGTGAATAATGGGTATGAATTCACAGTGGGAAGGGGACACCAACCATGAACACCAGTAACTGTCCCAGGAGCCACCCAGCCTCCCTGATAACTGCAGGTACTTCTTGTGAAAGGTTGTCACGAACCCCTCAAAAACCAGCTCCACAGCTCTCCTACAGTCTGAACTAGTTTGTACATACATTGATACTCTCAGCAATGCAGATTGGTGGATTTGAGGTTCAGAAAGTTTGTTCACATTTGTAATAGCCACAGTTCCCTTAGAAGCAAAACTATGAGAAGAAAACTGCAGAAATGAGCACCCTTAATGTATCTGACTTCAGTCTGTCGTGCTGACAGGCATGTAGTCATACCTACAGTCATTATGCATTAAATAACTTTTGCATTAACATTTTGAGCAATGACTATACTATAGTTGGTACTAAAATAATCTTTTCCATCCCTATACATTCCTAGAATAAAGAGAATACTCAGAAATACTACACCTGTTTAAAATATTCTGTAGACACCCCTATAATGAAGGGTCATTTAAGAGTAAAATTATTATTATTATTATTATTTACTGAAAACAAAAATGCTTTAAACCATAAACAACAGATTATTTAGGATTGTAATTCTTTTTAGATATATATTCTATCATAGATTTTAGGTTCCCAAAAAGAGTTTGGTGCCTGAAGTACCTCTCTTACTAAAGGTTTCCTAATTCATAGTCTCTGTTATTTACAGAATTATTTTGTGTTGCATAATGTTCTCACAAATGTTTTTTGAATGAAACAAAATTTTCAAACTGTCTTTAATGCACTATTAAAAATTCAATTTAATTTGTTATTCACATTAGTTTTTCTATGGTAGGAAATAAGAAAATTGCATTACTGGTTAGTAAATACAACTACAAACAGGTAAACCTGTTTAAGAAGCTAAACATTCTTAGCTTCTGACTGTTCTTAGAGTTCCTGAGAAATACTTTTTGTTTCTGTGTGAGATCTAACTGGGCTGAGTTACAGAGCAAGAATATAAGAGATAAAAAGAAAGCATCAAGAATGTGTAGTTATAGGAGGGTCATTTTTATCTCACAGAAATATTCTGTGTAAGCCTAGAGAATGTCTATAACATTATTTAGTGTTGTTATAATGATAGGAAAATCTGCCACCACCCATTCAGAATATGCCTCAGCTCTGGCAAGCATCCCTTATACAATTTTGCTGAGAGAAACAATCCTAAAATAATCTGCCTTCCATGTCATGACCAGTCTACCAAAGTACTAAGTAATTTTAGGCTTAGTTAATGAAGCCTGCAGAAAAAGATACCCCCATCACAATTACCCCCTTGGGTAACCTCATTTCACCTATTTTAGAAAGGATAAAAGAGCTCTTGGGAATCAAGCTTCCATCAACTGATTATAAATAAAATAAATTCCTTAGGACTAAGATCTAATTGCTAGATAGTTAAGTGAGAGTGATCCTCTAAATACTTATAGATTATGGCACTACAAAAGAGATTTATTGAGAGTCTAAAAGACAAGAACTGTACTCTCAGTAACATCCCTTTACCATCTGTTATTTACAACTCTTGATCAGTAGTTAAGCCATTAACCTCAGTAAGGTTATTATGACTGAAGAAGGCTTGAAAATAAATAAAGGAAAATTGCAAGCAGTCTTGGTAGACAAAATATTATTCAGCCTATGGTCAGTGGACCACATGTGCTTTGCAAAGCATCTTGGAATATTTTACTAAATGATTATTAAAAAAAAACAAAACAACAACGTGCCTGCAGACATCATCGATAGACAGTTCTTGATGGCAGATGTCAGTCATTCTGTTACTTCACATTAGCAGAGCAACTGTGAATCATCAAGCAGTGTTGATAGGATGGTCCATGCCTGGAGGTATGGTATTTCTTCAGATGAATAAATTTAAAATAAACTATTTAAACTGCAGCTGTCGGTGTAAGAAGAGTTGCCATTAAAAGAGTGACTGTATCAGGAGACCTTAGAGTTAGAAGCACCATGAAAAATGAACCATCTTCTCAGGTGAGACAGTACTTTCTAAAACAGTATTGAAGAGTAATTTCTGGCAGTGGACACTTTACCTCTACAGCCATAGTGCTTGTGCTTTTATAGACCGTATTTTTCATTTAATGGTTTTCATTCTGGACAGTTCTTTGAACAATATGCTGGTTTCTTTTTAAATGTTCTAATCAATCCTACATTGATTTCTTTTCCTTAAACTGATTGTTGTAATCATATTACCATTTAATCACATTAGCATTTAAAAGCTCCCAAACTAGATTCTTGAATAACCACCTTCTTGTGCTTTATTCAAATTTTAGCAGGTATCAGAAAATTAGATAAGCAAATGGTTATATTATTTGTGAAAATGTGAAATTTAATGCAAGAAAGGACTACAAACTCGTAGAAAAAGGGATTATGAGACCTTCAGTTCAATAGCAAACGTCTGCTTTCCTGCATAATAAAGCTGAACTGGGAATAGAGATCAGAAAACTTAAAATCATTTCACATTGATTTAATCTTCATTCATAGTAGTTTGTATTTCCTTTTGAAGTAGAAACATGCATAGAAACATAGAAACATGCATAGTTTACTCATTAGGTTCTCGAATAACTCATCTTTTCAAGTCCTGACAGACTGATGCTGTGTTATTCTTTAATAAATTGCAACAATTTCTTCAACACACTATAAGACATAAAGATATAAAAGACTTAAGACATAAAGACATAAGATATAAAACATACATATGTGTGTTTTAAAAGTCTTTTTTTTTTTTGACAGATGATAAAACAACCAAATATGATAACTTTTCAAATGTAAATTGCCAAAAATAAATAAAATAAAATAAAATAAAATAAAATAAAATAAAATAAAATAAAATAAAATAAAATAAAATAAAATAAAATAAAATAAAATAAATAAAATAATTAAAAAGTACAAGCTAGCTGGGATGTTCTTATGTGTGACCTATATTGATGGAGATCTGAGAAAAAAATCCTGGAAATTTGGGCTGGCTTTCTTTATTTCTTACAATCAATAACATACTATTTATTTCACCTCAATGTTTATTTGTGATTTGCACATGTGATTATAACTTTATTTCACCTAAATAAATTGAGTTGTTCCTATGCCATGGTTATTATTTAAAAGAGAATACAGTTAGAGTTTATCAAAGTAACTACTTGATTATGCATCTTAGCCCTTTCAGCGACAGCATCATAGAAAGAAATTTGCATGGTTTATTGATGTGTGAATATTTGTGTTCCTTGGTTTCTTGTTGATGCTTTCCATACAATTGTCTGAGTAAATATTCTCAACTGACATTACAGCTTGCATATTCAGGTTGAATATCTAAGAAAATGTACTTTCTACATGTCTCAAAGTACCTTTTGCTTGCTGCTGAAACAGCAGTTATGAGTAAAATACGCTCATTTAGGCATGAGTAAAATGTATTGTTTTGACTAGCTATGGAGCACATTAAAAATAGAGTTCAGCCTAATGGTACATGAAATAACACAGCTGCACTCTCTGTTTTTGATAACATTTATTGCTTATAGGGGAGTGACCAGTGTTTGATAATTAATACTGTCTGCTGATGAGGAAGCTACATTATTTCATCAGGGTAGACAAAAGCCATTGCCAGGGTCTTACTGACCAGCTCAGAGATGGAGGACGCTACTTCTGTTTCAATATGAGAGAAAGCTGATGAGCAGTCACTGTCCAGGAGCAAGTATGAAAGATCTGGAATTTAAAGTCCACCTATTCCCCTTTCCTTGTGTGGAGGTTTATTGAGCTTAATCCTTTAGGGCTACTGACTGTCTTCTGTATAGTGTTTCAGAGCTGATGCTGGTATGAATGTTTTTTAGCCAATTCTCTTTTATGACCAAGTTCCTGTGTGTCGATAAGATAAGGTATTGCTTTTATTAGCAATTCCTAGACCAAATTCCCATCAAAAGTCAAGGGAAGAGACAGTAAAGGCTAGGCTTTCTAAAGTTTTCCCAAAATATCTGTTTTGGTATACTTTGCCAATACAGTATTAATACTTATTGTATAGTCTTCTTCAGAATATTTTGCTTAAAAGATCTCTTTATATTTTTATTTATTATTTTATTTATTCTTTTATATTTGCTTAAAAGATCTCTTTATATTTCAAAATATATTTCCATTTCAAATCCAATCAAGAGCACAAATCAGAGTCTTGTATTTGTAACTGATCTTTAAAAAAAGGCATTTTGAGCCTGGGGACTGCCTCAGACTATACATCCCTAATATATTACAGCTATCATAGAATCATAGAATGGCTTGGGTTGGAAGGGACCTTAAAGATCATTTAACTCCAACCCCTCTACCATGAGCAGGGATGCCACCCACTAGATCAGGTTGCCCAGGGCCTCATCTAAACTGGTCTTGAACACCTCTGGGTATGGAGCATGCACAACCTCTCAGGGCAACCTGTTCCAGTGCCTCACCACCCTCTGAGTGAAGAATTTCATCCCGATATCTAATCTTAATCTCCCCTCTTTTAGTTTAGAACCATTCTCCCTTGTCCTGTCATTACATGGCTGAGCAAAAAGTTGTTCTCCATCTTTTTTTTATAAGATCTCTTTAAGTTCTGAAAGACCCCTAGTCTTACAAATCTAGAACTGTTTTCACAGAGTCACAGAGTTGTAGGGGTTGGAAGGGACCTCAAGAGATCATCCAGTCCAACCCCTCTGAAAAAGTAAATTCCCTAGAGGAGGAAATTCTATCAATTTATTTCTATTATTCTATCTATATTTATTTCTACTTCATCTACAAAACAAACAAACAAAAATCCCACTTACTTCAATAGTGCAATGATGTCACTTTCTATATATAAACAAAACCCCCCTCAAATTGCTTTATTTCTTGACAGCTTATAATAGTTTCTATCTGGTATGTCTCTCAGTAATGTAACCGAAATCTTTGAACTAGGCTTCATCTACCCTTATATCAAGGTCAGGAAGGTTCTAGAATATTTCTAGATACCAAACATAGACTTTTCTAAATCATTTGAAACATTAAAAGAAGACCAAAATACAGTATAGTTTGTACCAACTTATTTTAATGCTGGTCAATATCTGAGCAGCATAGGTTTGAATGAACAAGAAAAGAAGGTTTAAGAGTGTTTACTCTTAAAAACAATGTAATAATAAATCGTTTGTGAAACCATAAGCAGCAGAACACAAGGTGAAGTAATGAATTTAGTTTAAATACACTATACTTATTAATAAGAATAAGAGCTGCTATCTCAGAACTGCCTCTGTCATGAACTTTCCAGACTCAGCAGAACATAAAATGAAGAAATGTTTTACATTTCAAATATAATGCATTCATTATGTGCCCTGCAGGGGCCATTGTGATGGCCTTATCTGACCTCCTGCATAGCACAGGCAACAAGACTTCACTGAGTTCAATCTTGTTTGAAATAGAGAATATGGAAGTTTTACTTCAATGAGTCCATGATTTTGTCACGGATATTCAGAAAGTTCGATAAGGCAATTTGGGGAAACAGAAGAGCAGTGAGCATACAGACAGCTGTCACTAGATGTATCTAGAGCTGTCATTCATGTGAAGTCTACACAAAGAGGCAATGCAAACTTAGAAGTTTGGCTGTACTCTGGATTCTCACTATCAGTTTTTGCACAACTAAGGGAGATTTCTGAGCAGAAACTCCAAGGAATTCAGTATGGCATTCATAATATGGCATTTCTATACCTAAAATCACAGTTTCAGATTTTTATACTGATCATGGTTTTTTAGAATGCATTTAGATTCCATCTTTCCTATAAGAACCAAGGAAGAAAATTTCACTTTCATCACTGTTTTTCATCTCTCGGGAGAATGTATGTAAGAATGTTAAAATCATTCATATTAGAGTAATCACGAGACTGTTTATTGTGTATGTTAAAGCTAATAAAAGAATAATCTTTATCTTCTATAAAGCATATTGATTGTTAAAAGACACTTCTCAAAGGATTAGTGATCAGAGACTGTCAGAAACTCACGTATCTGCATCTATTCAGTCCTTAGAATTGTTCAAGGAATTTACTGAAACATTTTTTTTTCTAAATGCTGTTATTTCCTAATGAGAAATATATTCCTGACATTCTAGATGAGCGAAGTTTGGCATTATTTTACCAGAGCAAAATCTCCCCTACAAGAGTAAGTTTTTTCTTGTCTCCTCTGATCGTGTGATCTGGTTACATCTCTGAAGGAAATGTAGGACACATTTTCTTGCAAGGAAATTTCTTGAAATTAGGCCTAGGTAAGGTTTGTGCATGTGTGTGTGTTTCAATACAGACCACATAAAAACAAGAACTTGCAATTTGAGGGGTATTCATGTACTTCAGTGTATTTTTTACATGGCCCTCTACCCTGAGCAGAAAAAGTGCCAATCAGATGATCCTTAAACACCATACTAGACTGTGAATTTCATTTTTAACCTATTGATATTTCAGCTGGTGCTCCAGAATCATAGGGATGGACATAGTAGAAAAGCATGAATTTAGAAGCAGTCTTATTTATCAAGTAAATATGATGTCTATGTTTTCTTCCTGCTTTGTAAATAATTTCATTTTTAAACAGTTTTTAATACTGACATGGGAAATGCTTTGATTTCTTATTACTTATGTTAAGCCTGTTAGGGGAATGGTGTGATGCAATACTGAAAGTTTATTGGTACCAACTCATCAGGTTTCCCCCTGGCTAGAATATACTACTTGCTTTGAAACTAAATAACAAGTCAGACTGCTTAGTAGAAGGGATGAGTTTTTATTTCTGATTATAAGAAAAGTATTATGATTATTCTTCTGGGTCTTCCAAAGACATCTTTAGAATTTCTATGCTAAATATGTTTGTGTCTGAACTCAGACAGAGCAGTAATAATAACTGACAGTTATATAGCGTATTCCAGGCAAAGATATCAGTAAATTATTCAAACTAATTAAAATTTTTGTCACTTTCCTATCACTGAAATCTTGACAATTCTAGGGTGAAAATCAGAAATGCTTATAACAAAAACATGTAAAGCAACCTGTTAAAGATGGAAAATTATAAATGTTGTGTCTCCTTGAAACTTCAGTAGAAATTGTGGCAGGCAGAAAATATAAGCTTTGATGGAGTTTAGCCATAACATTTGGTGATTGCTGCAAAAATTCTGTATCATCTTGTGTTCAGAAAAAAAATAAAGATAACATGTCTGAAAGAATCAGCATGTATATCTACTTTACATTTAGGTCACTAGCCAACTAAACAATGCATTCTATGCATTGCACCATAGTCTAAAACTGGATTGAGCAGAAGGTACCCGAAATCTCCAGATATAAGTGCTCCTGAGCAAAAGGTCTCAGGCAAGGCTTTTGATGACTCACATCTTGTCCGAGACACCAGCCCTGCTTTAGCTGTCCTAGGTCTAGGATAGTAGCCTTGTTACAATGCTGAGGAACACATTGCTAATGTTCTTAACCCCCCCAATGGAAGGTTTCTCATCTACAGTCCCAAGCAGACACTCAGCCTGTATTGAATGAATGGATAATTTTCCTGTGACATGCATGTCAGTTTGCATGTACACATTATTCTTGTAGTCCCCTGCAGATCATATTTTTATTTAATAGATGATTTTGTACAATCACAAATAAGTAAGACCCTAAGAATGTGCAAGTATGTGTGAGACATATGGCAAGTGCTTCAGTAGAGGACAGTGCCTTCAGGCCTTTTAGTATCAAAAGTTGGTGTTCCTCTCGGTAGAGATGGGATTGAATGAATAAAGAAATGAAAGGTAACTCTATCAAGTTCCTTAAAATGCCAGAATAAGGTAATCCCAAATTTAGACATGGAGGAATGTTTCACAAGAAAACGCTTTACTTGATTTTGTTTTCTGAGATATTTTTCATGTTACATTTACCCTGTTCACAGACCTCATGGTATACCAATGATATCTGAAAACATTAGTAGTGCAGTTTGCTTACCTGTACAAGTAATGCTCTTCTTGACAACTAATATGATTTAAAACCAGTATTTATTTTTCATATAGTTTATAAATTAAAGTTAAAATGAGTTAGTTTACAATTAAGTTATAATATCATAAATATATCATAAATAAAATTCTACTTTCACTTAACCTTAAATTAAGCTCTCTCTCTCTCTCTCTTTTATTTTTTTTTTTTAACCTCTTCAAAATGATTGTCTTATATTTCCTTGTCATTACCTTAATAATTTCCTCTACTGCTTGATTTAGTAAGGGGTATTCAGAAGGGCAGTAGAAGATGAATAAGCTAAGATATAATAATTCTGTTTATTGTTTTACAGATTACAGGGAGTAATTTGTTTTATGAAGCAGCACAGAAGAAAACAGGCACTATTCTGGAAATTAAAGGTCTGCCAGTGTGCTGCACAATTCTCTTCTGAATTAAATATTAATTAAATACTTAAAAAAAATCAAAGTAAATCTCAGAGGCAGAGAGCTGAAATTAAAGAATATAGAATAACTATTATAAGCATAGCTAAGACAAAATGAAATATTATCATAGCTAATGCATAATAATGTCTAAAAAATAATTTATTTTTCAGATCCAGTATTCAGCATAAACAGATATAGATATGACAACAATGATATGTTGGTGCGTACTTAATTACTGTGTGATAAAAATTAAAGATGATCTCGTGTTTATTAAACTGCTTATAATTTCCAGATAAACAATCAATGAACTTTATTTATGTAAAAGTTTTTGATTGATGATAATTATCTAGACCTTTGTTTCTCCTAAGGAAAGAGCAAATAACATGGATGTTTTAAAGCACAAAGATACAGGCTGAAATTATTTTAAAATTGTGAACTGTTAATGCAGTTGTGATATGAGATTTTTCTCCTTTTAAACTGTTTTCTCCATTACTCCGTGACATATCAATTGACTGCTGTGAAATTTGAGCATTTTTCACAGAAAAAGGATCAGACCTAAGGGTAACTAGAAGGCTTCTTTCCAATTTGCGTTTTGTTAAGTAGTGTTTTACAGGAAGAAGTACAGGAAGAGAAAAAGCGTTAAACATTGTGAATACAAAAAGAACAAAAGAACAGCTATCTTCTTGCAGCCTTCTCTTTCTTTCACACTTTTGTTTCCATATCCTAATCTCTTACATGTACATCTTTCTTTTTGTGTTCTTTCTAATCTGTTGCTTCACATTCCATTTTTTTTTTCATCTT
This sequence comes from Aythya ferina, assembly GCF_964211825.1. NCBI lineage: Eukaryota > Metazoa > Chordata > Aves > Anseriformes > Anatidae > Aythya > Aythya ferina. The sequence continues at coordinate 99,510,331 of NC_140298.1, read as the reverse complement.
CCCCTTTCTTACATATAATTTTGCATAGTCTTGTAACTTTTGTGATTTCCCTACTATAACTTCCCTGTTGTAACTTTTTTTTTTCTCCTTCAGATGTTGAAGAACAGCATTAAAAAATAAGCTTATAGATGGTCTTTCTCTCCTACTTTGCTTTCAAGCTGTGGTGATCATAGTTAAACTAGCCTAGTATGACCATCCTCTCAGAGAGAAAGGGACCCCTTACTACTCTCTCTTGCTCAAACTGATGATGACTTATTTTCCTTTGGACAAGGTCCTCAATTGTTTGTAATATTTTACAGTCTTCATGTTCTGGTCAAAATTTTCTCTGTACTCTGAAATGTCACATGCACCACTTGGTAGACTCCATAGTGACAGACAAGCCTAAATCAAAGGCCCTATGTATATGGATATTAAAATACTTTACTGAAACTGCAGATGAATGAAGGGTATTCAAGTCATTGAATTCACTCTTCAAAGAGTCCTAAGCGGTAGAGGGCTGTGCTTGGGACAGAGGCAAAGAGAAAGGGAAGAAATCAGATGGTGTATTCACTCTTGTTGATTAGAAACTCTTTCACTGAGCTTCTAAAGATATCTTAGATATTCATTTGAGAAATGAGGGATGGTTTTAGCTCAGCAAGTATGTACATTATATGCATCAGACTGAGTGAGAACAAATCCTCACTGTGAATTATCATTCAAGCATCTCAGTTCTCTACAAGTACTTATGAATTTGCATTTCAACAGTATGTGAAGCTGAATTATATGAAATCTATTTTAGATAGCATACTCAAGCTTTGAGGGAGAAAATCTTTTCTAGAGCTACAAATATTTTATCATTTTTGGCTCTTTTATGCTTGCCGTGTTACAGATAAAAGACAAGAGCTTACTGCTAGAGGTAATCCACTGAGTAGTGGAAACAAGCAAAAAAAAAATAAGTGAAAGAGTAAGCACTATAAGTGAAAGAGTAAGCACTATGTTAATAATAATAATAATAATTCTTTATATATTTGTTTATTTATACATTTCAGTGGATGCTATTCTGTATGGCCATGTGTGCAGTTGTGTGTATACTTCATTACATTTTATGAAACAGATTTTAAAATAAAGCAACGGAGACAAATTTTTAGATGGAGTTTCACTGAAGTGTCTAGTAGATCATCTAAGAGGGATTCTAAATAACCACCTGTTGAAGAGGCCAAGAGAGAAATTTTAACAGCCATGTTGCCTTTGTCTGTCCATTTAAATTTGCAAGGAAGCATAAATTTTGCATATCTTGAACTGAACTCTCAAAATACAAGAAGACAACAGGAGCAGGGGCATATTATTAACTGGATACATTTCAACTTCTGTTATCTCCTTCTGATATTATTGCCTATAAGTTACTTTTTAAAACATCTGCAGAACCTAGTGGGGGAAATTGGAGTTATGCTTGCTTACTTCAATTGAAGTTATGCTTGCTTACTTACTTTATTGACTTATCTGTCAGGGTAATACTTATTACTTATTAATAACTTATAATACTTATATTATAATTACTTATAATATAATAACTTATAATAATTATAACTTATAATACTTATATTATATTACTTATAATACTTATTACCCTGATAGTTAATTTTGTTTATTTTACATCTGAGTTTTATGTGATTCATTTCTCTTTATTTATTTATTTATTTATTTATTTTGCTTATATAAAATGGTCCCTTCTTATATAAAATAGTCCCTTGCTTATATAAAATAGTCACAGTTAACAGTTGTGATCCATCTCTAACCTGCCAATCTGGCAACTTTTACATAATATTTTTTCTGATGATTCACATTTGCAACAAAATTTTCTCTCCTTAGTGTTCCTTGGTTTTGGTTTGAAAAGATCTGTATTATCTGTTGTTGTCACTATTTTACACATTGCACAGTTTATTGGTCCACAAATATTGCCACAGTTTGCTATTTCATGTTTAAATAAATGTTGACCTTACACCTATTCTTTGTGATTGTCTAACCACATTCAAGGAAACCCACTAAAGAGATCTGCCCAAAGACTTGCCCACAAATCAAAGAGATTTTGGTGCATGTGGGAATTCGGGAGATTTAAGGCTTCTGAAACTAGCAGCATCCCACTATCCTTATAGTAAAAGTAGAAAACTGTATAACTTCATAAAACTGTATAACTTCAGATATATGTAAATCTGAAAGCACCACTACATTTTTAGAGGTAGGTGAGAACTAAAAGCTCTTACAAACCCACAAATCTTTCTTTCCCTGTGTTTTTTTTTTTTTTTTTTTTTTTTTTTTTTTTTTTCTGGCTCTTTGACAATTTCATAAATAATGCATATTCTCTATTGTATTTTTACTTTTTCCAGTTATCTCAGAGAAATATAGTAGGCAAAACATGCAAGAACATTGTTGGCATTCACCAAACTGCAAAGCAGATTTGAGTTGTGCTGTCTTTCTGTGTACAGTTTTAGGCAAGCTTGGTCTTTATCCCAAACAATTCATGCATCTCTTTGTCTCCCACTCTATCTGGTGTTCACCAAAGGGAAATCATTTCTTTACTTTAGTGGGAACTGAATCTAGCTCCAAATAAATATTTTGGACTTGAAGCATGAAGCCGTCTGTTTGTTCAAAATATTTCCAGGTATTTTTTTTTTGGCTTGAAAGTTATTTATATACATTATCAAGCTGATTTTCTTACAGTACTTAGCATTGGAACTTTGTACTAAATAACTATCTGCTATGTATTCATGCTTTCTTCTAGTCCTATCATTTTACTTAGTTTCCTACCTGAGGATACAAATTCTCAGTGCTATCTAGGCTCTCATGGTAGTTAATAACAGAACTGTCAAGTTCTGACTGTAGATGGAGTCATAGTGAGTATCATTGCCTCTAGAAGTAACAGAAAAGAAACCAGATCAGATAGAGACACACCAGAATAGTTGTGCAGGTTTTATTAAAATGTAATTGTTGAACACTTGAATTTTCCCCAGTCACTCACCTTAATACTAACTTGTAAGCAATACATTCAAGAATATAAAAGGTATTACTTAAAACACAGGATCAATGTGATATTATAGTGGTCTGATGAAAATGCATGAAAACAGTGTCTTAAAGCTTCATTCATCAATGGCATAAATTGCCAACTAAACTTTCTTAAATACCAGCAGAACTTCTTTGATGTTCTGCAGTTATTAAAATATTAACAATTTATTAAATCTGTAGTAACTGAAAATATATTTTTCATGTTCAGACTAGACAGGTGATGAAGATTGCTAACTGGGAAAAAAGTCGATGGCTTTCCTCAGATTCTGGAATGGATTATGGCCGGTGATGTTATAACAGACTTAGACAGTTAAAATAACTTTTCAATATACTGAGCATGACAAAAGAAGTGACTAATATCAAGGCTGACTACTGCCAGAAAAATTTCAAATATATTATCATTCATCTGTGTCCTGTCATCTTGGCTTTTCTTCATCTGCAGTATTGTGAGTGATGCTCCTTGTGGAGATTGAATTGTAATAAATATTTATATCCAAAGCCAGTAAGGTGGTAATGTGAATATCTGCACCTTCCAGAGTTGTAAAGTGAGCATATGTTATAGTTTAAAAATGAACTCTGTGATAAAAGTGCCTAAGTGATTTAACTACTTTCAAAAACAGAACTGAAATTTAAAATTCTCTATCAATGGAAAAGAGGCTACATATTTTTCTTATTTAGTATTGTAATGGAAGTTTCTAAGTCATCCAGAAAACAAAACCTGTGTTATTGTTTTAAAATTGTCAGGCATGTTTTTCTTTGGAATCAGTGAGATTTGTCTAACTGGAAAGTGTCCCCTTTCTTCTCAGATATATATATAGTCAGAAACAGAGAATGAGGGGGCAATCTGGGCCAGGAGAGCCTGAGTTGTTTTCATACCAACCTATGTGCTTATTCCCAGTGTCCCTGAATCCTGCCCTAAGCACTGTCTTTTCCATCCTCTTGTTTTGCTGTTACAAATATTGTGATCTTAGGGAAATAAATAAATAAATAAATTCCTATTTTTACATGAAAGAGTTCTTTCTTACAAGATCCAGTAAATTCTGGAGATGTTATGGACTACAAAACACAATGGAAAGATTTCTTTGAACAAGATCAACCAAGTCTTCAAGCGAGCTGGGTCAAAAAAACTGAAAGTTGTTTTTCTCAATCTATACTTGCAGGTTTTTTTAAACACTCTCAACCTTATGAATCACTCATTTTACTAACATGAGAGCTTACAAAGCCCCGTATACAGATATTAGTCCATGATCTCATACATCCATGTAAACAAAAATCATACAAGAAATACTTTGTTTAGGATCAAAGCATTCAATACCAAAGAGGCTGGAGAAGAAGGTACCCAGAAGGTACTATCTGTGTGGGTCCAGTTGTGCATGACAGCAAAATTCAGGGACACTCCCTGAAGATATACAAAAATTCCCTCCTGTTCTCAGTCCTCTTGCCCTGGACTCCCCGTCCAAGGCAAGCTTCACAGTACTTCCTTTCTACATAATCAAGGCCTCCTTGCTTGTACAAAGGTCACCTCAAAACTCTCTCTCTCTCCTCCCAAAGAGCCCAGTCTCTCTAGGGGATTCCCAAGAATAGTCACTTCTTCTGCCTGTGTCTTCTCCCTTCTCCATTAAGTTCCACATCCTTCTGCCTTAGATTTCTTGTCCCATATACCACCACCATTTTGCTCCTTCTGCCTTCCAATGGGCACCAGTGCCAGCCCTCACTGACCAGTCCCCATTCCCAAAGGGCAGTCTTTATCTCTTCACAGAGGAAAAGCCACAGCTCCTTTTCCTGCCTTGTCAATGACTTTCAAAATGCAGTTAAGAGGCTGAACTCTAGTGAAAGTGCACCCAATTAAATAAAATTAATGAAACTGTCCAAGGGGAAATGTATATATATATATACAAAGAAACAAACCAACCAACAAACAAAAATACTCCTACCTTTTTAGGACACAGAATATTTTCTAGGAAAGTCTAGGAACTACACTAAGCTCCACCGAGTCACAACATAGGTTAAAAAACAACTGTTGACACCAAATAATGGGGATAACTGTCCATATTCACCTTTTGACTGGAAATTAGAAGCTGATTTCTAAGTACTAGTGGAACAAGATTCCAGGAGAGTCTTTCAGCAGAAGGAACTGGAATATGAAGGCAGATCCTGGCAAATTAATGAAAGTCACTACATAACAGATTTGCCTGCTGGAGTTGAGGACCCCACCTGATGATTCAGCAGATCCCTTCTGGTTTTGCATTGCAGCCTGCTTGTCATCCTCTTGTCTTTCCTTCTTTTAGTTCTTACATTCTGTTATGCAATTATGTGTTTTTTAGAAAACACATAATAATGCTCACTACAACATACTACATAATGCTCACTACAACCCCAAGAACAATTTAGTGCTCTATAAGATTAATAGTCACTTGTGGACCATATTAAACACAGCCTAAACTTCTCAATAAGATCAAATCTTGTGTTACACTTCTTAGGAATAGTATAAATGCATGATAAATACAAGAGGCAAGCAATTATATGGTGTGTTCTTTTTCTGGAAGCAGAAGAGAGAGCAATTTTTCTTCATATAGTTTAGAAAAAAATGAAGGGAACTGCTTTGAAATTAACCATAATAAGCAATGCAGGTATCATCTTGTGTTCTGAGCATGTTGTCAGATAATAGATGTAATACAAGGTATACATAAAAGAAAAAGTCAGCATAAAATGTTAACTAGAAGTTGGCATAAATAAAGCTAAAAATAATAATAATAAACTCAATATTGAAAACAAACAAACAAACAAAAACAACAACAACAAACAGAAAACAATGACAGACAAATGATAAAAGTAAGTGGTTAAATATACTCCATGGGAATCTGGATGAAAAAAAGCTTATTAAATAATGGATGTATCAATAGAAGTTGTGAATTTGACAAGAAATTGGATGAATTCTTAGAGACTGGAGTGGAGTATACAAGAAAGAATATCCCCAATAAATCAAAAGGAAATATTATAACTGTACTGTTCAACTTGTCCAAATATAGAGACATTTATTGTTTTATCAATGCATTATAAGACACATCTCTTCACTGACTGCTGTGCTGTGCAGATGTAAGTGGGCTTACATCGTCTTTTCTTCTGCAATGGCTAGAGAGCATATCTGCTCTGATGAAAGAATTACAGAATCACAGGTTGAAGTTGTCAGGGACCTCTGAAGATCATCTAGTTCAATCCTCCTGCCAAGCAGGATCACCTAGAGCACATTGTGCAGGATGGCATCCCGGCAGGTTTTGAATATCTCTAGAGTAGGAAACTCCACAGTTTCTCTGTGCAGCCTGTTCCAGTGCTCTATCACCCTCACAGTAAATAACTGTTTTCTGTTTATAACTCTGTAACTATGAGATTCCTGCAGCTGAGTTTATCCAGCTGTCCTGTCAGCCTCATCTTTAAGAAAAGGGAACCATTCCAAGAGAAACATGTTTTGAAATATTTTTTTTTTCTTTAGAGCCCAACTTATTCCTCATTCTCCTTTTCCTCAATTGTCTTTTTAATTTACCTGTTCAGAAACCTCAACTTAATGACAACATGAGATTTATTCAGTAGTCAGTTCATTTTCTGCATGTTGCTGCAAATAAATCTTTTAAAAACCGTTATCATGACTCATCACATAGTTTTTCAGTGGGGTTAAACTCAGCACCTTAAACTTGAGATTTACTTTCCCCTGATCAACTACGTGTTTGTGGAAAAGCAAATTAAAAATGACTTTAGCAATACATTGACTTACATGTCAGTGTCCAAATAGATAGTCTTCTCCCCCAAGTAATAAGATAATTCAGCAAAAATAATGGTTATTTTGCTCTCTGCTTTCCTCCTATTACACACCAGCTCCTAAAACTATGTAATCCACTGCTTTCACCTTAATTTGATTTACACTGAATACTACAACATGTACAATTCTTTTCTCAAGGGTTTTCTTTGTTATATTTTCACATTCTTTCATTGTCTACTTACTAACACTGTTCAGCTTCAGTCATATTAACAAAAATCTGCTGTATGACAAATTATAGCTCTTTACTCAAGGGGTAGTTTCCCAGTAGTATCACTTGGGATTTATCGTTCTTGTTCCACCTTATTCTCACTAATCATCAAAAACTTGTCTGCCTTTCCAATGTTGAATCAGCCTGACATCAATCTAACTTTTCTGTTTTTAATTTACTTTTTTTTTTTTTTTTTTTTTTTTTTTTTTTTACTATGAAGTATGTTTGATTTTGTGTACAATCATTGGCGATGTATTTCACAGAACTGTATTATGTCAATACATAATACATCTTGAGTGTGCAGTTCTTTATCCTCAGTATTTCCTATTTAGATTCTTAATATATATATATATTTGTCTCTTTCTGTAAAATTGTTACCTCTTTGGTGCTGATTGCCAGAAGTCTTCTGGTTTCAGCTATTTTATGAATGAAAAAAGTAGATATTAAAAAGGTTACAATGACAAATTTCTTGAGCCAATGATCTCTGTGGGGACTGAATTGTTGATGCTGGAAATTAAAGTTACAACCTTTAACCAGCAATAGAACTGAATAACATATTCATAAATTTTTCACAAAAGGAAGACCCAATTTAGATAATTCATGGAGTAAAAGAAAACATGCAAAAAGTATGGGGCTGAGCATGGTAGAATGAAATAGCTAAAACAGAATCAAAGGTCTTAAGTCCCCTGCCAAAAGAATAATCTGTGGAATGCAGATAGTATGTATCTTGTCCATTTATTGACTTATTCATCCAAAGGATGATAGCTATTTATGTCAATCACTTCAGAAGCTCAAGAAAAAAAAATCTGTATCATAAATCAAGATCTTTGAATCTGGTAGATGAACTATGTGAATACTAATTTAATATGATGAACTGTGTTTGTAATTTGTTTCTGTAAAATCTGAAGAATTACATTCAAAACTACATTTTTACTGGGTTTAGTTTTTGATTAAGATTAAGGTATTATAGAAAATATAAACTTGGAATAATCAAAGAGAAATCAAAGAATATTTCTTTCTTCTTCATATGTTTGAGAAGTACATTTAAAGGTATGTTGGGTATCCAGAAACACTTAGGACTTCATGCAATGATGTCACGAAGTGATGTTTCCTATGTATACTGAGCCCTTGAACTGTCTTTTATAGCTTTTCCTGCACGTCTACTTTATCTGCATCCTCTTTAAATTGTTTAAGAAGGCTTTGCTGGCAACAATCTATTAGATTGATCTTATTATTAGCACTGTGTACAAAAGGAGGACTATCTTCCTAATTCTTTCCACCTTGTTTGTTTGTGCAACATTAATTACAGGTTCGCAGGAGAAACTTTATGGTCTCTAAATTCTTTTATTTCCAGGTGTTACCAGTGGCAGATCCTTACTCTTTTGAGACCATCAATCAGTGACCTAAGAGTTTTAATTTTTTTATTGTCTTTATTTTCCCTCATTAGGTTTTGCATACTTTGTTTTTTAATTTATTACTTTTCTGGTCTCCTGTCTTTGTTGTTGTTGTTAATTTATTTTATAAGTAGCTATTAATTAGATATCCTCAAAAAACAAACAAACAAATAAACAAAAAAACAGATATTCTTATCCACCTCTCCTTTACCTTACATAAATGCTTACAGCCCTGTTATGATATGAAAAAAAAATCCTATTTTTTCAGCAACAATCATCTGAGAAACTCTAAGCATTTTATGAAAAACAATGAATGAATAACATAATTAAATCATGTAATATCCTGTGATGCAATCAAAAAGTGACTAATAAAAACCTAGGTTTCCTTGAATTTACCCAAGGTCAGCAGAGAACGAATGGTGTGAATTTAGCATGAGAGGTCAAATTTTAGAAGACACTTGGGTGCCTAAAGACAATTAGGAGAGGAAAGAGTCTAGGAGGTTTCTAATGTGTGTGGCAGATAACTTCCTGACACAGCTGGTGACTAAGCCAACTAGGCCCACTGGACCTTCTGCTCATCAGTAGAGAAGATCTTGTAGGTGATGTGAAGGTTGGAGGCTGTCTTGGGCAAGAAAGAAATCCTAAAGGCACAGGAGCAGGCTGTCTCCCCATGCTAAAAGATGAGCTAGTGCAGAAGACTGGCCAAGCTGAACAGGAAGCTGTGTGTAGAGCTAAGGAAAAAAAAGAGAGTTCATGACCTTGGGAAGAAGTGGCGGACCACTCATGAGGACTACAAAGAGAGATTCAGAGATTTAGACAATGGCAGTACAAATTACAGTCATAATATAGAAACTTGGAATATTTTTCCTTCCTGATTTCACAGAATATGTCTGTAGTCTCTCAAAATGTTTAAATTTTGAAGTAGCAAGAAACCACTCAAAGCAAGAATATTAAATAAGAAAAATAAAAAAGCAGCTTAATGTATAAAAACAATATTTCAGATGTCACAATATTTAATTAATTTATTAATGCAAGTAACCTGTCCTCAAAATTAAAAGTGCGCTTTACTGTGAGAAGGCAAAATACTGTGCATAGCTGAGTGCAGGACATGATGAGCATACAATAAACTATCACAGACATTAATACCAAATGAAGCCCATGACTTACTTCATTCACATAATGAGTGCTAGCAGAGCACTTAACAGTTAATTAGAAATTATGGTGTTTTAAAAAGATCAAATAAATCTACAGCCTTTGACTAAGACAAAATCAATTTGATTAAAAATAATCCTTGATCAGTTACAATCATGATTAATCAGATAGTTTAACAGGGAAACATTACAACTACAAAAATTAAAATTTAACAACAAAAAGCAAATCGGGGAAAAGAGATATATCTACTCTATTTTGTACAGTATGTAGACAATAGTATTGCTGACATGACTTAAATAAGCAAATTGGTTCCTAATACTCAGAAAGGCAGTTAACAAATACTTGATTGTGTTTAAAGTTTATTTTATTAGCATACACGCCAACTATAATGTTCTGTTTATTTTTTTTTTTAAAGATAACTTTTCATAAAAAAGTGAGATATCTGTCCTAATTGCTAATTTATAAGTATTCTACAATGATAAAGAAGTTTTCTAGACTTAAAGCAGAAGCAAAAGATTATTAAAAAATATAATCCTTTTTAGTATTAAAGCTATTATTGGCTGATATTGGCCAACAATAATCATAATGCAGTAAACATGCAATAATGCAAAAAGCTCCCCAAACCCTGTTTAACTCAACTCATCATGAAGCCCTGGTCTGTGTACAACTATAAAAGATGAAATTTGATCTAGCCAGATCCCAACCTTGTATTGTGAATAATCCTAATTCTGCATGTGCTTAACATACTTGTGCTGAGAGTCATTCCCAACAGTCATTAAATTCAAGTGATTTAATCAGCATTTTTTAGTAGAAGTGTGTTGATTTTTCAGGTGTTGTGGTAGGGTTGATGAGCCTTTACTGATGCAGCTTGGCAAAAGATCTCTGTAAGTGAGGCATTTCCATTCCCCTTACCTTCAGCTTGTGGTACTGGAAGTCAGAGCCAATATATATATTTATAAGTTGGTAAATATTTCCAGTCATCATTTCTAATGATGAGCACTATAATAAGACAATCCAAGTTGTGGTAGTGAGCTGTGATTGCTCCCTCTCTTATAATAGATCCTTGAGCTACTTCTGCCCTGATAACTTTAGTGCATAAATGATGCCACCAGACTCACAACTTTCTGTTTTACCCATTCCTCTTAGGACAATACCCACAACAGTGTTGTCCTGGTCAAGACAGCTAAGATGGAGCTTTACAATAGGGTCGTTATCTGCAAGAGAGCTCTAGACATGTACAAAAACATTACTATTTGAAGTGAAAAATGCGACTGTTTGTCTTCAAAGGGAAAAACAACCAGCTCAGATTCACATTCTTTTCAGATTAAACTTCACCCATTGTCATGGTGCTTCTTCCAGCATATTACAGATCACAGGACTGTAAGATGAGCCTTTGAAGTACACTCTGCTCTATGCCAAGCACATGAACTCAAGTCCTTACTTCACTGCTGTAAACAACGAGTCTGCACTGGCATGCAAAACCAGCATTAAATGTTCAACATTAAGGGCTCTGTTGTGGCAAAACACTAAAGCTCTTAAAACAACTTTTATCAGGACATATATATCCAAGTTTACATTTGAAGCTTTTTCCTTGGGCTTTACAATTTAAAAAAAATAAGTTGTGGATCAAATATGTCTGATGCCAATTGTTACTCAAGTGGATTGTAGTTCTATGGGTATGGGAATTCTTTGCTTTCCAGGTAATTGTTTAAAATACTTTAATATATTGAATATTTAAGGCTGTAAATAAACACGAAACTGCACCAGAGGAATCTTTTACTCTATCATCTGTAACTTTCTTGTACTATAGGCTGCTCTAGTTTACAGTGCCTTTCATAAAATTAATAAGATTCTTCTGAAGGTTCAGTAAGGCTAGCCATTCCCTATCTCTTACCAGGGATACTGTTCTGATAAAATTTATGTTACAATGCATTGGCATAGCTACTTTGAAATGACACTGCATCACAGCCCTGTAATTGACTTTCTCTTCTTTTGCTCTGATCATTCCCTGACTTTTCTAATTGATTTACTCTCTCCTTATAGGAAGATTTTCCACAGCCTTTAGTTAAGGTCTCGGGCAAAGGAATGTGTTCACTAATCAGGTCCTCAGAAGCAGATTTACTTCATGAACTACAAGCAGATGAACCCTCTAACCACTCATAGTTATGATGACATAGCAAGTTAGAAAAGCAGCCTCATTTTGCCAAAAGTTCAGCAAAATCTATTGCCTTCCTTTTAGCTGATTTACCTTTATCGTGTTAACTTACAGTGGAGATCATATATTACTGTAAGTAAACTTTTCTCATAAGTGAAATATATGCATACTTGCCAAGTTCCTCAAAATTTTCTGTAACACTATATAAGCATATTGTAATTTATCAATGTTTCTGCTATCAATGCTTCTGCTATCAATGCTTCTGCTATCAGTGTTTCTGATGCATCAGTGATGCATCAAAGAAACAAAAACCAAACTAATTTCATTTCTTTCTCATATATATATATATATTTTTTTTGTAAAAGTCTGTAAAAGACTGTTTACAGACTTTTTTTGTAAAAGTCTGTAAAAGACTTTTTTGTAAAAGACTTTTTATAAAGTCTGCTTTTTTTTTTTTTTTTCTTCTTTCTTTCTTTCTCTTAAAAATCACAGGAAATAAAACTTGCTCAGATTTGGATTCATATGGTAGATCATTTCAGTGGAAAGACTGTGTTCACCAGAATGGACCATGGCAGCCTAGCCATGAACTTACTAATGTTGTATATGGAGTTGATGTAGACAAAAGATATAAATAATAATAATTAAAAATCGTATACCAGCTTTCTAATAAATTATCCTGATCCTTAATTCTTTACCCTTTATTTTCTGTCTGTATGTATCAAATACAAGTGCATTTCAGGCATGTGGGTCATTGACAGTGAATGACAGTCTGGAGGTACAAGAAATTGTTTCTCTTTCTACTGTTCAGAGAATGGCAGGGCATGTAGGTCAGGGCTACGCCTGGGATAAAAAGCAATAAAGCTCCCGACTGAGAAGGGAGAGGGAAGCCCAGAAAGCTTAGAGCTCCGTATGTTCTTGACTAGCCTCATTTCTCCAGGGAAGCAGGGTGCCAGACATGGTTTCGTTTACAAAGGCAGAGCACTCACTTACTTCAACCTTAACCTTATGATTGTTCAAAATTATCTCCTCTTATCCAGTTAAAAAATTCTCTTACATTGTACAAGCTAAGCAATTCTGATTTCTGAGGAATTTTCCTTTCCACCAGCTGTTGTACAGAGAATAGGAAGTTGTACAGAGAATAGTCTTTATCCAGATTATTCTGTTTCTATTAGTGAACTGCTGTATAAAATCAATTAATCTAAACAAATGTTCATTTTCCCTTTGCATATATATACACATGCAAAGTCCAGATCTTTCTCAATTTTAATTAGGAAACTACAAACATAAAACACAAGAATAATTGGAAATAGAATAGGCATAAAGAAATGTTCTGGGATTTTCTTCCTGGCTTCTTGCATTCATGCTGGCACCAGGCAGTATTTTAGAAGAGAAAGATATTGTCTCTTCTGTCAAAGATCCTCTGTGTCAAGGAGCAGATTTTGATACCCAATCTCAAGTCCCTGCATCCTTGTCAGCATGGTGGGAGAATGAAATAAACCAGATCCCTGCTCCTCAGCAAGGACTATGGATTCTTGACTATTTACTTAGTGGTAAGTACCTTTGGCAGCCCAGGACTTTGTGACGGATCCAGTCCTAACAATGTGACTTGGGTACGCTGAATGCGTGCTTACTTGTTCAGATCCAAGACACTGGTTTCTACATTTTGTTTAGGCTCTTTTAGGATGACAGTTTTGGATTTCAAAATCTGAATCTGTACAAATGCATACATTTAAATCTATCCTTTAGGCTTCACTTGGAAAATAAATAGACCACATACTTCCACGGAAATGTATTGCCTGTGTCATGGCTGTGTAACACTTCAATAATGTGATTTTTATCTCACAACATGTAAACTATTGCACTTCAGTCTATAAGTAGTTGTATTTGAAAGAGTATGCTATTTATTCAAGTTAAGCAGCATGCTTTTTTAGGAAAGAGATGCATTTTGTAAGAAATATAGAATTTGAACCAAATCTTTGCTTTCCATTTTCCTTGGATGCCCCTCCTCCCCTTCCCCATATTACCTTGTAGATACTCAGGGACAGTATGTATAACATATTCAGTGGTAAAAGGAAAAAGTTAGTTATATCTATGATATTACTGCTTCTATTTCTGTTGCGATAGGTAGGAGCTTGCTTTCTTTTTCACTTGTGTGGCAAGATATAAAGTATGATTTTTATTTTTTTTTTTAGCTTCTGTGCAACTTGCCTCTGTAGGATTTGTACTATAATGAACACTAATTATTTCCTTAATACTTAATATATATAATAATAAATTTAAAAAATGCTTAATGTAGTATTTTTTCAGATCAGTGCTGTGTGGCTTCCTGTATGTTTTGTACGTTAAACAAACTAAGTTATCTGAAATAAGAACTTAAATAAAAGTTGGAGGGGCAAAAAGAAGGACGAAAGAGGATTTTGTTCACTTATTGAACTACTCAGAAGAATGCATAATCTTCTGAGGTCAACCTTTCTGGTTGTGCTACATCTGGGTCAACCTTTCTGGTTGTGCTACATCTGTAGTCAAAGCAGGCAGACATAAATTCTATCATACAATATAATATCAGTGGTTATGCTAATTTATTATTTTTTTTTTCAGTACTGGGTGACACAGTATTGTTTTGTCTATTTAACAATTTTTTTTCTGCCTATCTAATAAAGTTTTGTCTAACATAGGGCCTGGTAGTGAGTCTAAATTAGATCATTCATTCTTAATTAGACAAATTTGAAATAGCTGTTCAAAGCAGCTTTTGACAAAAGCAAGATTTCAAAGGAACTTTAATTTTATGCAATCATTTGACTAAATTAGGGCTATTATTATAAAATATATATATATATATATTTTTACCAAGATGCTTATCTCATTTTGATAGAAGCAATTCCTGCTTTCAGTTTCCGTTCATCTACCTTTCTGAAAACAGTGAAAAAACTTATTTCAGTGGTTTTCATTTTGCAATTTATGAGGAAAAGTGAAAAGTTTAAAATGTCAACATTCCTTTTGGTGTATGAAAAAAACCAAAAACTTAAAAGAATAAAAAGATGTTTTAAAGCTGGTGTTTTATATATGTATATATTCTCTGTATTTCCATTGACTTTATCAGAATTATTCAAAGTTCAGAAATAAGTCACTGCAAAATGAAAGTTTTGTCTATCTAACATGTTATCAGTTTAATTAATTGATACATTATAGAATCAGTCTGTGTTTTTCCTGAAATAGTTGTTCAAGATAAAAAGATGTAGTCAAAAAAATAGATTACCTTGACTTTGGCTAAGGCTATATGGAGGTACATATAGCTGGAATGTGCTTTCATCTTTAGAGTAAAGAAACCAGAACCAGGTAACTCAAAATATATTCATTTCTGCTGGCAATAACTGGCATGAAAACCACATAGAAGACTGAGACTGCTCACCTACTCTGTGGTATTTCAGGGCCCATTCCTTTTGACATCTGCTGACATTTTGATACCTTTAACTGTTTCATTGGAAATCTCTTCCTCTCCAGCACCAAAATACAGTAGCTTGATCCAGGAACTGGGTCTGGCCAGCCACGTGTTTCCTGAAAAACATAAGTTCTGTGTTTATAACACAAAATTATATGCAGAGACTGAGCCTCCCCTCAGACCCTAGGTCTGGTTGGTGGACAGCAGTGTTCTTACCAGTCCTGGAGGACACTGGTGCTGAAGAAGGCAGGTTGTGAGGGGGAACAGAAACCCTGTAGACCTCATGTCATCACCCTCAGGCATGACAGCTGTAAAAGAAAGGCTGCTGGGGTAGAGGCAGTGGCAAGAGGGCAGCAATCTCAGCAGGCTGCAGGCATCACTTTGCTACTCTGGCCATAGCCACCCTCGTTGCTAGGCCACAGCAAGCTAGAAAAAGCTGAGACCACATTTATCCAGGAAATTGGGATGGATTATCTTCAAATTGTATTTTTAATATACCTTAGAGCAGCCTCTTTACCTAGGGATAACTGTACATTTCTGGGGACTTCTGTTATTTATTCAGAGAACTATTTGGATTCAGGCAGCTGCTTGTTTTCCCCAAGAAGCTCCCAACCTGCAAGGCCTCTGTCACAAAAATCCTGAAACAACTTCTCTCTTAATTAGGTTACCCAAACAATGGGCTTTACCCTTTTTTTTCCCTACATGGCCTTCAAACCCTGCTTCCCTGACTTTACCCATTTATAACACAAACAGTTGCTGGCTGACAGCACAACTGCCAACTGGCTATCATTCAGCCATTCCCTCTCCCTCCACTTGTCCCTCGTCACATCTTTCCCCACCTCTGAGCTGTCATCACCTTTCGCTAAGCTACACCCTGGAGAAGAGGAGAAAATTAATTGTGTCATTTTCACATAACATCTTTCTACCATCATAACCCTGGCAATGTTATTTTCTTGCAATTACAGTGAGTTTGCATGGGTGTAACTTCATTTGTTTAGGTAGACCTGCTTCTGATTGACACATGCGGGTATGCAAGGAGAATCCTGGTCTACATCTTTGTCATTGTGAGTTATTTCAAATGTAAGAACATTATTTACTACTTCAGTTAAATAGGGATAAATATAAATAGATTTACATTGCTGCTGTCACTTCTGCAAAAATAAAGAATTAATGAGCACTGACCAGACACTCTTTGCTTACTTTAGGTAGGTTCAGTGGGTTTCTTTGGGGGAATATGGACACAGTTTTTTTATTGAAGGAAAAAATTTTGACTTGTTAATTTTAAATTTCCCATAAGACTTCTGTTATAAGTTCTCTCTCAAACAGGATGGTACGAAACTTTTGTTTTGCTAGAAAATTCCTCCTTTTCAGATCTGACCTGTGGATCAGCAAAGGGTTTTTCCTGGTGCTCACCTTGTTTGTGACAGAATCCATTCAGTTTTGAAGGGCTCTCAGAGCTATGGAGTTCATTTGTTCTTTTGTTGCATTCAAAGTCCTGGTATAGGAAAAAGAAAATACATTTTTTTTTATGCTAAGCCAAATTTTTATTAACCAGATTTGACTTAAAATAAAGGAAAAGAAAACAACAACAACAAAAACATCTACAACAAAAAATACCACTATAAAAAAAAAAAAAAAAAAACAACAGAATAATAACAATGCAGTTAAAATTGTTATATTCAAGCTTCCTAGCATCTGCCCCTTGCTATAGTGCTATAAGATCATATATTGTGCTGTTGGTTTCAGACCAGGGTTCCTGGGAGCTTTACATCTCATCAGCATCCCTAGTGCTTCACCAGGAAGAATGTGACTTCAATAGTGATGTTTACCTTCTCAGAAAGAGTAATGGCATTGTAATGGATTGTCCAGGGATGTGGAGGAGTCACTGTCCCTGGGGCTGTTTAAGAAAAGGTTGGATGTGGTACTTAGGGACAAGGTTTAGTGGGTAATATTGATGGGAAGGGGGCGGATGAACCAGATGATCTTGGAAGTCTTTTACAACATTAACGATTCTATGATTCACCATGCTCTAGAGTCCAGTGGGGGCTACTTCCTGACCCTTTTTGTGCATTGTTCTTTCTGCAGTGCTCTACAATGTCGTATTAAATCTAAATTTACTATATGTAGAATGTAACATATTCTGGATACATGCTGTTCTCTGTTGTCCTTAAAATTGTTTTTGCCTAATTCTCAAGTTGGCATTTCTGCAGCTGATCACTAGTGAGCTTTTTATAGGCCTAGGGACTCAGGATTAGGATATACTTCATTATTATTATCCTATAGTGGGACTCCCCTGCACATCACCCTGTGTCTGTGTTCCCACTTTCAAGGCCTTGCTCTCATCCCATACCTATAATCCTCTACACTACATCATGGTATTACGTGAATATTTCATTCTACACAAAATAGCTACTTCATACTAGTATTAATTTTAAAATACCCCTCCACTATAAAAAACAAACAAACAAACAAAAACTATGCAATAGTAAAACAAATTAGATAATAACGACAATTCTTTATAAAACTGCTGCTACCATGATACCAATAAACAAAATAAAATTAATCTCCAGGTAGTACAAGGCAAGCCCAGAACATAAGCTTGATAAGCCTTAGTCCTGAGGCCTTACAAAATTTGCACAAAGCACATGTTTTCTTACAAACATAGCTTTCTTCCAGGAAATGAAATATTCCCTGTCACTTCTATTCTGGGCAATTCCATCCAGGGTAGCATAGCCCTCCAAAATATATTTTGAGCAGTGATTGTCAACACAAGCATCTTAGCATAGATCAATATTAGCTAATGTGTTATTAGCAAAAACAAAGGGTAACTAGGAGTGTTAGTTTTGATATGGTACCTAATACCAGTTGTATCTTGTTTTTATCTCATGTATTTAAAAAATAAAAAATAAAATCAACAAAGATATTCTTTCTAAATAAAATATGATTACTTCATTGTTACCTGCTTTGATTTATTTATTTATTTATTTTTCCTTGAAGCAACAAAACTGGGTCAAGTAATCATATATCACATTTATGGACATATTTTTGTACTCTGTCAACTCATTATTTCTCATTAGTTCTTTTCTTTTGGTTTTCATTTTTCCATGTTTCTTTTGAAAAGGTAAATAAGTACTTCATTACTGAGCTTTAGATAAATAAAAGTTCATGATATATTTACTGATTACTTTTAATAAAATTATGGTTTGTTGAGATGCTTGTTTTTTTTACATAATATTATAAATGATCACTGAAATTAGATGAGGCATGATTACTATTGCTTCTGTCAAAAAAAGAAAATACTACAAAGGTTCTTTGTGATTCTATTTATCACTAATTTCAACACTGTTCAAGTTTTGTAGACAAAACTGAAAAATGTTCCAAAATTAGCCGATATGTCTGTGTTCTTCAAACTAGATGGTTTAGGTAAAGCTCAGAATATAAAGCATCAAAATATATCATTTGAAAATGAAGGATACAAGTTAAATTAATTTCATCTGTGATGCATATTTAATGATTTTTTTTTTTTTTTGGAGGGGGAGATCACCTTACTTTGTTACAATTAGAGCAAGATTAAAGCTTAGGATTCTTTTTTTTTTTTTTCATCTTTGTCTTGGGGGAAGGAGAGGTTGATATGTTGATATGAAAAACTTCCACTTTCTTCATTTATTTCAAACAGAATGAATGTTTTCCCTTCATAGTTTAGAGAAAATTTATAGAAAAAAGTATTATTGAAAGGTGTTTTTTTTTTGTTTTTGTTTTTTTTTTTTTTTTGTTTTAACTGAGCTCTACAGTCAGTTTTATGTTTCTGAATCCTAATCATATCAAATATATCTTTTATAAGGATTTCAGGAATCTTTCAGAGGTTGTAAGAAAAATAAATATATATATATGAACTAATATATATATATATAAACTTAATTTCAACTATGAATCAGTGAATTAATTATTGACTGACACACACAATTTTATTTGCTTATTTTATGTTGATGAAAATACTCAGTACCAACTTTAGAGAATGGAATGTCTCAGAAATTAAAATGAAATAGAAGTTCTTTGCAGTGATTTTCTTAATTTTCATTTCTTTGAGGTTCCATAAAAAAAAACCTGCAGTTGTTTATAATTGTACCCTTATGTATATGAGCATGGAAAAGAATATTTTCAGTTTAGATTTTGTAAGTCTTTATTCTTACCATACTGGATTCTGTATCGATGGTGCTAGAGGACAGATGTTGGTGTCATCTTGTCCCTTACAATATTTTCTGTGTGATTCCAGTAAGTGGCCAGATAGATACACTTGCTAATTTTGTGATAATGCTCAAAGGTTTAACCTCAGATATTAGCACAGATTTGTGTGTGTGTGTGTGTGTGCATGTGTGCACGCTGAGGACAACTCTTTATAGTTCATCAGCATTAAAGACAGTATACTGTTAATGCCATTGTTAGCAACATTGCTGAGCTCTCATCCTCAACCAAAAATGCTTGCAGTTTCCTACTTTACTGCCTCATCTGCCTTTCTTATTTCTCTTACCTCTGCACAGTTTGCATTAGCTGACCTACTTCTGTTTGTTCAAACTTCATGTCTCAGAAAAGAAAAATCACATCCTTGTATGAGAAAAATCAAAATAAGACTGCCACACTGAAATGTTTCTCCAGCTATGTTCATAAAGGCCACTTAATGTATGAAAATATGAAGAATTTGGCTAATGTCTATCACAGAGAGGAGCTGTTCAGTTCATGCAGTTAAACATAAATCATGATCTATGAAGTTTATTTGTAAAATAATGTCATAAAATTAATTGCAAATGAGTGAACTATGCCTTCAGGATTAATATCAGCAACGCAACAGGAAAAAAAAAAACACAACACATGATACTAGAGACATACAAAATATTAATAAACATTACCAGTTTCTAAGAATTGTTCTGCTAGTGACCTCTCCAGCTTCTATGCCCATGCACAGACTGACTGGCATGCATGCACATGCCCTCTCCATGGCCCTGTGGGTTACACATGCATCTGGAGCTGGTGGTTGCCCATTTACAAAATTACACTTCCATATCCTCCTGGAGATTTGGGTGCTCCAGCACTGTCTGCCCCTGCAGCTCCCCACAGCTCAGTGGGGCTCATGCCTACAAGGTCCCTGCAGGCATATCAAAGTGGGTCCCCACATGTGGCCCCCACCTGGGAGCAGGCAGCTTGTGGTGGCCCATCGGAAGGCTGCAGTGCTACAGGGCAATGTCTGGAGGTGCCAAACCAGGCCTTGGCTGCTGCTGTTTCTCGTTCCATCTTTCCTCATGATGCAATTTTATTTATTTATTTTTTTTTTCCAGCTGACCCCTTCTTCATTTCAGTGTATTTTGAAGTTTCCTGGTTCCTTTAATCAAGCTGGTTGTGATCTTACACTTCCCCATGTCCAGTTCAGGGCAAACACCCAACAGATAATTCTGTGCGTTCAATACACATGAAGTGTTTACAGTCTAATCTTTGCAGGTTTTGTAACCCACTTTCCAGCAGTGGACGTGCAGGCTCTTAAATATCTTTTATAGTCCTCCCTAAAAGATCAGCCTTACTGAATAGATCAGTGTTACTGAATCAAGGAAGTATAATGTGTTGGTATTATTTAGAGTCTGATGAGCCACAAAATATTTGTTGGCTTCTGCTGTTCCACTGCTCATTCAAGAGGGAAAAAGCACTTTGCTTGGCAGCTGCAAATCCAAAGGTCACTTTCATTTTATTATCAATAGTTTCATGATGGTATTGATTATTATATAAGAATCTTTCCAATTTTGCTTGTTTTTTTTAACTTACCCCTATTCATCACTAAATATCAAAAGCATAAATGAGCTTTTTTGGCTTACATCTCACAGTAATTTGATTCTTGCATTAAAAATATCAGAACACAATTTTATGCAACATCAAGGACCTGTATAGGACAATTCTTTCAAAGAGCTCTCTTTTGTCTCGAACTTTTCTGATCTGCTTTCAATACAGCAACCTTTCTGATGAAATCACTTCATGAAGTTTTGAATATTAAAGATGTGAAGGACAGAATTATCATTGTCCTGGAAACATAATTTATGTAAAGTATCTTCCTGACTCAGGAATAAGGTCTCACATCTTGTTTAAATTCCTGGAATCTTTTTTCCCTTTGGTATCAAAAAAGGGTGGTTTTTTATATTTTTTTTTTGTTTTGTTTTGTTTTGTTTTGTTTTTGAATAGGATTAGCTGTACAAATCCAGTCACCAGACTGTGAGAAATTGGTGATAAGGATCTGTGTGAAGAAATTCTGACTGTGTGATTAAATACATGTACTGTATTGAGAGTTCTTGATTCATTCATTATTTTAATCCATATTTCTTACTGTGGTAAATGGGAGCATAGAACTTCAAGAGAGATTTGTCTGTTTGCACCAGGAGTATACAGATGATCACTTCTTAGCAGGGAGAAATGGAATGGATTATAAGGATAATGAAAAAGAATTCTAAATACTTTTTGGCACTCATTTTAATATGAAGCGTCTTCTCTCTGGAAAAAACTTTGAATCAGAAGCTCAAAATTTAAATATTTTCTTGCTTGATATTTCATTTTAATCAAGTCTAGTTTAGTTTTAAATGATTTATTGGCTTTACTTGGTTTAGAAATAATTAAATCATATCCCCCTATTATTGCCTCTGGGTTGAAAGCATTCCCTTCTGTCTCCATTAGGCTTGTACCCAATTGCTCACATTTTAACTCACTGGCGGTAATTGTTTCATGCAGAGAGTCCAGCTGTTAGGCCATAATATCATTGTCCCAATCTATCATATCCAATGACTTCTGGAAAGTTAAATCACTTCTGAAGCCTACAATGATGAGATATCTAGAGATAACTTTACACAAGCAGAACAAGATGCTCTCAGTTATAACAGTGTTGTTTATTTTTTATTTTCAGTACTGCCAAAAACTAGTTTCATGAAATCCCATGGGGAGGAAACAAGAAACAGCTCAAGTTTCAATTTGGAAAACAATGTTTTTTTTTTTGTTGCACTCATGGAAATTAATATCTTTCTGCATTTTATATGCAGGAAAATGTTTTCTCTTTTACCACAGAAGGTAAATCTTTCAGGGTTTACTGAAGCCAGTCAGCAACACTATAACTTGCTTTATGGTTTGGAGTCAAAATAGTTTCTAATTTTATGTTTTTAGCCTTAGGTTTGATACATATAAATCTGTTCAATTTTATGTGCTTTGATATTTGAAAAATCAGATAAGTTATTCACAATCCATTTTTTTTTCACTCTAAAATAAAGAATTTGTTGTAAAATTGTAAGTGAAAAGCAGAGTCCTGATTTGATGTATGTCAAATACGGCCAAATTTGGACCTTGGGGAAAGTGACTCCTGAACTTTTAGACTGTAAACTGTTTTGAAAGGTTTTAATCAACCTTATGTAAATTCAAGTTATTACTATTATTATTATTAAATAACTTTAAGTGCCACTAAATTTTTAACTGTGAAGTTGTGTTACTGGTTTATATAAGATGTCATATCTTACCCTTTATAAAACTAGGAGCTGCCATGATGCTCACTTAATATTCTTCACTCATACTGTTGAAGACCTAAGGCAGCTTGTCATCTTAGGTGTGTTAACCAGCATGACAGAGACTATAGGGATATTTTGACACATGTCAAATCAGGGTAATAGCTATATTACCCAGGCAGCATAAGGAGATGATTATGAAATTCCACTGTACTGCAAACCTGTCACCATCTGGAATAGGAATAGTACCTGAATTTTTACAGAAAAGTTTTTTTTTTTTTTTTTTTTTTTTTTTTAATTTTTGTAAGTACAACTATCTTGTAAGGTGGTATTACTTACAACTCAGCCTAGGTATATCTATATTTCAGGTAGAGAAGTAAAGTTTTAAAGTAAAGAATCTTGCACCAATGGTATTTTTCTTTATGGAAGAAAAAAAAAAAAAAAGGATAATTCTTGTTGGATGCTTTTCCTAAATTACTGCAAGGAAAGAGTAAGTTACTGACCTCCTGTGCCTTAGATATTTTGAAGGAACTGCATTTGCATACCGCTTATAGCCCAGTTTTAAGCATGTGGAAAGACCCCAAAATTGGTTGTTCCTTGCTTATACATACAATGAATGCTGTAGTAAGTGGCTATTTAGACGGAGAAATTCACCATGTCAGTACAAGCAAATTAAACAGACCCCAGACACAAGCCTGAGAGCTGCTGCTGAGTCCTTAGTGGTATTGCATTCTCAGCAAGGTCTGGGGCTCTGCTGTGGTCCAAAGTTACTGGGTCCAAACTGAGAGGGAAGTCAAACCATTGACCACACCAATCACAGAATCACAGAATTGTTAAGGTTGGAAAATACCTCCCAGATCATCAGTTCCAACCATCCCCCTACCACCAATGTCACCCACTAAACCATGTCCCTAAGCACCTGATCCAACCTTTCCTTGAACACTCCCGGGGATGATGACTCTACCATTTCCCTGGGCAACCCATTCCAATGCCTGACTGCTCTTTCTGAGAAGAAATGTCTTGTAATTTACAACCTAAACCTCCCCTAGTACAACTTGAGGCCATTACCTCTGGTGCTGTCACTAGTTACCTGCAAGAAGAGGCTGACTCCCAGCTCCCCACACCTTCCTTTCAGGTAGTTGTAGAGAGCAATAAGGTCTCCCCTGACTAAACAACCTCAGCCACTCTTCACAGGACTTGTTTTCTAGGCCCTTCACCAGCTTTGTAGCCCTTCTCTGGACATATTCCAGTACCTCGATGTCCTTCGTGTACTGAGGGGCCCAAAGCTGAACACAGTACTTGAGAAGCAATGTCACCAGAGTTGAGTATAGAGGGATGATCACCTCCACTTGGCCATCCTGTTGGGGCTGCAAGAGAAGGTAGCTGTGTGGACACCAATAGAACCATGACACTCTGGCTTCAGAGTCATAAAAATCTCCCTGGCCTTTTATGTTTGCTAGTAGCTGTTGTGTCTGTAGAGCAATTCTGTCACGTGTTTTGGGTTGTTTGAATGCAAAAGGGGAACAGTCAGACACCATAGTCCTGCTGCTATGCAAGGAGCTATAAGCTGCTTCTTCAAGTGCAGACCATCCACTATATTCACCATATGCTGCAGCTTTCCTGCTCTCTTAGAAATGTCTTAGAAAACCACAAAACACTGAGGCACAAGGCATCAAAAGAGCAGATGGTGTGAGAGCACTAAGCCATTCATATCAGAGAGACAGGTCACTTTGCTGTGACAATGAAGGGAGAAGTGGGAAAGTACTGGTAGAAAAGCTCTTCGTTCGAGCTATTTTTGCTCCTAGCTCAGGTCACTGACACTGCATATGCTACTCCAAGGACGGATGGATGCTGTGATAGGCCTTTTTACACAAATGGTCAAGTTCTCCCAAATACCATCTAACAGGTACAAATGTGACTGTATGAGCTCTAGTTACAACCCTGCCCATAGCATCTCTGTAAAGTATATTCTCTAGAAAATAAAGAGAGAAAACTAGGTGTTCAATCCTTAATTTTTCCATATCAGGGAACTTTATATTGAAAATTTCTATTTTGTCTATGAATACTGCTTCATTTTCCCAAGCAAACAGGAGTTAATTAGGGAAAGAAAGGAGAAGGAGTTGAATAAGATATATATGTATATTAGTTTATAGTGTGATACAACAGAAAGACACAGCTAAGCACAGAATGCTGAGGTTGCATCCTGCTTAGTTTCTAAAGTTTTTATAATTTCCGTATGCTACCTATGATATTCCTATTAAAATTCCTTGGGGAAAAGGCCTCTTCTCCTGCATTATTACATTTGTATGCAGTGATAATTACTGAAAAGACAGAATGAAGTAGAGATGGATTGCAGTGTGTCTCTAAGGTAATATCAAGTATGAGGTACAAAAGACAGATTCCTTGAGCCAGAACAAGTTGGACTTCTTATTTATAGTATTTTGTCTTTTAATTGTCACTTTGTATATCAAAACAAAGTTGCTGATGATTTTTTTTTTTTTTTTCAGATGGAAAGCCTCAGCAATATCTCTCTCATTTTTCCTCTGAATATACATAAAATACAAGATACCCCAAAGTATTACTTTGTCCACATTACTAAAATGAATATCACATTCTTTTGTTGCAGTAATTATTATGTTAACACAATTTTAGCAAACATAATCTTCTGCCAAACTGATATTCCCAATAGTGCCTTGAAAATCCTACTTATATAAAGAATGGAAAATAATTTGCATTTAAGATTGCTGCCAGTAAGTCCATTCATTAGTAGAAATTTGGAATCATTTATTTAGGGACAGACAGAATTGCACTTAGTCATATAAGTTATCACTGCAGCTAATACACAAAGTAGGCACAAATCTGGCCCAAAATAAATAATTCCATGTATGGAACAACAAAGATTTACAAGCTATAAACTTGAATTCAAATTATTGAGCTACTTGTGTCAATAAGTGGTATTCAAATTAAATGAGTAGAAAACTCTTGCCCTTTTAAGTGTCGGGATGGCAGCAAAGATCTAAGAAAACAATATAAATCAGTGAACCATAGCCAGAATTATTAAAAGAAAATTGATTTTTAAAAGTGTTGAAAACAAATCTTAATAGCTGTGTATGCCACTGAATTCAGCAAATTTCTCCAATAGAATAAATTGATAAATGTAGTCCACTTCACTGCCAGATGTTACTGAAATTATTTCAAGATCTAT
Organism: Aythya ferina; assembly: GCF_964211825.1. Classification (NCBI taxonomy): domain Eukaryota; kingdom Metazoa; phylum Chordata; class Aves; order Anseriformes; family Anatidae; genus Aythya; species Aythya ferina. The sequence goes on along the minus strand of NC_140298.1, from coordinate 99,484,408 downwards.
AAGCAAGAGTAGTGTATGCATAATGACTTGTTGTCACTACTCTGGCAGCTACTCTCATCTTCACTTCATTGCATTACATGGTTCCCATTTGTCATTTAGTGTCACAAATCCTCAAGCACAAGCCATTAGAGTGCTTCAGCTAACTTGCTGCTACCTCAGTTTAAATGAAGATCAGAAAATCACTTTCTAAACGTTGTCCTTAGAGACAGACAAGTACTATTACTCGTAAATGCCTAACAGAGTTGATTAACAGGTATGTTTCCATTCCAAGACTCATCTCCTTAAATTAGACCCAAAAAGTGCAAAAATGATCACACCTTTATCAATTAAGCTAATCCGTCTATTAAAGCCCTCTCTTGAAATGAATGTAAACCCATTTAAGGATTTATTGCACCTTTCTTTCATTCTACTTTCTATTTATCTTGTCATTAAAGTCTTTTATGTCTCTGATTAGTTTTGAACCCATTAATTACAGGGCACTACACTGAAAGAAACTGTCTCTACAAATGACTAGTTAGGAATTTTTTCTTTTAAAGTACAATTTAAAATGAAAAAGAAAAAAAGAAATATTTGGTGTAGCTGTTTTCTCTAGGGACACTGTTAAAACAAAAGGCAAAGGTTTCAATGCTCTGCTTTTTGAGACTGATGGACTATGATGATTTGGCTGGTAGTTTGTAAGACTGTCTGTCTATGAGGACTGATTTAAGCAAACATTTTATTGGAGGAGAAGAATTTCTAGTTTATGATTTCAAAACTGTCAAAGTCCTATGTACATCTAAAACATATTTCAGAAGGATCCCACTAATGTTTTCTACAAATCTGCTACAGAATTTGCTATCTCATATATCACTCTGCAGGGGTGGCTACAGAGCACTGTCCTACTATAGTGTTTCAGCAGATGCTGATTTTATTTATTTATTTATTTTTCCTGCTGATCATGGTATTACTCCTACAAATTGTACACAAAGGTATGCTAAATTTATTATGATTATGTCATGTACTCTTCTTTCTCCTGAATCCTTTTTATTTATTTTTTATTTCACTCATCCTTTCTTGCTGTTAGGTTAAACTCATCAACAGTCATTTTATGCCTGTTCAGTTCTTTAATTAATAACAAATAGTGACCTCTGAAATTTATATATGATAGAAAAAAGATGCATATGTTTGAGAGAATAAAAGTTACAAGGCCAAGCATTCTGTGTTTAGAATAACAGTTATAAGGCAAAACTTTCATATAGTTTGCTTGCACATGTACTTTATGGTAGTCTTTTATTTAGAGTCATTCATTTCTCCACTATTTTTTTCACAAGAAAGTATTTGTCAAAAATATTAATCATGTAAATAGAAGGAAGCTGGTTCTATGTAGCATTCACAGCATCTTTTATGTAGAAAACATTTCATCAATCAGCCCTGCTGAATTTACTAATTCATTGCCATTGCTGTTATGCTTGTGTATTTTTGGTCTTTTGGTACTTTTGAAATATCTTATACAGTGACACCCATCTTTGTGCTTTGCTCTGCATTTGCTTGTATTAATCATAATTTTCAGTGGATATACACCGATTTACTGTGGTATATATAAATTTGTGTCCTATATTGTTTCTTTATTTTTTTTGCATAGCATCTATATTAAAATACTGTTTATGCTTTAGGTATAAAACAATATACTACACAAATTTAAAGAAAAAATAAAATCACGATGAGTCAAAAGAATACAACTATGTTCCAAGCCTCAATTGTGTTTAAATCAGGCAAACAAATAAAACAATGCACAACTTCATTAATCATAAAAATAAGTATTCTGATTCTTTCAGACCTTGAAAATCAGAATGATGTTCACCATTTCCTTTCCTTCTACTTTTTGCTGTTTTATCAGCTACCAGTTTTATGCTTACCTAAGATTATCTCTTTTTTTCCAGAAATCAGAGGAACTATAGTTTTGCAGTGGCTAACTTTGCAAGGGAAATTTTATATTAGGAAAATAAGGACATATTTAAACTGAATTCCTACATACTATGATTATACATACGTATATATACATTTATATATGCATATATGTATAATAGATATATTTTAAAACATAACTCAAAACAAATCATAGATTAAAAAAAAATGATTAAAATCTGTAAGCTGTATGGAGAATTTACATGTCAGAGGAATTTGTAATATGAGTATTTGTAACTCTTGTTCAAAAATTACAATTAAGATATTGTGGCATAGTAAAAAACCATCTATTTCATACAGAAAGACCAGTACCATTTTGGAGAGAGCTAAAGCTTATACTATAATTAATTTCTGTTAAAGGAAAACGTTACACTCCAGGTGGCTCGATAATGTAATTACAGCCTTGTACATACAGGAAATAACATGGAATTAAATGGGCAACTAATTAGCAGATCAAAACTCAGAGGTAATGAATAACTTTATTCTGGGGGGTTTTGGAGACAACTTGCTTATCACAAATTTTGCATTTTTTGAGGTTCTCCAAAGAGGGTGCAGACAACATGTATGCTATGGAATAAAGTCAAACAAAAGAAAAATCATAACCTATAATACAATAAATAACAAATATAAATGTATTTTCTGCACTATACCATCACAAAGAAACTGTTACATCTGGATAAAAGAATACAGAATTTCTTCTGTTTGTCATTCCTAGGAATTAAGATCTCAAACCTGCAGGTGTGCAGTCATAACTAGAGGCAAGTGACAACTAAGAATCTGCCAAGAATGCTAAATGCCACAGAAAAATAATCTAGTTTGTTTAGTTACTGTGAGTATCTGCAGTTTATATCTATTTAAAAGTAAAGGTATTAAATAAAGGTCTTTAAAGTGACAGTTTCCTATACTGGTGTATTCATAATGAATGGTGTGTATCATTATGAAGAGAATATGTTAAGGGATTTTATGCATGTGACTTCACCTTCCTTACAAAATAGTTTATTGGGGCACCCTAATGTACTACTTCTACTGCATAATAATAATAATAATAATAATAATAATAATAATAATAATAATAATAATAATAGTAGTTTGTCACCTCTCTTCACCTCAAAAGCACTGCCGACAAGTCAAGGGGGGTGATCTTCCCTTCTGCTAAGCAGTGGTGAGAATCATCTAGAGGCTTGTGTCCAGTTCTGGACTCCCCAGTACAAGAGGAATATGTGCATGCAGAGTCCAATGGAGGGGTAATAAGATGATTAAGAGACTGGAGCATTTCTCTTACAAGGATAGGTTGAGAGAGATGGGATTGGTTAGCCTGGAGAAATGAAGGCTCAGGGGGGACCTTGTACATGATCTTGTCAAAATATCTCCTCCCTTTGATGGACGGGGATAAAAAAGTCAGAGCCAGACTCCTCTCAGTATTGCCCATTGAAGGTCAAGATGCAATGGGCATCACCTGAAACACAGAAAATTCTGTCCAAACATAAGAAACTTGTTACTGCCAGGTGGACCAAACACCAGAACAGGTTATGGGATCAGCATCTTTGGAGGTATTCAAATCCTAACTGGACAAAATCCTGGGTAACTATTAGGTCTTGTGCTAAGTCATTTCTCCATCCACAATGGACTGCAGTGGCCCAAAGGCAGGTGGGGAAACCAAGTCGTATTTGCCCTAGATACTCCAAGTCCATAGCCATCAGTTTGTTAGCCTTTGGTCATACAACCAAATACAAGACCAGAGAAGCACAAGGTCATGAAGGCAGGCAGGAATCCAATTTAAGAACTCAAGAAAAAAAAGGGGCACCCTGAGAGTCTCTTCCAGGTCTTTACCAGGAGAACCTCAGCCCCATTGTCCAGGCATGAAATCCATCAAGATGAGTCAATACTAGACCCACCTCTACTAAACCGCAGGATTAAGCCCCCTTCACATCAATCTGCTCTAACTCAGTGATCTAATGTCACTTCCCACCTCAGCCATTCTGCGAGTCTGTATTTCAAGAAGTTCTCTTCTATGTTGTACATAGGCCAATTTATCTCCACAAAAAACAAAATATCCCTTAGGATAAATATCACATCTTGTCCTTTAAGTATTTAAGATTAACGAACTATTTGTAGTATTCAGAACTCAAAGGATAGGAAAAGGGCTGGGGATAGTACAGTGAAAATGAGATTGACAGTTCAAATTGTGTTGTGGCTTTTGCCTTTTCAGGGACTCAGAAGAAATTTGGATTTTGTGGCTTACATTGATGGAAGGTACCTCCTGTCAGCTTCTGCCCTTTTCTGCTGAATTCATGCAGGCCCTTTGGCTTCACACAGAAAGTGTGGTGCTGATATGGCTGCCCATGTCTTGTGAGGGAACTCACGCCCATCAACAAGAATAAGATGAGAATGCCAAGTTTGCTGTCACAGTGTTAGACGACTGCTCAGGGACAAGGGAGGCAAAACTGATGAAGTCTCTTGCAAACTGTCTTTTGGGAGCAGTCCTACTGTGAACAACATTTATTGAAGCATTGTAATTTTTATATATGTGTGTGTGTGTGTGTGTGAAGGCAAAACAACCTTTGTAGCACAGCATCCTAAGTATATACATTTTCTTGGAAAAGAGACTTTTTTCTCCTAACAAGTGTGACAAAATTGTGAAGTTCTCTGTCTACTCCTGGTGTGATTTTGTGTGGTATCATTGCCATAGTCTCTGAACACTTAATGGATTTTTTAAGAACTTTGCATAAAAATGTATTTATCTTCAATGCTATAAAAAAAGTCTTCCTACATTATCCTCCCTCTTAATTTTCTTACACACTCCCACTCCCAGTACTCATCCACATCGTTTGTTTGACAGTTTTTCCTATAGTCATTATTTCACTGTCCTCTTATACATGCTCATTTGCGTGGTATGACTTCCAGGTCTTATCTGTGAGACTCATATGCTTTCCTCATTAAACATCACTCATAGACTTATTCTTGCAGCAAGCTGCCTACAAAGAAATTAAAGCTATTCAAAGCACTAATATTAGAAGTTTAATATTAGATCTCAATACATCTGTTCTGTATTCTCTGATGATGCCTGTTTGTCTACTTACCCTTCACCACAAAATTGTCAAGAAGCAAATGTCTGTTCCTGAATAATAAGTACCAAACAGACGTGAACCAGTACTAAATAATGGATAGCAATGGCAGAGAAAATGAGATTCAGACCTGTATTGAGTCAGCAGAAACTTGTGGTAGTGCCTGAATTCCTCTTATCTTCTACTGTAAGGAAGTCCATTGGATTTTTGTTAATTTGAAATAGAATGTGTTCTGTGAACAAAGTGTTAGCTATAAAAATAAGAAATAATGTTAAAAAATATTTCATATATGTATAATTGCGTGAATTTTTCATTTGTGAAGATGAGGTTCAGACTTTTTTTTTTTTTTTTTTTTTTTTTAAAGTGGCTTTGAGACTGTAATGAATTTCAGTTATGCAATTCTGTGAAGGGACTTCTTTGTCACAGTCTTGCCAATAATGTTTCCACAGTTAACACAGAAATGCTTGCTCATATATATGTACTATTTAATCATATTATGCAAACAAGACTAGAGTTTTTTGAAAACAAAACAAAACAAAAAAACAGAAATTTAAAGAACTTTTTATATTGATGCATTCTTCTTGCATTTTCTCTGTTATTCACTTCATCTGTAAAGTAACAGATCTGACAAAATCAAATGAGAGTAGACTTCCATAGCAGAAAATAGCTTATTTTAGAATTCTGCTTCAGGATGAGATAAATAATGCCACAGAAGTTCCACTTTATAAGTGCCGATAGTACAAGGAGTAAAAGGATGATTAGTTCAGATATAAACCTGTGCTATGTACTAGAGATGCAATGCTAGACATCCCTTCTATTGCAGCAGAAGCAAAGCTTTGGACTTTTCCAAGTTAGAAGTTCATTCAATTTCCACTTTTGCTAAAATACAGGGCTAGTGAGATCATATTTTTAACCCTATTTATATCAAGTCAGATTCAAGCATATTTGTGTAGTTGAGAGCAGTGTAACAAGCTCCTCTATCCTCAGTTGTATCCTGCACATCCAAAGCTTTGTTCTCACTCACTTTTTCATCCAGTTTGTTCATATTTTTTCCCTATGATTAATGGAAAATAGTTGAAGATGTATCTTACATTGATCTATCTATAAATCTGAACAGCTGAAGACATCTTTTTCCATGTTTTAATCTAAAGTCATAAAATACTGCTCTGATGCTCTTATAAAGTGTTTTGAACACCCAAAGTTGTCTTTATCTGAACACCTGACCTGTCCAAATACCTTCTACAATCAGTTGAAAAGGTGCCTGTAGGGCACAATTCATTTTGTGCTGCTTTTCCCACTCCCTTCACTATAATGGAAATTCAGACAATTTCAACCGAAATATACTTCTATAGTAGGAACATTTAAAGATAGGAATGCTACTCAAAGGAACCAATCTAATGTTTAAACTAAAACAGTGCCCTACTTGTTCAGTCTCAAACTCATCTTAAATGTGATAGTAATTTAATAGTAAATTTGATAGCGATTTGATAGTAAATTTGATAGTAACAAAACTTCATATTAGCAGTATCGTGGCATATTTGTTGAGTAATTTTTGTGGTTGTTATAACTGTACATAGCACTAAATAAGCTTTCAGCCAAATCTAAAATTGAAGTTCCTTCCTCAACCATATAATATATAACATACACTAGACTTCTCTCTGCCTCCCTCATATAACCACGTGAGCATCTGTACTTTTCTCAGACAAAAGTGGGAATTAGTAATTGATAGGGTGGTACCTGCAAAGCTACAAAGATTTCAGGGTAGACTATGAGTTATATGACATTATTATCCTACGCTTATTTTATCTTAATCTCTCTATTATTGACACTACATTGACAGAGTCAATGTACCATCTGGTGTATCATGGCATGATAAATGGGAAACTGAAGCTGTATAACATTATAAAGAAATAAAAGGAATGAATACCTTGAGATACATTCCCACTAGCTCTGTTTTCTGAGCTCCAAAGTCTTTCTTAGAAATTTAAGCACCTTAGTGACTTAATGTTTAGGTCAAAACAATGTTTACTTCAGTCCAATATCTCTTTGGAGCAAAATTAAAGAAGCTGTCATCTTTTTTATCAATCCACCTTTTTGTCTGCCAGTAAAGATATTAATATAATGCAATCATAACCATAATCATAAAAAAGCAAGCTATCACCTTTAAAAAGTCACTATATTAACTAGAATAGATGGCCTAGAATTTTGGTTTGTGGATTATATGGATTATATGGATTATATGGATTACTAAAACAAAAACATGCTCTTCTTCACATTTTCCCACTATATTTCTTGTTTTGTTTTAGCTTTTCTCTCATTGAGGAACCAGTTTAGTAGTTACTCGTAGAGATTATCTCAGTGTTTGCTGTTTGGAGTGCAGGCTGTGAAAGAAATGGCTGATAGATTGTTCCCCGTGGTACTGAATGACTTTAAATTTTACTGCTCTCTGCAATTTTATTCCTCCCAATTGAAATTAGAAAATGAGGACAAGACTTAGTTTATTCTATAAAAAAAAATACATAGAAAATATGCCATTTGTTTTGTAGTAAATATGGATAAAGGAATTCATAAACCTTTTGACATGGAAGGAAAATGTTATTAAAATGAGCAGTACCTTAAAATATTATTTTTTTAATTATTTTTTAGGCTTTATGATAGTTGATGTTATCAAAGGATGTACCAAAGATGTATTATTTAATTTTATTTCACTTTTCTATTTATCTGTTATTTCACTTATCTATTTATTTTTTAGTAAAGGCACAACAGTTACAACCTTCTTAATAAAACTAGTCAAAGGAAACCAGTTAAAAACAAAAACAAAACAAAAAAGTTCTATAAGTTTAGGTATATTATGCCAACCTCTATGCAGTATATTTTATTAAATTTTCTAAATTAATATCTGATTAATATATTCTGAATACTTGTGAGTCTCAGTAGAGTTTTTTTTTTTCTGAATTACACATAATTATTTTATTCAAATTAATTACCCAGTTTTATGTACAATCTGGGGAGTATATTATTTCATTACCATTCAAATAAAACCCAATGATCATGAACATCCAGAGAAGCTGCAGTGAACACACACCAGTGAGTGACTAATTTAAGAGATTTTTACTCTTTTTGGTATCAAATGATCCAGAAATTAGATAAACAACAGTAAACCTTGCCCTACTCTCCCATAAGAGCTGCAGTCCTAACACCAGCACAGCATCCTCCATCAAGTCTTTCACAAACTCTAAACTGGCCTCTTGAAGAGGCCAGCACTAATGCTAATGAACTAATGAAGAGTCCCAGCACTAATGAGAGAAGCACAGCCTCTGTGCCAGTGACTTCTCCTTACCCAGTCCCAAAATTTTTCTGTTTGTTTGTAGCTACCAGAACAAACATAACAGTTTTACCAGCCTCTGCTGGCTCATAAGCCAAACCCACACCAACACCAGCTCCTATCCTAACTCTAATCACAGTTTAGAAATTCTTGCTAGACTTATTCCAAATACCTCTCCATCAGTGTCTGATGGGTTAGCCTTTGGCCTAATCCTTGCTCTGTTCTGCAGTACCTGTGTTGCTGTTTGCTTCAGCACCAGTCCAGACCAGTTATGTTTTACAGATGAACCCTAATCCTATTCCTCACTCCAGGCTTCAGTTTAACTGAATTTTGTGCCAATTTATTAACAACCTTGTACCATCCTATACAGAGTTTGACCCTTGGTTATCAGCTGACCTTCTATGATATTACACCAGACTAAGCTTTTCCTAAAGCAAAGTATAGATATCTATCTTCAAAATACCTATGTTCTGGGTACCAAAGTGTCAGAAATATCTTTCTGAAAACTAAAGTGAGGAATATGAATCTTAAATGCAAATTTTCCCTTCTTGTGTGCTAACCTTTTGGTTAGAAAGCTTTTATGCTAGCTGCTCAACATTGTGACTCCTCTGATTCCCACTAGTATGTCTGAGTCATCCACTGCATAGAGACAAAACAAATCCTCATTCTAGGTTTTACCTGTTTGGATGCCTGAGTCTTTTACTGGGACTCATGGTCATATAATGTGACAGTAACATTACAAGACTGTGAAGTATCTGCACGACTTTATGGACAAATGTTAAGCAGGAATAGAAGCAGACATATCACACTTTGAGTTTACAGATTATATGTTAAAGCTAATTCAGAGATCATTCAAACCAGAATAATTTCCTTCTCACGTCCTTTTTTAAAGGATTAAACTTTTTTTCCCTGAATGTTCCAAATTAAGAGTTCTATCACTCACTATTAAGAGCCAGGGTGGGGGGAAGGAAGAAACTGATCAATGAGATTAGATCTTCATATTTTCTTAAGAAACTGAGAAAAAGCAGTCTTAAAAAAAAATTGAAATTATTTCAAGTAAAAAAAGTGGTGGGAAATTGCTATTGGTTCCTTCAGAGATTCTGTCCAGATGAAAAAATTAACATTGAAGAAAATACTTAGGGAATAATAAAAATGTGTGTTTATCCTAAAAGTCTGGAAAATATCCTGCTTGGAGCATACCACTGAGCATGTGCTGCACTGAGCATCCCACCCTCAGTTTATCAGTTTGACTCCTCCTTCAATTTATGTGAAAAAATAAATATCCCCATAAAGCAATTTGCCTATCTATCTTAAATATTTATTTTAGCCTGAGATAAAACACAACCAGGACATGCCATATGCAGTCTCTGTTCCCTGATTTAGGGGCCTTAAATTCTCAACCATTCACCTTGACCATTACACACTTTGTGACAGACAAAATGAATCCCATCAAACTAGGGTAACCAGCTACTAAGAAGTAACCTTTACTTGAATCTTTCTTGGCAGATAAAAGTTGGATACAAGTAAAATCTCTGTAACTAAAAAAGCATGGTGAGCCTTGTACTTGCATGAAAATTTTCAAGTTTGAAGTGATGAAAACAGGGGAAAAAATATGCTGGATACCCTTTATATTAAATAAAACCCATCAGCATTCATTGGAGAGAGGAAAGTTAAAAAAAAAAAAAAAGTTTCATGGAAAACACTTGATGTTTTTGAATTGAAATTAAAAAATTTATAATATTTTTATACTTTTATTTTTTATACTTTTTATTTTTATACTTTTTATTTTTTATACTTTATATATTTTTTATAATACTGTTCTAGTTTTAAACTCTTAGTTTCACCTCCAGCTGTCTATAAACCTAAAGCTTTCTGTGTTTTTAAATACACAAAATGGATTTTCATTTTCCAAAATAATTAACATTTGATTCCAGTTACTAGGAAGAAAGTTCTAATAAGTACTTTAGATAAGGCATTCAGTTATTCATTCTGAACCATGGCTGAGTAAGGAGTCCAAAATAGAGATTGCTGTATACAATTATTTAAGAAAGTTATTTGACTACATAAATACAGTGAACGACATGCACCAAAAGTATTAAAAAGTTTCTAAAATTGACTGAAACTCAGCTTGAATATCAATATTTGTCAGCCCCTTCATTAGCTCAAATCAAATTCTACTTAACTGATTTTCCAAAAGTTCAATTTTATAATTAAGAAAATCTCCAATTTAATTAGATTAAAGCATTTAACACAGTTTTCCTTATGCCAACTGAATTATTTATGTTTTACACTCCATTTGAATAGTCTCTTCAACATTATTGACTTTTTCTTTGAGTGATATAGGACCATGTTACACAGGTCTCTTTGTTTCACACTCCAAAGCCCTAACTGACAGAAAATCATAGAATCATAGAATCATAGAATATCCTGAGTTGGAAGGGACCCTTAAGGATCATCAAGTCCAACTCTTGACACCGCACAGGTCTACCCAAAAGTTCAGACCATGTGACTAAGTGCACAGTCCAATCTCTTCTTAAATTCAGACAGGCTCGGTGCAGTGACCACTTCCCTGGGGAGCCTGTTCCAGTGTGCAATCACCCTCTCTGTGAAGAACCCCTTCCTGATGTCAAGCCTAAATTTCCCCTGCCTCAGCTTAACCCCGTTCCCGCGGGTCCTGTCACTGGTGTTAATGGAGAAAAGGTCTCCTGCCTCTCGACACCCCCTTACGAGGAAGTTGTAGACTGTGATGAGGTCTCCCCTCAGCCTCCTCTTCTCCAGGCTGAACAGGCCCAGTGACCTCAGCCGTTCTTCGTACGTCTTCCCCTCCAGGCCTTTCACCATCTTTGTAGCCCTCCTCTGGACACTCTCCAACAGTTTCATGTCCTTTTTATACTGTGGTGCCCAGAACTGCACACAGTACTCGAGGTGAGGCCGCACCAGCGCAGAGTAGAGCGGGACAATCACCTCCCTTGACCTACTAGCGATGCCGTGCTTGATGCACCCCAGGACACGGTTGGCCCTCCTGGCTGCCAGGGCACACTGCTGGCTCATATTCAACTTGCTGTCTACCACGACCCCCAGATCCCTCTCTTCTAGGCTGCTCTCCAGCGTCTCATCGCCCAGTCTGTACGTGCAGCCAGGGTTTCCCTGTCCCAGGTGCAGGACCCGGCACTTCTCTTATTGAACTTCATGCGGTTGGTGATTGCCCAGCTCTCCAACCTATCTAGATCCCTCTGCAAGGCCTTTCCACCCTCATTCGAGTCCACAACTCCTCCAAGTTTGGTGTCATCAGCAAACTTGCTCAAAATACCCTCTATTCCTACATCCAGATCGTTTATAAAAATATTGAAAAGTACTGGCCCTAAAATGGAGCCTTGAGGGACCCCACTGGTGACTGCCCGCCAGCCTGACACAGCCCCATTTACCATAACCCTTTGGGCCCTGCCTGTTAGCCAATTGCTCACCCATCGTATGATGTTTTTATTTAGCTGTATGGTGGACATTTTGTCCAGTAGGATCCTATGGGAAACCGTGTCAAAAGCCTTGCTGAAGTCCAAAAAAATCACATCAGCTGGTTTCCCTTGGTCCACCATACGGGTGATCTTATCATAAAAGGAAATCAGGTTAGTTAGGCAGGACCTACCCTTCACAAACCCATGCTGGCTGGGACCAATGACTGCTTTGTCCCCCAGGTGCGCCTCAATAAGTTCGAGAACCATCTTCTCCCTGATTTTACCAGGCACTGACGTGAGACTGACAGGCCTGTAATTGCTAGGGTCTTCTTTCTGACCCTTCTTGAAAATCGGCACAACATTTGCCAGCTTCCAGTCTACCGGGACCTCTCCAAATTCCCAGGATTGTTGAAAAATAATTGAGAGAGGTTCCACGATGACATCTGCCAGCTCTTTCAGCACCCGGGGATGAATCCCATCTGGACCCATGGACTTGTAGGGATCCAGGTGGAGTAGCAAATCCCGCACACGTTCAGGGTCGGTTGGGAGTTTGTCATCCCCACCGTCCCAGTCCTCCAGCTCAGGGCACCCTGGGTCCCGAAGCCCATCATCGGCATTGAAGACAGAGGCAAAGAAGGCGTTAAGCGTCTCTGCTTTGCCTATGTCATTGTCTGTGAGGAGACCTTCCCTATCAAGGAGCGGCCCTATGTATTCTTTAGTTCTCCTTTTTCCATTCATATATTTAAAAAAACCCTTTTTATTTTCTCTCACAGACACAGCCAGCTTCAACTCTAGGTGTGCTTTGGCCACACGAACTTTCTCCCTACAAACATGAACAGCATCCCTGTATTCTTTCCATGACACCTGGCCCTCCTTCCAGCAGCGAAACACTCTCTGTTTCCACCTAATCTCCATTAGAATGTTTCTGGTCAGCCATGCCGGCCTCCTGCCCCGCCTGCCTGACTTGCGATATTTAGGAATTGCCTGATCTTGTGCTTCTAGGAGGCATCGCTTAAAGAATGACCAGCACTGGTGGACATCGAGGCCTTCAAGAGCAGTTTCCCAGGGGACCTTGCTGACTAGTTCCCTGAGCAGCCTGAAGTCCGCTTTCCCCATATCTAGGGATGAGGTTTTGGTGGCACTTTTCCTTCTGTCACCGTAAATTTTGAACTCAACCACTTCATGGTCGCTATGACCGAGGCGGCCACCAATCACCACATCTCCCACCAGACCCTCTCTGTTTTCTAGGAACAGGTCTAGGAGGGCATCTTTCCTAGTTAGCTCCATTAGCACCTGCACCAAGAAGTTATCATCTAGGTGCTTCATGAACCTCCTGGACTTGCTCGTGTCAGCCATGTGGCACTCCCAAAATCATTATATTAAAGCATTATATTAAAGTTAAATTTAATGAATCTAAATTATTTTTTTTTCATATGTGGTTGCATTAAAAATGAGTACTTGTAGAATTAAGAAACATTGACTGAATAATGTCTGAACTCCATACAAAGCTAACAATTTCAAATAAATCAAAAATAAATAAAAAATTAAATAAATCCTACTACTGTTTCTGCTCTCTGCTTAGTTCTTTTGAGCTGTATAAGCCAATCAAATCCACTTACTTAAACTTTCATAATAAGGTGAGAAAAATTTCATCAGAATAATTAACAGAAAATAAATTAGGTCAGGGTATTCCTGGAAAGAGCCACCATGCAAATAGCAAGTTGGTTAAGCAGATTGCTATCTAAGCCATGTATGAATAAGAACATTCTTCCTATATCTAATGCATAATCTGACAATACGTATGAGTCTTACCAAGAGCTCACTACTGGACAGAAGCTTAATAAACCACCTAACAACTTTTATATATGATACCTAGACATCTTAATGCATATTCTTTTGATATATAAAGTATTGGAGCTTGAAATCTTTTGATGGCTGTAATAATGTATTTGATGCCTGACCCGGAAGAAAGGAAAGAATCGGAAATACCATCAAGGAATGAAGATGGAACTATGGATAATGTATTTGTACTGTACTTGGGCCACAAACTAGGATGAGCATACCACAGAGAAGAAAAAGAGGAGAAGATGTATCCTAAGAGGATATCCTGAGAGGACTTACTGGCAGCACATTTACCCCATGATATGCTGGCTGCTTGTTCCTCTGCCTAGTATTTGCCACAGTGATTACAAATGAAGTATACAGGAGGAGCAAGGTAAGTTGGAAGGGTAATTTATTTTTGTAAAGTATTTTATATATTTTTTAACATTGTTTTCACTTCTAATACCTATCATTCTAAAATTTTATTCAAAACCCTGAGAATCAACCTACCTTTTTATGACTTGAAATTGGTTTAACATTAAAGGCTCCAGAACCAGCATTAGGATATGAGACCAGGCCAGCTCTGTATTTCTGTGATCCAAAACAGTAACATCAATATTTGCTAGTCCAAAGTTCTCCATGTCTATCATTGCCTCCACCAACATACTTTTACAGATCTTCATCTAGGAACTTCTTTCTGTAGCTTTTATTGCTAGTGAAAGCATTTTTTCCATCACTGGTTAACCTTTGAGTTTGTCAGAAAGGTTACAGGTTTTGAATATTTTGGTCAGATTTAATTCATATTTTTAGTTTGGGAGATATGATTCAGGGCTCCGTTTTGAACAGAATTCCTTACAGCATTGAAATGGCTGAACCTAAGAACCAAAAACTATGCTTTTAATCTATTTTTTTCCACCTCTGTATTCTGCAGGTGATGACAAGATCATTTACAGAATTCATCTGTTTATATTTAATTCAACTGTCTCTTCTAAATTGATAAACATATTCTTCAAAGAATTTATTTCCCTTTAGTTAAATAAATTATTCTTGAATCACAATGTTTTCCAAGCTTCCATCTTTGCTGTCTTTTCCAGCAGTCTATTTATATCATTTCAGATAAATAATAAAAATACTTCTGGATCAATCTAAAGAATCCTCTTGAAAATACGCCAAGCTTTTGACTCCTTTTTGGCTCCTCATTTTCTGGTTCTTCAGTTGTGATCACATTTAGCTCTGAACAGCCACTGGACAGGGAACTTTGCTCAGTCTTTGTGTAGAGTGCTCTCTCCACCAGAGTTGTGGCCAACAAGAATGGATTCCAAAGACAAAATCCACTCTGCCCAGGAAAAATTCCACTGCTGGCTGTAGCCTCCATTAAAAATTGTGACATTCTTCATGTGCAGATATTTGAGAAAATGTGACTGTTCTCTCAATTATGGAGCTTTGCACACTTAGAAATTGATAACCTGGTAGGACTGTGTTGCTATAAAGGACTGGGAAAAACACATCATAAAGACAGAGATTCTTCTTGTACACTTATGGAAGATAAAAACAGACCTTGGAGACAGTGGAATAAATTTATCCAGTGAAAGTGGAAGAGTTACTTTCAGGGAACGTTTCTTGCTTTTGTTTTTGTTTTCATGGAAGAATGTGGAGCAGCCAAAGCTACCTGAAACATACTGAAGCATACTGGAAACAGTATGTGGTCACAAATCTGAAATAAGCAAGGGCTGGAACTTTTCTAGCCCCCATATAAATAAAAACATTACTCACAGGAGTGTACAGCATATTTATATTTATGATTTGTTAATGTGTAATTACTTTCCAAAATAATCTTACATGTATTGTCAAATACATTTTTGATTTACAGTGTATACCTACTAGAAAGTCAGCTGCATAATGCAGTCTGTTTACAATGTTCATGAATAGATAACCATTGTCAGTAATTTTGAATTAATTTTGAAGAACAAACTGTGAATATGCAGATTAATGCATATTCATTAGACATCCCATTTCACAAGCAAGCATACCTATTCCAAATAATATCAGCCAGGAAATGACATATATTAACTTTCACTACACAGAACATGCAAAAAGATGTGTTGCTATGGTACATAGCAGTCACGTAGGGTTCACTTCTCTAATACCAGTAATCTTTAAATCCTTTCTCCACAGATACAGATTTGAGCTAGTCTTCTTGGGATAACCAAGTTAAACTGACATGCCACTAGATTACATAAATCAGTGTGGTATAACTGAGTAATAAAAGCAGAACCTACTCTAATTTTTACAAAAAAAAAAAAAAAAAAAAAAAAAAAGGTTTTGAGCTTCAAAGAAATATTCCGTATTTTTTAAAAAAAGTGTCATTTCAACATTGTCATTCAGCATTGAAATGTCAATTTCAACATTGACATTTGGTGTTGATTACACTGTTGCTTGAATATGAACAGAAAATACATGTATACTACCCCAGTGCAGTAATTTTTGGCTTAATATAAAACAAGCAAAATTGATCAGATTTGATTAGATGCAATCATATATATATATATATGTAGGAAAATTTTTCATACTTGATTCTGACATTTAACAGAAATGTATTAAAAACACAAAAAAAAAAAAAAAAGAGGGAAAGGATTTTTTGTGAGTTTTATTTTTTTTATTATTTTTTTATTTTTATCCTGAGGGGAGTTGTATTTCTTTCAACAATCTCTCAGAATTGTACCTGCATTTTACAGAAATCTGAACATCAATTTTGAAAATATTTACTATTATAAGAGACAGTAAAGTTTGGCAAGTGCTAAGCCACTTAAAATTTATCGAGATGATTACCCTGGAAGCTGTAATCAAGCATCTGTAGGTTTTTAGATGCATATCTAATAATGAATGCATTCTGCCCTAAAATTAGAGAGGTTGCTATGATTTCTAATTTTGCAAATTTTACTGGAGATCTGGGGAAAGTTATAAGATTTTATAAGATGATGGATGCAACTTTAATTTAGCAAATGAACAAGCTGAATTCATGAAGATTAACATTTTTGAACAACGTATGGGTTTAGAGGTAGAGTTAATGGAGGTTTCATAGCCAAATCCCTTCTAAAGCTTAGAGAAGTTTTCACCTGTCCCAGTTTTCTTACAGGCAACTAAAGAAGAGAACATAAGCAAAAAGATATGAAAAAATGTAAAGAACATGGCAAGCAGTCATTGGAAAAGACAGGAAATTTTTGGTTGATGCAAAATAATTGTCCATAATAATAATAATAATAAATTGTGGGAAGAAACTGGTTTTATTCATTCATCAGAAAAATATAGTGATCACAGCACTAAATGAACTATTCATTTGCTGTAGCGAGGTGGGGGTTGGTTTGTTCTCCCACGTGCCTGGTGACAGGACGAGGGGGAATGGGCTAAAGTTGAGCCAGGGGAGTTTTAGGTTAGATGTTAGGAAGAACTTCTTCACTGAAAGGGTTGTGAGGCATTGGAACAGGCTGCCCAGGGAAGTGGTGGAGTCACCATCCCTGGAAGTCTTCAAAAGACGCTTAGATGTAGAGCTTAGGGAAATGGTTTAGTGGGGACTGCTAGTGTTAGGTCAGAGGTTGGACTCGATGATCTTGAGGTCTCTTCCAACCTAGAAATTCTGTGATTCTGTGATTCTGTGATTACACTGGTTGTATATATAAGTGCACTCAACACTTACCACAAAGGGCATGAAAGCCCTAAGACTGAAGCATGTTATCTGAAGCATGACTAGCTAATAAATGATTTTCAGTAACTTTCTATGATTTTCAGTAATTGTGACCAGCTGATCCCTGGGTTTTTAGATGACTGATCTTCCTGCTGAATGCAAAAGTGGAGGTACTTAAGCCCACTGGAATGGGGAAGACTTTAAAGACACAATAAGGCAATTTATAATTTCAAAGCAGGTGTTGCAGAAGAGACATAGAAATTATTGGCAGAATCCACACATTTCTGGTATATATTTCCCACTTTTCCTATATTATAGGTCAGCTTACTACATCTAATTGCCAACTGGTAATATCAATGGAACAAAATCTTTCAACATCAGTATGCATGTAAAGTCAATTTTATTGACATTTAAATGTGAAAGCTGTTAAGCTTGTCCTTAAATAATACATTTTTGTAGTTAAACAATGTGCTCTACATATATTTTTCAAATAGTCTATTATGTTTGATGTATTTAAACCAGACAACTCTATGTTAGTGATCTAGTTCTGAGCTGCTTCTGAAGTAGCCTTCATAGACACTAGAAACAAGCTTTGTGATGTCTTTGTAAAATAGAAACTTGTTAGTCTAGAAACTCTTAGCCATTTAAGGCCAGGTTGCAGGAAGCTATGTCACTTTCACAGAACTGTAGAATCACAAAATGGTTTGGGTTGGAAGGGTACTTAAGGACCATTTAATACCAGTCCTCCTGACATGGGGAGGGATACCTCCTGCTAGATCAGGTTGCTCAAAACCCCATCCAGCCTGGCCTTGAACACTTCCAGGAACACATCCACAGCTTCTCACCACCTCAACACCATCACAGTAAATAATTTCTTTCTTATATCTCACCCACTTTTTCTAAGTAGATTTGTTGTATTCAAGTATTTAAGTACCAGCAGACAATATCGTAAGTATAGAATAAAAATCTAAGAGCAACATAGTTTAGAACAGGAGAAGAGATGAGCTTCTCTAGGTCATAGAATGCAGTTTCCAGCCTAGCTCATTACCTAATTTAATGCATAAATTTTCTAACATCTACTTTTATATATGCAGGTTGGTTCCTCCTCTCCTGGTACTTGAAAGCTACTCCAGAATTAGTTCCGATGCTAGGATCAGTCTTTTAAATTATAGTCTGTACCAGGTAATCACTGTATAAACAATGCAATGAGAGTTCAGTCCTTTGTCAGAGAGAAGTACCAATTTATAAATCCACCAAGTTGTAAATAAGGGCTGTGGTTGACAGTGGAGGCATTACATCTCATCTATTACTCCCTGTATTACTTCAGACTTCCAGAATCACTTCTGGCAAACACTGTCTCTATGACATTATGATCTTACTGTGTATGAGAATTTATGTTTGCTTTCCTGTAAATATCACCTATTTTCTTCTCCTGCACTAAAAGTATGTAAGAATGATATTAATTTCTGATTTGATATTAACATTAATTGTCTTTGACTGAAAAACTGATGTAATACCATCAGAATATTTAGTCCTAACCGTCTTTTTACTAATATGTATATATATAATAAGGCTTCATAGATTTTTTAATATATATATATAAGCCATAGAATTACAGGAAATATATTAGAATTTTCTACACTTATTTATATAGCCATAATTTATGTTTATTTATGGCAATAAGAATAAAAATATTGAATTGATCACTTTATCTTAAATTCCTATTCTTGAAACATGCATATCAAAACTTTCATCAGAATATGTATCATAATTTTCCCTAGAAGAAAAATATTTTGGGCATGGAGGTTTTAACCTGGAACATAATTCTGTTTTATGCTGGGAATCTTCTCTTTCTCTGCCAGGTCAAGATTAAATGATTATTTGGACACATACTTGCTGGGCAGTCTTCTCCCCTTCCTTCTTACTGAGATTATTAAAGTCTGTAAGTATTATCACCTCCCAGTGATAATTCACATAATCAGTTTAATAATATCACTGAGCAAGCATTCCTTCCTCAGCATTGTAAATCCAGAGCTATCAGATCCTGCTCTGAAAGACATCTACATTGGTAAGATCTGGTTTTATTCTACACTGAGTTTCTCCTCACTTCAACAATATAATTTTATTTAAACATAACCAAATACTGAGAGAACCAATGGTCTTCATGTTGTCTGTAATTCTCAGTTATATGATGTTTTGTATTACCTATTGCAAGGTAATACAAAAGTTATTTAATCAATATTGCTTTTTGTAGGCCAGGAAGTAATAGGCTTCACTGGGTAAGAAACTGAATTTTCTTTTTCTTATCAAAGCACTCATACTGATTCATTCATAGAGTGGAAAAGATCTATGAGAAGTAATGCATGGGAATCCCAGGATTACTGAAAAGATTGTGTGGAAATGATCTAGAAATATTTTTATCTTCTATGGAAATATTTTGTTGCAAATACAAGTTTATGTCAATTTCTCATATATAATTTTGAGGCAGAATATTGAAGTGTAACACTAAAAAAGATGACAACTGAGAAATGTAATCAAGAGATATTGCCACAACTGCCATATACCACAACTGCCATATATCCTGTTTCTTTCTAAAGATCAGATCAGAGTTGATTTCATGTTTCCTGAAAATAAATAAATAAATAAATAAATAAATATCTTATTGGAAGCTGAAAATATTCAATATTTTTTTTTATTTATTTTTTTTGACCAAAGGATTTCAATTTCCCCAGTCAATATCTTTAAATATATATATATAATATATATATATTTCCCCACAGAATTAAAAGAAGTGTACTTTATTACATTATTTGTTAAAAGTCTTTCTAAGTCTTACTCCAGTTACAGTAAAACAGACGTTCAATTTCATATCCTTCAAAACTGAAGTATCTAAATGGCAAATACAGAAAATGTTATTGTCAGTCTTCTGCTACTTAATCATATGAGGATTCTATTTTTTTTTAAATAGCTTGATGAGATACATGCCTGATATTTTCATCAAAAGGGCTAGTGATGTGAGAGGTAGCCTGCTGCTTGTCCTTACTATGTTGTGTTCTGCACAATATTAATCAGTTTTACTCATTGACTTTGACATATCAGTTCATAATTACTGGCACAGCAGATCATTTTTTTAGCTGCAGTGTCCTATGTTGTAGAGCTAATACCACACAGCTGAAGATTTGCTTTTAGCATGTCTGGTTAACAATTCATCGGCCAACCTCTCAGCTGTTCACACATTTTAAAATAAGAAAATAGCTCTGAGCAATCATTTTTTTCTGAGATAAGCATCAAATGTCTGGACCAGCGTAGCTCAGCCCTGGAGGAACACTGCCTGACTATTGCTTGGGATCATATTGTGCTTTACATTTTAACACTATCAAGGGCAGAAAGATAACTCATATGGAAGTGGCTGGAAGGCTTGATGTGAAAAGTGTTAATTTGTCCAAGCATTGCAACCATAAAGAAGAATTGTGACAACAGCCACATTAACATTTGTTTGAAGTCAGATACCCTTTTAATTCCAGACATGCTGATTTAATCTCTGTAGCTACAACAGCTTTTGCTATCCTCTGCATGACTTCATCGATCAAGTAAGGTAGTGAAATGTTGCTGCCAGACTGGCAGAGTTTGTCCTCTGGTTTCAGTAATGTACACATAGCTGGTGGAGCAAGTGTTCTACCTCTAAGAAGCAGGGACAGGACAGCTATTTCAGTTATGTTGAGGAGCAGGTTGAGATGATCCATCATGCAAACAAAGCAGTTAGCGTTGAGCTTTGCATACTTTGCCCTGTGCTCGTAGGACCTTTCTGTGGTCTTAAGGTCAGATGGGAGTCTCTGAGGGTTGAATCCACAAACATCTACACTGAAGAACATGGGATGGCAATGCATTGTGCCTAGATGCAACAAGGAGTTTTGCTCACGGCAATCTTACACGAGAGAGGTGGAACAATGTAGCCTCACTGAGGACTATGTGTGACAGCAACAGGCTCTGACAATGCTGCTTATTTAAAGATTGTTGCTGCCATACCATCATGAAATGAGTGAACTGTCTGCAAGTTAATCTGGATAGCTCAATTTCTGAAGCTGTCTCCAAGAAATCCTGACAGGTAGTTACAGTATGGCCACAAGGCCAAAAGCTGTCACTGGCTGACAAAGATAATTTAGAGATCTTTCTTTTGTTCTGCTCATATCCCTTGAATCTTTACAGCTTTAAAAATCACAAGAACCATGCCATAAAACTGACTTTCTGAGGATTACTTTCAGTCTCAAACCTGTAGAGATCTAGTGCAGGAAAGATTTCCCTGACAATTGGCAGAAATGATGCATCCCAGTCATAATTATATCATGGGGGGGACAGATTTCAGTTTGAGAAAGTGGGTGACATCTACCTCCCTCAGCTATTGTGGACTCTTATTTACTATACAGCGGTGAAGAGCTGCAATTATTTGTGATTAGGTCCTAACCTCCAGATTTGTTTAGTTTGGCAGAAATGTCATCGGTACTTAGTCTAGCACTGTGACATCTGTTTCATGGTTTCAAAGGCATCCAGGACAGTGGATGGTACTGCACTTTGCTGCTCACTGGATTTTAGCTGTTTTTCCTTCAGAGATCGAAGATGGAGAATTGCATAAACTGTTGAAATGTTTCTGCCAGAAGTTCAGTCCCTAATAAGGTTTGACCATCTTCCCTGTGGAATGGGAAAATACAAGTGCGGTTTTAGGGACATATACTGCTTTCAAGCATTCAGGAAAGTATTTGACATTTTTAATTTGGCAAACAGTTTATTGAATCTCCTGCCTGTGCATCAATCACATTTCAGGACAGGAAAGTTTTTTTCTGCTCCCTTGAAAGGTGTATTAAGAAGCTTTATATTCTTTTTTATTCTACCCTTATGAAGTACATACATTTAATAGTGAACTAATGAATCTGCCGTTTCTGTCAAACCTGTCCTGAGAGCAATCTTAACAAAACAGAGGTACTTTGCCAGAGCATTCTATTGTGAATCTTTAAGGCCTTTCATTTTCTATGATTTTGTACTTGAATAGATGCAATAACAAGCTCACTTTTCAACTTTTTTTTTTTTTTTTTTTTTTTTTTTTGTGGTTGTCATGTTGAATGACACAGAATTTAGTATTTGAATGCTAATTTGCTGTCTACTCTGCAAGCATCAGACAGCTAAGGATATTGCACTGCTTACTAACCAATGATCTGACCAGCAATCTGCACCAAATGTGGTCTGAGAAAACTTGACATCACAAACATGAAAGTACTTTACTATGACACTATCAACAAGATGCCATTTCTGTGATCATAAATGGTTGTCTAGTGCTTTGCCAGTTTGCTAGAAAACTAAACACTATCTACTGCCAATTTTCAGCTCATAATAATAGGAGCAGTATCACTGAAGTTTTTCTAATCAACATAGATGTAGGACCTTTCAACAAATCTCCACAATATATTCATGAATTTATCATTTTGTGGAATTACTTTAATCAGATTTGTTAAGTAAAACCATGACATAGTCATTGAACTGGCACTAATAGGGGTGCTTGGTCAAGCTATAAAAGAATTATTTTGCATATCAACTAGCATTTAAGCACCTGCATTGTAAATTCCACTATAGCCCTCCTCTTCTTATTATTTGTGCTTGGGCCTCTTTTATCAGGAACAAAGAAAATGTGAAAGAGAAAGAAAGAAAAAAAAAGAGAAAGAAGAAAAAAAAAAAAAAAAAAAAGCAATCATGTTTTGGCCAACACACACAATAGGTAGTTATGCCTAATGAGCTACTCAGCTAAGTGTTAATATACTCACCACTGTTGATTTGCTGGCCAAAGAGCCATTGATCAGATGGGGCAGGATCATCCTCTACTGCTCCTTGGAAGAGACAGAACCTTGATGTTGCAGAGCTGCAGTCTACAGATTTTGTTTTTACTCAGGGTTTTAGACTTTCCCATGTCAGTGCTATTTTATTGTAACCTTTAGTTGTTAATTATTACTGCCTCAACAGTTGCACTTGTTTCTTTTTTTTGTTGCACATCAGTTTCTTTTTTTTTTTTTTTCTGTATAGTGTTTGATTAAATACTTTCTCATATATAATAGAATAACTAAATTATATAAAAGAATATATAAGAGAATAATACGCAATGCAAAAGAAGAATATTTTCAGGGAAGTTCAGGGATTAAAAAAAAAAAAGAAAGAAACTGATCAAAATTATGATCTTGAAAGAAAATATTCACAAGATTGTGGCAATAATCTGCTCCATTTCCTTTATAAGCCACTGTGAGAATATTTAATAGAAAGAAGTTCCTTTCAAATGAATTTTTTGTACAGTTGCTATGGGCAGTTAGTGAAGCCCCAAAGTTCTTTGGTGAATTCAGTGGTCAATGAATGTTCCTTTCCTTGTCATCTTCAGCTCAGATGTCTATATGACCATTTCCATTGGGTCTGATCAACTGCTGTCTCACTGCAGGTATGTGGTGACACAGCTCTATTTATTTTTTTAATGAAGAATTAGAAAAAAAATCAGGACCTGCTACCTCAACTATTTCCAAACTGAACTAATAAAGGAGAGCAAGAGGAGAAGCTGATTACACTACATTTTAAAATGTATTCAGATATATGGATATAATAATATCAAAGAAAAAATATATGAATATAAAAAAAATAATGAAGAAAAGAAAATGTATTTATTTTTATGTTAGCAAGGAATATTGCTAACAAAACAATGGCTATGCAGCTAAAATTTAGGGTTAAGGTTTTATGGTTTTTATCTTCTACAGAAATATTTTTTTATAGGTCAGATTAGTTTCAGATTAATTCTTATTTATTTATTTATTTATTTATTTATTTATTTATTTATTTTTAAACTGAGCACAGTAGCCTGAGGAAGGCTTTAATTCTGGTTTCTGATTCAGCAGAACTGCTAACAGGTGACCCCTACTGCAAACAAATATCTTTACATGACAAATCTGTTTACCAGCTTTGAAAGAGATGTCATGGCAAGAGCCTCAGCTGGTTTGATTTTAAAGTAAGTTATGTGTTTGTGGCAGAACATCTTCCCCTTCTCAAAGAAACCAGTAGGGGCAGCTACAAAAACTGCTGTTGTATTCCAGACGATTTGTACAGAAAAGAACAGTGTATTTCATACCGAGAGTCTATTATAAAACAAATCTCATTTACACTGATTAAAAGGACTGTTTAATTCCTGAGTAGTTCGCCCACAGAAGAACACACCAAATATACAGGATACCACAAGGTCTTGCAGGGGTTGCATCACTATGCTTTCTCAGTTTCTTGTAAAGGTATAAACAGCCCCTTGGTTGTATTAATATACTTTCCTAAAATAATTAAATAATCAAAATCAACAGCAATTTACTGAATTTACTGAATTGAATTTATGGTGCAGAAGCAAAGAGATGCAAACCCTTTTGGTTTCACTGTGGACAATGTTACTTTTTTTTTTTTTTTTTTTTTTTTTTTTTTTTTTTTTTTAACTTTCCAGGCATACTGCTTTCTCTTATCTTGTTTTAACTTTTGAAACATGGAATCCAGCCATCACAACAGTAGATTCATTTATTTGAAAACTTAATCTCTTAAAGTAGCATTTGTAGGGAAATTATTCCTATATAGATGCACATTATATCTATTTTAATATCACATAACTAAACTCTCTTAGCTCATTTTTTTTTCTTAATTTGATAGATTATATACTTCAATTATGCTTGGTGTTGCAATATGCTAACATTAAGTCTCATTGATGTAAAACATAATGAAATCAAGGGAAAAGCATATGATGAAGCTTTGTGAGTCCATTGAAACACTGACTGTTTAACAAAA
The DNA here is from genome assembly GCF_964211825.1 of Aythya ferina. Taxonomy (NCBI): domain Eukaryota; kingdom Metazoa; phylum Chordata; class Aves; order Anseriformes; family Anatidae; genus Aythya; species Aythya ferina. The sequence goes on along the minus strand of NC_140298.1, from coordinate 99,459,283 downwards.
TTCTTGCAAGCAGTCTAATACCAAATGGCATAAGTGTGGATCTCGGCAGTTCTATAAGGGGTCTTTCTCTAATTTTCATAGCAACTGAGTAGATAAGTAACAAAGAATCTTGACATTTGTCCTGCAAAATTGATACTTAGAATTAATTTGTACCAGCTCCAGATGAGAGAAGAACTCCATGAATTTTATCTTTTGGTTTTGCATTTGTAATAAAACACAAAAGTAATTTATAAATAAGGACAGAATATGAATGAGTACAAGATGGGATACTTTCAACACACTGGGCATATCACTACCATCTTGAATTTGAGCAAACTGAACTTCTTGATTTATAATAATTTTTGTAAAAAAATCTTTCAAATAAAATATTTGCAATCATTAGCTACTTTGTCATTTTTCCCCCATATCCATCTTTTGGATGTCTGCAGAGCAGACATTTTCTAAAGCAGTCTCTGCAGATTCAGAGGGTGGCCTATGACAGGGCTGGCAGTAACAAAGAGTAGATGCCTGTACTAGCCTCAACTTCTTTCTTCCCCTTTGTCCAGAGCAGCTTAACTGACCCCATTTTTTGACAAGTAAATGTGCAGGGGAAGATCCCACTGGCCAATCTCAGCTGCCTCAAAATTTTACTCACCCACAACCTCTCTCCCATGCTAAATGCCAGTCCCTATCCCCAATTTACCCATCTCCTCCTTTCTGATTCCACATCTGCTGTAATTATTGAATGCCTCTGAATTATTTTATTTATTTACTTATTTATTTTCCTTCTTCTCTGAGCTTTTCATGGGAAGTCTTGAACTGACTCGTCTTGGTATTTTGTAATCTAGCAAATGAACCCTTCAGATTTGGACACTAATGACCACTGTCTTCCTTAGCATATCTCTCACAAGGAAACCCAAATAATTTATTCTGGAAGAAGTGAGCTGAAAAGAGAGTCTGCTCTTTGCATACAGCTAAGATATCTTGGCCTTAAATTTTGGAGGGGGTGAAAGGGAAGGGCAGAGGTACCCTTTCCTATTAATCTTTAGTTCTTTTCTGCTCTATAATTCTGGATATTATTTTGGGTTGTGAATTACTGAGAAGAAGAAAAAATACTTTATGCAACCTAAAGACTAAGATAAAACAACAGCACTTACATATGTGTTCTCCTTTTATACCTGTTTGAAACAAACATAATAAGATAATAGAAAATACTTTTCCAGCAGTATCATGCATCTCCTTCTCCTCTTCTTTCTTTGCTGAGCATCACATTAGAGAATTTTTGATGTAAAATCTACTGCTTTGGAGGGGCTATCCAGGACTGCAGACAGCTATGTAAGAAGTGATCCAGTCTAGCTGTGCATGTGTATGCACAGTCACATACATCATGCCATTGAAAAAACCAATGACAACCTCTGTCTTCCCCAAAATGGGAGCACTCTGGACATCCAAGGACAACACACAAGGAAAGAACATTTTGACTTTTACCCCCGTAATTTTTGCAAGACTACTCAGAATGCAGATTTATTTTGCGCGCTATTGCAACAGTTGCAAATGGAATATTTGACACATATGGTCTTCTGCTCAGAGCGTTTTCAACAGCATATTCTCTGAATGTGTTACATGAAGTCTTTCTGGAAATACAGAGATCAGAAGACTGAATATAAAGGAAAGGTATTTTTACATTTGCCTACTGTAAATTACTTGAATTTGTAAATTATTTACACCTGATAACATTAGCCAACATAAAATATTATACCTAAATAAATGGACTATAAGCTTGATACAGTGCAACAGTTTCCTCTGGCTAATTAAAATAATAATAATAATAATAAAAAAGACAATTATATTAACCATATACTGTATTCAATTTTTTATGCATGGACCTAGATATAAAGGTGATTTCTAAAATGTTTTGAGAAAGAAATTTTATTCCGTGTTTTGAAATTTGCACTTAAGAAACATCAAAATAGTTCTTTGCAAGTCAGTTTATTGTCTTGTAGTATCTAAAATGGAAGAGTGCCAGGTATGCCAACCTCATTTCAGATGTACAAATGTTTGGAGGACATTTCTTATTCTGTCATCACATTCCTCCTTTCCCTACAGTTAAAGATTTGAACACCAATGATGAAATTTTAGGAAATGATAAGAATTATTTAAACCAAAACTTTTTGATATATTGTCTAGTTGTATAACCAACAACCAAATGCAGTTCCTAAGTCATATATCTTTGGGCAGCACTTTTTAGAATTTAGATATTACCAAGTACATATGGTCTTTTCACAACAAATTTGTAAGAGTCATTTCAACATAAGGAAGGCTATACCATCTTAGGTCATTTATTTAGCCAATTATTCATCTCTCCAGGAGCTCTTATTTAAGTGTGTAAGAACTAGACAATCAGGTAGTGATCTTGAAACTAAGCTCCCCATATAAAAAACAGTTTTAATAATTTGCTTTGAATTTGTAAGAGTTTTTGCTAACCTTAATGCTCAGAGGCTGGTTGCTGTTGATGATCCTTTTCTTTTCATGTATTTCTGTGAAAATGAGGTAGTGAATAATTAGGGGGAAGTTCTTGGACCACAAGAACAAAATAATCAGAAGCTAAGACTTTTTGTAGAATCTACTTTGGAAACACAGAAGCTTCCTACCCATTTCTTATGAAATTCTAACACATTATTTCAAGTGAAACCACAAAGCTGTAATTAACTACAGGGAGAGCACTGAAAAGTAACAGACAGAGTATTAGATAAATAAAAAGTTTACATCTATCATGATATGACAGTGAGCTTCTTCTTTATGATTAAAATATGGTAACTGAAAGACGGTGACATACAGAAAATAACACGTATTAACTAAGAACTTAAATATCAAAAGAATATTTTAGCTACTGAATTGGACAAGATTGGCAGATTATTTTTGATGAACAATTTGCAACTGTTTCCTTGAAAGCAGACTCCATTTAACTAGAAGCCTTTGTATGAAATATATTTGATCTGCATTAATTCTTAAGCTTCTGTAATCAGCACATTCATTGTGACTAAAGTAAAGAAATTATTATTATCTTGCATACTTCATTTGCACATTACTGTTCAGATTTGCTGTGGACATGGAGGAATTTTCTTGTTCTTTTTGTACAGACAACTTGTGATGATCTAGAATCAGAAATTCTAGAATTGGAAACTGATCTAGAATGGGAAACCAGATGATGTGATCTTTTTGGACTTCAGCACAGCTTTTGACATGGTTTCACATAGGATCATAATGGACAAAATTTCCAACTTGCAACTTAACAAAAACATCATACAATGGGTGAGCAATTGGCTGACAGGAAGGGCTCAAAGGGTTGTGGTAAATGGGGCCACATCTGGCTGGCGGACAGTCACTAGTGGGGTCCCTCAAGACTCCATTTTAGGGCCAGTCTTCTTCAATGTATTTATAAATGATTTGGATGCAGGACTAGAAGGTGTTCTGAGCAAATTTGGCGACGACACCAAACTCAGAGGAGTTGTGGACTTGGATGAGGGTGGAAAGGCCTTGCAGAGAGACCTGGACAGATTGGAGAGCTGGGCGATCACCAACCACGTGAAATTTAACAAGAGCAAGTGTCTGGTCCTGCACCTGGGATGGGGCAACCCTGGCTATAGAGACTGGGCAATGAGATTCTGGAGAGTTGCCCCACAGAGAGGGATCTGGGGGTTGTGGTTGACAGCAAGTTGAATATGAGCCAGTAGTGTGCCCTGGCAGCCAGGAGGGCCAACCGTATCCTGGGATGCATCAAGCACAGCATCTCTAGTTGGTTGAGGGAAGTGATTGTGCTGCTCTAATGTGCGCTGGTGCAGCCTCACCTAGAGTGCCGTGTGCAGTTCTGGGCACCACGGTACAAGAAGGATACTAAACTGTTGGAGAGTGTCCAGAGGAGGGCGATGAAGATGGTGAAGGGCCTAGAGGGGAAGATGTACGAAGAACGGCTGAGGTCACTGGGCCTGTTCAACCTGGAGAAGAGGAGGCCGAGGGGGGACCTCATTGCAGTCTAAAACTTCCTTGCAAGGGGGAGTGGAGAGGCAGATGACCTATTCTCCGTAATCACCAGAGATAGGACCCACCAGAACAGTGTTAAACTGAGGCAGGGGAAGTTTACGCTGGACATCAGGAAGAGGTTTTTCATCGAGAGGGTGGTCTCACACTGGAACAGGCTCCCCAGTGAAGTAGTCACTGCACCAAGCCTGTCTGAATTTAAGAAGTGATTGGACTGTGCACTTAGTCACATGGTCTAAACTTTTGGGTAGACCTGTGTGGTGCCAGGATTTAGACTTGATGATCCTTAAGGGTCCTTTCCAACTCGGGACATTCTATGATTCTAGAATTCAGTTATGTTTATATATAACTTTTATTATTGCAACATGCATTGCTTTAAGAACTGGTAAAAAAAAAAAAAAAAAAAAAAAAAAAAAAAAAAAAGTCAACATTTTAATGGAAATGTGAATTAGCCTGAAAAGAAATGTGCCTGCCTCTGTGTAGATGCTATCACTAACCTACACTTTTATTAAATGTAGAAAATTAGAATTATTATGTAAGATTTACCAAACACTAAAGCATATATAAATCAATATTTATTTCTAAATAAAATATGTAATGTTATTAAATGTTTGTAACTTTAGTGAATGCCATTGATTTTAAACAAAATTTGCCAATATGTTTTCTCTAGAACTATTCTAATTTTGGTATAAAGGTCTTTTAGCAAATTGCAAATTTCAACCTTATTTTTTAGTCTTCCTGGTTATGACTGATGTTTATGTTTTTTAAAGCAGACAAAAAAAATATTATTTTGAAAGCTTTCTTTGGCTGTTGACTTACATGTTAAGTTTTGAAATTTGATTTAATTATAAGACTTAGTGTGTCCTTAAAAATCAAAATAGCTGAAAAAGAGAAATTAAAGAAAAAAGGTGGACAATTTTAACTCTTCTATTTGTTCAGTTGGCAATTTTATTATATTTTTAATATATTTCATTTAAGTCCTTAATGTATCAGTGAGGGTCTGGTTTGCACAAGAAACTGACTTCAAGAGTCAGTTTCTGGGATCAAATTCTGCTTTATGTAGACCTTTTATGGCCCTTGACATTGTGGACCATGTTCTCTGTTCTCTTTTTTATTCATAGAGTTAGTTTTGCCCAGCTCCCAAGCTTGCCCTTCTTTGATATCAAGTAATTGGCCATTGATGTGTTGTGTTTACAATTCTGGGGCAATTTTAGGGTGTCCTCTACTATCCTATGCCTGCATGCCACTATGTTACATTATATTCCAGGGTCACAGATAGTTCCTTCCATACAGAGAGCTACTTGCTATTTCTACCAATGTGACAAACATAGATGAATAAATAAATAAAAATTTATATCGATGGGTGTTATACCATACAAAATTAAGCAAAAGCTAAAATAAATTGCTAACCTGGTTATCAGCTAAACAAGCTCTTACAGAGACCCATATGTAAACTGGGTCTGCTGGGGCATCAGCAAGTTGCAGACCCTCAGTTTAGGTCTTTCTCATTTTTGGAGTAGCACCACAGGGGAGCATGGAAAAACATGGCAATGTCATCAGGAAAGAACAGACATGGATGTGGACAAATGGCATTGTCATAAGAGACAGGGAGGCAGAGGAGCAATGATTTTGAGGAGTATAAAAACAAGGAGTGGGCTGCAGGTTGGAGACATTTTAGGATTGAAGCAGGCAATATCAACTGTTGAAAGAGTATTTCTAACACCTAAAATTCTTTTTTTCATAGAGACTTTCATGGAAACAGAACAGTTGAAGTTTTCCAATATGAACTTAAGCAGAATAAAGGTAAATACCAGCAACACAACTTTTCACCGCGTGCTGACTCTGCTTTGCCAAATTATAAACTGCTGAAAGCAAAATCTGGAAGTGAAAGGTTTGTCCTTCTCAATAATTAATATGACCATTATCAGAAGAGAGGTTGTTGCCAGACTCATCCATTTACATACACACAGAGGATATTGCACTCCTCATTACAGATTCTGGTTGGATTGAACTATTAGGGCATGGATAGAATAAATCAGATATTTCCTTTATAGTAAAAAAAGACCAGTAAGCAAAATTTCTGAACTATTGCAGTACCAGCTGAAGTTAGATGGTTCTGCAGAGCCTATTTTTTAAAATTATATTTTTTTTACTTAAATTAATTTCACGTCATATTTAATTAAAAAAAAAAACTAAAATGATGACATAGGAGTTAATATATTTCAATGTGTTCTGCAAAATTGTATTTTATATTATCAGTAGGTCCAGTTAATACATCTACATTATTGAATTCTAAATCTGTCTCCGATTTTTTCAGTCTCTGAAACACATTTTATTGTTTTCCCTGTTAGCACAGTACTATTCATTCTAGTCCCTGATGTTTATTTATTCCTGTGCTTTTTATTTATTTATTTATTTATTTATTTATTTATTTATTTGATAGCAGTGCTTCAAGCACTTTTCCAGGTTTTCCTATTTCTTTCACTGTTGTTGTGTTTGCCTACATGAAGGATTACAGAGTTTCTCAAGAATGTGTTGGAAAAATAAAAAGAAAATGGAGCAACATTTTTTCAGGGTGTGTGTGCTTAACTTTTAGTCCCATAACAGCCCTCACACATTTATCAGTGTTCTGATAAGTTGGGGAGAGAAAGGGAGGTCTGATTGATAATAGCCGTTGGATAAGCCAGTCGAATGAGGAAACACCATCTCCCTATTTCTCCAGCAGGGCAGATAGTAAGTGCAGTGTTGGGTCATTTGATTCACCTTTTTTGCCTGAAGACAACATTATTTTTTTTTAATTAAAAAAAAAAAATAAAACATCTTATCAAAGCAGGCCAGTGCTGTAGAAATCATATTGATCCCTTTTAGGCCATAAAAATTACATGACTGAAAGGACAGAAAAAAATCTGTTTTATATTTTTCAAACATGGGTAAACGTCCACAGTCACAGTCCATTTTTATTTTGATTCTTTGAATTGATGACCGAAGGCTGATCAATATATAAAACATTTCAGAGGTCCCATAGAAATTTTTCTTCACATAAAAGTAGTTTGAAAAATAATAAATAGTTTACAAGTCAATAAAATGAAAAAAAAAAAAATAAAAGAAAAAAAAAGCAAAAAAAAGCCTTGCAGTATAAAAGATCTGTAATTGTCAGGAATTTGTTCACATGTATAATAATTTGCTTGTAAAGATTACTAGACAAAAAAAAAAAAATCTGCTTACCCCATGTCAGTAACCACAGAATGTGGATTATATGAAGAGCTTTCTGAGATTTTATGGTATATTTAAAAACACATATGAAATTGTGTAGTGAGGAGATATTCTACATCTCACTAATAATTCTTAGATTCTTTGTTATCTGGTACTGTGAATTTCTATTTAATCTGGGAAGCAAATTAACTCATTAGCACTAGAGAATGGGAATGTGAACTGAAGACTGTCTGTACCATCAACATGAAAACACAATTCAGTTTGTGATTTCCTCTTCTGCATATTCCAGGATGCACAAATCTCTGCCTTGGGTAGTATTCAACATTCCAGTATGAAGGAACATTGAAATCTGAGCTACAGATGCCCAAATATGATAATGTCTGTGGGGACAAAACAAACAAAAATAATATGGTTTTGTAAGAAATACAGGTTTCACATTTCCTATCCGGTACTGCAGCTATTGTTGTGCCAGACAACAAAGTCAGCTTAGATTCTTAAAACTCTCAGCTTTAAGGAAAGAATGTTATACGATACTGGAAAGACACTGGAAAAAAAATTAACTTTATGGTAGATAATATGCACAATCTGAAGGAGAAAATGTGCAATCACAGAGGAGAAAATGAAGGCATTTTCCCAAATGTATGTGGTTTTGCAGTGCCAGACTACAACCCTCCTCTTACTCAAGTGTAAAATAATTTGGCAACTAGTAGACATTGAGGTTTTCAATGATGTCCATGTACAATGAGGCTTGAATAGAAATAAAAATCCTATATGTATTCTAGTAATCATACTGTGCACAGGCTAAAGAACAATAAAATAAATTCCCAACAAACAGACCAGAAAATGAAGTGTACAATGTGTTGTTATTTTCACACATGGAAGAGAAACAAGGAAGGGAAATTAAAAGCTATCATTCTGATAATAAACTTTACATCTGTTTTTCCCGAATATAAACATCTACATTACATAGAAATGTACTTCTATTAATCAATGGCACATTTCTGATTCATGAAATTATCTCAGGAGATCAGGGGCTGCCTGCACTTCAAAGCATACTCTGGAGCACATTTTCTGACTGTGCAGAGAGGACAAACAATGCGTGGCACCTCTATTCATTACATATCCTTTGCAGTAACATCACACATCCAGCATCAGAACAAGGTGATCAAGGATACTTCTTCAGAGGCTTAAATCACCAAGCAGGAGAAATTCTTAGGCAACACAGATTTGTTTGGAATTTAGGTAACCTGCAATGACAATAGAGACAGCAGGTGCAGGATACTCTCAGGACCTGCCCAAGAGGTCCCAACTCCCCCACTACCTACACTGAGAACAGTGTGCAATAAACATCAGTTTTGCTATTATTCAACAATTCCCTATAAACCATTCTTTATGCACCACTGAAGCACCCCTGAAAGTATTTTGCTTGGCCATCGGGACATGTATTATCCATGTTATAAGGAAATTAACACATGTTCAATTCCTATTGACACAGAATCATTAGCTGTTCTTCAGCTTCAATCATCATTTCATTTATATGACAGATCATTCCTATATTGTATTGTATTGCTTAACTTTGCCTCAAATAGTGCAAATTATTTTAACAGTGCTTTTGAAAATATATGCAAGACAGAAGTTACAGGGTAGCTGAGGTAAACTTTCATGATTTTCAACACCTCCAGATGTATTAATCATTATATTTACAAACTGTACCAAAACAAAACTTCAGAATACAAATAGGAGTGGCATCCCTTCCTACTCTCCTAACAGTACATCAAATAAACACAGGGACATCTACTGGGAAAAAAAAATAAAATAAAATATAGCAAACACAAGCACATGCACACACACACACTCCAAGAAAAAAAAAAAAAAAGGCAAAAAACCCCTGACATTGCAACATAAAATGATTTTGCCTGAGAGAGGTGCAGGTTGTGTGTCATAAACCAAAAGACCTTAGGAATTATAATGAAGCTAAAAGAAAAGAGGTGAGAGCTCACCTACCTCCAATCTTCAATATACTTATGTTGCCCTTTTCACTTACATTACCCAGCACATTTGCAATTAAACACAAAACCTGTCTTCATATTTAATGATAATATGAAAAAAGTAAAGAAGAATTAATAAAAAATTACTTTGATAAAATCAAATCTGCATTTTTTCTAATGAACAGTGATTTTGTAATCAGTAATTCCTGTCTGTGCTGTGTCAGTACAATGGAGTCTGTGTTCTCTTCTTACCAGTTATTTATATATATAATGAAGCACTTTCAGACTGCAATCTCTTCCAGTGTATTTTCACAGTTATAAAAAATGCATACACTTATATTGAAGTTATATACTGAAGAACTCAAAAAATAGTTGCTACAGAAAAAAAGATTCTAATAAACAACAAAACCTATTTTTCTATGTGAATTAAAACCAGAAGGAGGATCTCCAACTGGGATTAGTCATCTGAACAAATCAATGCAAAAAAATGAGTTGTTAAATGTGAAGGAACTGACACATAAGTAGCAAAGGTCCTTTCCATAAGTAATATGGAAAAGAAGGGAAGAATTGTCAGGAGAGAAGGTGAAATTACTATACTCCTATTAATGTCAATGGAATTTGGACTATTTACTTCTGCCAAAGTGCTTCCTTGACTGTCTCATTGCAGCAGACTTTGCTATTCATTGGTCTCTTTCTAAACCTATGATTCATGTAGAAAATGCTCATGAAAGAAAATCTACAAGCAATTTCATTTGGTTTTAAATATATCTGAAGAGAGGGGAGTAGGAAAGAAGGCAAGTTTGTTTTAGCACTAAGTTTTAAGTTAATAATTAGGAACACTGTTTTGAATTGTTGCTTGTGATGTTTTATTCAGTAGTTCATTTTTTTTTAGAGATACAATAATCCATAATATAAATGACAGCTTGGATAAACACAGTGTCATCTCTTGGTTATGGATACATTTATTACAAACAAGGCTGTATTGTGCACATTCCCTTTTCCCCAAACTATTTTGACACTGAACATAAAGTGTTGAAATAAATGGCACATGATGCCCAAAGCATTGAATTGTCAACTCTTTGTGCTTCATACATAACTTTATTACAATGATTTGTATTTCACTGGGGTTATTTTGAGCACAGGAAAGCAAAATAGAGAATCAGCCAGTGAAGCTAAAAAAATTGTCAATAGAAATAAGCAAGTACCCTGAAGAATTAAAACACTTGGGAACATATATTTGAAGAGGGCCCACAGGGACTCAAGTTTAAAAATGTTTTGTGTACCTGGAAGCCTATGAGAGGATTGTCTTTCTCATCTTGTATTATAATGTCTCTTATCACAATCTTTCTCATTGCTCTTCTTTCATTAAATATTTTACTTTATATTTAACTATTTTATTTTGTACACAAAGATTCTTATTCTTATAAATTCTGTTCTTTGTATCTTGAGCATTCCTAGAGTTAAATAGTTATATATATATTTTTCCCCTTTATGTTTAAATCATGCGTCTGCCTTGTAGCTAAAGCAATCACCTTTAGAACAGTATGAAAATATTGTTCATTTCATGGTTATTCCATCTTGGAATGGATCCCTAAATGGATAAGAAACTTATGACAAATATTTAGGAAAGTCTCAGTAACACCTAGCATAGCCATTAGTATTCAACATTCTAACTAGATTACTTAAATGCTGTTAGGTCAAAAGAGTCTTCAGTCTAATCAAATAAAGGTAACATTAAATGAGTCATAAATTGTTCCTGTAATTGAAAAGGTAGAGGAACAAGAATAAAACCTCTTGTTCTCATTTCTAATTCAATGCTCCTCATCATCTTTATAAATGAATGTGATGCCAATGAAAGACTGAACTTGCAATTCAGCTCTGAGCTACAGCTAGAAATTTTCTGCTCTTGGGATTGTAAGTGAACCAGTGACAATCACTTTGGATAGCACTGCATTATATTTCTACTTACCATAACAACAGCAATCTGCCAAGAGTTTTTCTAGGTAGGGTACTAGAACTGGTCTGACCTCCTTATCCTTCTGCTTAGAAGGCAATCCTCCTTCTCTGCATGTGGAGAAAAGCTAATCCTTTAAAATGGTATCAATTATTTATTTGTTTCACTGCCAGCTTTACCTATCTTTCCAAGCACAGAAACAGAGAACATTTCAGTTTGGCTAGACAGGTCCATATTCTGTCTTGACTTTCACTTAAGGTAACTGAATGGAGAGTGCACTGAGCATAAATTGAAGATTCTGAGCAATGCTACCTGTTTAGTCATCTATAACATTTGTTTAAAACAGTAGAAAAACAACCTGGTGAAGTCTTCTATCAGCACAAATAAAAAACTTAGCGTGTCTGATCATACAGATCTGATTTTATTTTGCCTTTGTTCCACACAGAAGCAGGGTTATCAAACAGCTTCTTATAGTGTACTTGCACAAAAGTCATTCCAGGCAAGAAATTTCTTTTTATTAACATTTTTATTATGTCAGACTTGAACAACTGCAGCCAGTTCAATAGACAAAAAAGGAAAAAACAAGTGCCCCAGATCCTTCTAACATTTTGATGTCTCAGAAGAACATTGCAGTTTATGCCAGTATAAAGGAGAAAGGATTCTATAATGTATGCTACTATCTGAAACAAGTGAGGACTGTCTCTGGTGAGCCCAAGTACACTGGTAAGTTTCCAGAACATTTATACTTGTTATGATGCCATACATATAGCTCTACAATAATAAAAAAAAAAAAAATGTATAACACCTGTTTATTTCTTGTCTTTAGCAAATGCTGTGTAATCTGCTTTTTCCTCAGTAACCCTTGCTTACATTATTTTAACTCTCCTGCTTTAAATGGGGCAGACAACGATTGTGAGGGCACTGGATTTTGTTTGTTTGTTTGTTTGTTTGTTTTTAAAGTTTAAACCTCTGACCCTTATTTTCCCATGTTGAGATGCCTGGAAATTTGCAGTCATGTTTAGAGTGTTACAGCAATATTTCTGCTATACTTACAGTGTACAGCTATACTTAAGCTCCTAATATTCAAGCACTTAGATTGTCTTGACCTTTGCTATATCTCATGAGGAATGAAGTATAAGTTATGTCGACAAAAGATCTTTGTGACAGAAATCCCTGTATTGAGCAAAAACACCAAGATCATTTTTTTTTGCATACCAGGTTTTGATCTATGATTCTAATCATCCCCTGCTTGATCTTATTTGCTCAGAGTAATAGCAAATTATGCAAGGCACAGGTTGTTCCTTTGGCAACTAATGCTGACAATCAAAAATATATGGTGCATTAAAGTTTAGAATTTCATTTTTCAGTCTACACAAGAGCAAAATGTGTTTTGTAAATACATGCAGAAAATTGGCAGGCAACTGTGACAGGAGCTGAGTAGCTCAAGATGTCATGCTAAGGTCTCTGAACCTGTGTTATGCGTATGTGCTGTAGGTCTCCTGTACTTATTCTTTGTTCATGTTTAGTAGGAGATCTTTCAGAAAGTTGATGGGAACCTATATTTTGTTTTAAGGATTAATATTGTTATTATTAAAACCAAGTGTGACATGTAATACCACATGGATGGGATTTTCCTGGACATTGGATATGAAGCAGGAATGAAAAGGTTACATGATCTGCCTACCTGCAGCCTTCTCTGACTGATGGACCACAATGCACGTCCTAGAGCTCTGTTCTTACAAATGCTACCAATATTTTACACTGATGCATAAGACACCAAAACACAATTTTTTAGTTATTGTAAAGGTTCTAGGTGAAGCCAACTGCCACTGTGGGGCTCCATCTCTCTGTACTTTAGGTAACACAAAGCTGTCCCACAAACCTCAAGATCCTCTTTTGCACAGGTACCTAATTGCAAGCCACAAGGCAGAAGCAAGCCCTTCTGTGCACATTTTTTGTTACTCTGTGGTGTCAACTGACCTGGGTTCTCTCTGGGTTTGGAGAAGGACAAACATCACTGTTTCCTCAGCACAGCTGTGACCTATATGCTGACCGCACGGCACAATCCAGTTGTGCACTGAGCTCCCCAAGCTTCATAAAGCATACAGAGGAGAGAGCCTTGCTTCAGAAATAGTGATGCCAGGCAGAGGCAAAGAGCTCCTAAGTGGGCATCAAAGCACTTTCACCAGCGGCACATTCAACCTGAACTGCGGCTCCCACTAAAATCATTGGCTTGCCACCCTGAACTGAGAGCTGTACAAATGGGCAGCGTGCCCTTCTTCTGAACCCTATTGATCTGCATGGAGCTTCAGACACAGATGTCCATTTGAATAGACCACAAGGCAGAGCTGAGGGAGGCTTCATACACAAAAAAAAAATTGTCATATTAAAAAAAAAAAAAAAAAAAAGAGGGAGTATGGAGTATCCTACCTTTCAGGCTCTAAACCAATTTCTAAATAATAAGGATTAGGATGAAGACAGCTTTACACCTGCAGGCTGGGGTTTCTGGCTTGTGCTTCTGCAGTGTTTAATACACATCAGCAGCAGGAGTGAAGGCCCTATTAGCCCTGATCTACTCCAGCAATTTCCATCCTCATAAAGGAATGTCACCATTGGTACAATTTAAACTGATCACTTTAAATTAACTCAGAATGACAGTAGGCAATATTTCAGGACAGAAAGAAAGGAAATACCCCCACAATAGAAGTGTTTTGACAGAGAAATACATATATTTTGAAAAAGAATTTGGGATGGACATAAAAGCAGAACACTGTTCCTGCAAGAGAGGGGGCCAGGGTCTAGATTATATGTCTTCTCTGAGAAATGACACTTCGTATAGAAAATTGCCCCTTTTTTGTCTTACTATGTCTTACTATAGTAGGGTATTATTTTAGTACCTGGACATTCCTCTGTGCTCTCCTGTCCAATTAGAGTAAAGGTCAGTCCAAAATAAGGATAAGTTTATAAGGGCTGACAAGAAGACAGTAGGGGATAGAATGAATGCAATCATATTAATTCTGGGTAATGCTTTCCCACACATTAGCAATTCAGCTGTTGTGTTCAGAATGAGAATTAAAATAAGAACTGTGAACTTATGGCCATAAAAAAGTAGAACAGTACATCCAATGTTGCAGAAGTGCAAAAGTAGCATACTGCAACAGCATGCTGATATTACCAAAAGTAATAATATGCAAGGAAAACAGTTAGTGCAGCCAACAATGCAGCACAGGAGGAAGGCCTGGCCCTGGAGGAAGGCATGATGCTTCTTTGCAAATTTTTAAAGAGAGCATCGATTCCCTCAGTAACGTGCCTTTGTTCTCTGACTCGTGCTGTCAGGCACCCACTGCATATCCATTCTGCTTCATTTAGGTTCACTCTGAGTGCTCTCTTCCCCTTAGGGGTCTGTCACTGTTAGTATTGCAGGTCCAGTCCTTTTCACTTCTTGGTCAGCTATAATCAGTGAAGTCAAATACACGCAAGATAATCATCAGAACTGCCCCTGTGGTTATTATTCTTTGTTTTTTTTTGACAAGTCATTGAAAGCAACATGAGACAGAAATGACTTTTGTCATTGTTTGTACCTGCATGAATGTTCTGATCCTGGCAGCAGCTTTTATTTCAGCAAGACAGGAAGCTGCAGTGAGTTAATTTGGGGTCCAGTTACTACAAAAAGTGGAGAGGGGAAGCACAAGGTCACCAGCTGTTTTCTCCTTAATAGCTGAAAAGTCTCTGTCTCTTCACGCCTACAAATAGTGCTTTGAGATGTCACTGACAGAGCAAACAATACAATAACATAAAAATATCATACCGGGTCAGAACATTTATTTATTCACCATCATCTTTCTAGTATTGATCGCAGTGGATGCTTAGGGAAAGACTGCAAGAAAATTTTCTTTTAATATATTGACCCAGTGAGTTCCAGTATTATATAGGGAAAAGCAATACTTTTCATATATATAAATTGCTGTCTTGAAATGTCTGTTTTCCCCTCTGCTTATTTCAAAGCAAAAATGAAATTTGTTCACCCCTTATTTTCACTATACCTTTCAGTCCTTTCAGTACAATGAACGTCAATCATTCTGCATTCAGTTTTCTCTTTTCCAAGATGAAGAATGCTAGTTTATCTAGTTTTCCACAAAAATATTTCTCTTATTTCTCTTCACCTTTCTCTAAGTCTCTCTAAGTACTATTTTAAACTTTTCTGGGGCTAGACTGCACATAACAGGCATGCTATCAATTAAATAATGGCATGATATACTTGATTCTCTATTGCTGAGTCAGATCCAGTCCTGAGGTTTCATATTTTATTGGGAGGACACGGGTTTTAGTCAGAGCAAATCATAGGTAGTCTACTGTGAGATAGCAGAGCAGTGCAAGCTAAGAAAAATACAACTTGGCAAGAATGTTATTTGTGGTTGTGATCATGTTACCAGAGATATTTCTAAACTGTAAATCCTGAAGGCCATGATTAGCTCATGTTCCCAGAGTATGCTTCAAAGGAAATATATTGCAAAAGATGTTCCAATGTTGCTATATGCACAACATTAAAGGATGCCTCAAATGGGCTAGATAGAATGAAGATGGGAGAAGGATACTTACCCATGGATTAATTCAAAGATCTGTTATGATAATGCTCTTATCCCATGGACAACTTTATAAAGAGGTGACAGTAAAATATATGGTGGAGAGCATATATATATATATATAATATATATATAATAAATTAAACAAACAAACAAAAAACCTACATTTGGTTGGTTTACTATTTATTATATTTTTCACTGCAGCGCTAATCCATGTGAAGTCTTTATATTCATATTAAGTGACAGAACCTTGGAATGATCCTGGCATTGCTTCTTTAGGGATACCTACATGCTTTCAATGTGTCTGTACTAACTATATGACACTACAGAGAAACCTTCCTAAAATGTGAGAAATGTTCACACCATAAGCAAAAGTTTGTGCAGCATTTGAGCAAATGTAACAAGAACAAAGAACCTATGGGCTGTGATAATGACATTTTAATAAGTAAGAAAAAAAAGAAAAGGAAAGAAGAGGGGTAAAAAACAACAAAACAGTAACAACAAAAACAATAAACAAAAATAATAAACAAAAAAGTGATTCACAATGAGATTACTCACCACCGTAACTCACTCAGCAACAGCAGTACCCCTTGACAATCTCCCCCAGCTGTTGATGCCACAAGGTATGGGACATCCCTTTGTTCAGCCTGGGCCAGCTGTCCTGGCTGTGTCCCCTCCCAGCTCCTGTTTCACTCCCAGCCCCCTCACTGGCAGGGCAGCATGAGGAGCAGAAAAGTCCTTGGCTCTGTGCAAGAACTGTTCTGCAACAACTAAAATAATGTGTTATCAGCATCATTCTCATCAAAACTCCAAAACAGAGCTAAGAAGAAATTTTTCTACTAAGAAGAAAATTATCCCAGATGAAATCAGGACAACCACACATCTCATCACCAGGTACCATATCCTTGAAAACTGTTTGCTTGGTTCGTACATACACTAGTTGTCACTCTGGACATGCCTATAGCATACACATTTAGTTACTAGCTTGTTTAAATTACAAGCATTTTTTTTCCCTCTAACTTTTATTTGCTCAAGTCTGATAAGAAATTCAGTGTTTAACTTCTATGCGCTGCTTGAGGGGAGGAGTTAGAAAAGGGTGCATGGGGGGAAGGTGTTTTTAGTTTGTTTTTAGTTTTTCACTGCCCTAGTCTGTTACTAATAGATAATAAATTATATTAATCTGCTTATGGTGAGTCTGTTTTGCCCACCCATGATGATAATTGGTGGCTGATCTCCCAACCCTTATATCCCATCTTGCCTTTTCATCCTATTTTCTCCCCCTTATTCTTTGCGGAGGGGGAGTGACATAGTGGTCATGGTGGAGCTCAGCTGACCAGGTGAGTAAAACCACCAGAGCAGAGAAGATCACAACCACTCTCAGACCTGACAGAGAAGGTTTGCAGTATCTGTTTTCCACAAAAAGCTCATTTCTTCTGCAAGTCCAACTAATCCTGGAGGAAGGCAACCAATATCTCTTTTCTCTTACAACATACATACACATACAATATCTCCTTCCTCTTACTACCTACATACAAACCCACACACACATACACACACACACACAAAGTGATTGTGGCAATAGTTTTTTTTTTTCTGTTTACAGCCACTTTCACTACTATGTGTACAAAACTTCTTACAGAGAAACTGTTCCAGAACCCTAAAGAAAATGTAACAGTTTAAAAAAGTGTACAGACAAGAACTGAGATTTCTGATGAGGTTTACAGAAGTATGTACTTCAGATGGGAATCATTCTTGCAAAAAATTATGTAGCTGACATCTGGTCTACAGCATAATTTGACAAGTCAGTGCAAGACTCAGGAGAGAGAGAAAACATATGTACATACACAGCTAGCATACAGGATTTGAAAGTGAAAAAAGGTAAAAGGAAACAACTAAAAGAGAGACTGAAACTGAAAATTAAAAAGCAATGGGAGACACCAGTTTCTATAGGGGTTTGAGAGGCTCTGCCACTGTCCCCATACAGAGTCTGTATGTTCAGAGACTTTAGTAATGTGTCCCCAGCTTGATGTACAGGCTGGCAGTAATGGTCAGAGAAGGATGGTGCTCTGGAACATTTGAACATAAGAGGGAGTACTGTTATGAAAAGACCATGGATTTATGTGTACTGAAGATTGGATATGGAATCAACAGTCAATGCTGAAACACAGCTTTTCATAAGTAAAAAGGCAGGCATCACACAAGGTTAAAGACATGTTTAGGATTTTGTAGTGTTATTTTAAAGCAGAAAACTGAATCCCTACCAACAGATAGGAAGTGAAGCAGTTGGCAATAGCTTAACAAGAGTTACAATTATTACAATGAACAAAATGAGACCAATTTACTGAGAAAGTTCTTCATATTGTCAACACAATTGTTTCTGGAAATAACGAAGACACAAGAGTGAGAAGCTCCTAACAGCCATAAGCGTGCACAGAGGAGCAATAAGCCTGTAATCTGTACACAGAGGTTTCAGTACACGTTTCTGCTTGGAACCCCTGTTATGCAATCAAAAGAACACATCTGTCCCTTATTGCTTGAGGTTTTCAGGATTTTTTTCTAAGGAAGGGGGGGATAAGTGCATGTATGTAGTAAGAAAGTCATTATCAACACACCGTCATATTCTGTTTTGAACAGTACTTTAAAAACTTTGCTTGATACTGGAAGCCCTTGAAATCTTTGTCCTGTAAATCAGCCCTTGAAACGCTGAATTACTTCATAACAGTAGTATATAAGAAATGACACTGTGATAGAATTTCCTGGATGTCTGAATGTTCTCTATAAAAAAAATGAATCTAACAATACATTTTCCACTGCATTTTGTCAAGCTTCTTATTTGTTGCTATCTTGTTTACTAATGGCTACTGATAACACTTTTTAAAACACTGTTAGAAATTTGGGCTGGGACTCTGAGACAAAGACACCTTGGTCAGTGAAGCTTGATTCAACTGATGCTTCATGTCATCTAACAAACTAATGTTATTCTCTGCATACATCTAGCCCTACATCTTTGCAGGGCTGGCAGACACATTGGGATCAGGATCTGTAGAGATACAATTTGGTTCAGCACTTGGAGGCCAGGCAGTCTACACCCTATAACATTTCAGTCGGCAGTTGCTACCTATATTTAAGGGACTTATATGAGCTCCTAATCAATGTCTCCATGGAATGATTCAGCTTTTAGTCACGGATTATCTACTTTAAATGAGATAAACAACTCTGCAAGCTCCATCATTGTATGCAGGCTTAGATGTCATATGTGTACAGGGATACAGTGTAGGCAGCAAGCCCATGCCTCAGATGAGACTGCTTGTTTGTTTGTTTGTTTGTAATCTCTAGTCTTCGTTGTCTTTTTTTTTTTTTGTTTTGTTTTTGTTTTTTGTTTTTTGTTTGTTTGTTTTGTTTTGTTTTCATTTCTGTATTTTTCTGGGCTTATCAATGACTTGCCATGACTTGAATGTCACTGTTTTCAAAGACTCAGTTTTTAAGGACAGAAAGGACCATTAAATCATCTGATTTCCATTCTAGGAGAGACAAGACTATAGGATACCATTTACCATTCAGCCACCCTAGCAGAACTAAGTCAACAGCCTTAACACAATAGCATGGCAGCAGAGTGTTTTTAGCTTTGATTTGAAGACATCATGGGATTAAAGCACTGCTGCTCCCTTTAGTAGTTTGTTCCACAGGGGACTATACATCCTAACGGTGAAAATGCATGCACTGTTTTTTATGTGAATTGTCTTATTTTGTTATCAATGATTTTATATTCACTTTCAGTCACTGACTGAAATGATTTAATACTAAGGAACCCTACTAGTTGAGCTTCTGTGCAACTATGATTCCCCACTGACAGCTCATTTTTAAGTTCTAGTCAGTTTGGCAGTTCTTAATCCCTTTAAAATGCTCTTTACTGGCACTTCATAATGTTTTTTTTTTTTGTAGTCAAGGTGTTATAAGTGTCTAATAAAACACCTAAGTAC
Source organism: Aythya ferina (assembly GCF_964211825.1). Taxonomy (NCBI): domain Eukaryota; kingdom Metazoa; phylum Chordata; class Aves; order Anseriformes; family Anatidae; genus Aythya; species Aythya ferina. The sequence continues at coordinate 99,439,548 of NC_140298.1, read as the reverse complement.
ATTCCATCTTTGCTTTTATTTTTATGAATCCATTTCTAATGATATGAAAGAATGAAATCATGTTTCTTTGAGAAGGCTTCTTTTCCATGATATTAAGTTGCCTGGTCTTAATTATATTTTCATCCTTTCATTTTCAGCCTGATTTCCTACAGAAATGTGACACTGTCTAGTTGTTTGTTTGTTTATTGATCAGTCTCACTTAAGAAACTGTGAGCTGACTGGGCATTTCAAATATATTTGGCAGGGTACTAGAGATTTAAAAGGTTTCATGTTTCTGTTAAAAATAATAAATAAATAAATAAAAATATAAAGAGGCCATTTCAATGCCCCTGTCTACATGGCTACATGAGCCCTACTTTTACTAGACATCAGACTTAATAGATTCTCAAGTCTTGGCTTTCAAGTCTTCATTGTTTCTTTTACCTACAGAATCTTCTGCTTGTTCTTTGAATCCAGTCTCAGCTACTCATTTTTGCCTAGGATTCCTGTCTGGCTAACTAGGTAAGTATCACAAAATCCAATTTAATGGCTAACCCTAGGATTTTTCTATAATTCTAGAATGCCTCTGATAACTGCTTTGGACCTGCTGGCTGCATTCTTGCTAATACAGTCAAAGATGTATTAAGCTTGACAAGCTTGAAAAGTGGGTCCACATTAACCTAATGAGGTTCAACAAATCTAGATGTAAGATGCTGCACCTGGGTTGGGGCAATCCCAGACATGAGCACAGAATGGGAGAACTTGTTGAGAGCAGCCTTGCAGAGAAGGACTTGTGGGTTCTGGTGGATCAAAAACTCGACATGAACCAGCAGTGTGCACTTGCAGCCCAGAAGGTCAACTGCGTCCTGGGCTGCATTAACAGAGGAAAAGCCAGCAGGGTGAGGGAGGTGAGTGTGCCCCTCTGCTCTGCCCTTGTGAGGCCCCAGTTGGAGTGCCGCATCTATGTCTGGAGCCCCAGCATGAGGAGGATGTGGAACTATAAGAGCAGGTCCAGAGGAGGGCCACGAAAATGATCTGAGGGCTGGAGCACCTCTCCTACAAAGAAAGGTTGAGAAAACTGGGGCTATTCAGCCTAAAGAAGAGAAGGCTCCAGGGTGACCTCATTGCAACCCTTCAATACTTAAAGGGGGCTTATAATAAAGATGGATAATCAGATTTATTATTTACGGGACAAAGAAGAATGTTTTCAAACTAAAATAGGGGAGATTTAGATTAGGGATTAGGAAGAAATTCTTTACTCTGAGGGTGGTGAGACACTGGAACAGGTTGCCCAAAGAGGTTGTGGATGCCCCATCCCTGGAGGTGTTCAAGACCAGGTTGGATGAGGCCCTGAGCAACCTGATCTAGTGGGTGTTGTCCCTGCCAATGTCAGGGGGGTTGGAACTAGATGATATTCAAGGTCCCTTCCAATGTGAGCCATTCTATGATTCTGTGATTTTTTATTTTATTTTTTTTTTTAAATCTGATTTCTTAGATTCAGGTGCACACTGTTGGTCCATGTTCAATTTGTTGAACACCAGGACTTTCAGATCTAAAAAAAATATATATATAATAAGTTTTATAAGGTGTCTGGACAAAACTTTCTGGGGATTCTTTTTTTGTTTTGTTTTGTTTTGTTTTTTGCTTGTTTTGTTTTTGTTTTGTTTGTTTTTGTTTTGTTTTGTTTTCATGGGGATTTTTTTTCTTTTATTATTGTCCTTTAATGAATTTTTATTAATGGACCAGAGAACACTGTCATTTTGATATGAGGGTTTTTTTATTTTTTTTTTAATGTGGAATTTAAAAGCTATTTCACACCTGTTTTTCATTATCATCATTTGTTTGTCTAAATCTTAGGTACACTAGAGTGATACTGGCATTTTATTTCATTCCAGATATACTTTAGCTTTTCTAAAGTATATACTTCAACATCCTTACTGCCTTTGCAATAATTTACAGGAAGCTATTCCTGATATATTACATTATTTATTTCTTACATTTATAACTCACTAATTATTAATGACTGCTCATTTTTATTTTTATTAAATACTGTAGTAACACTTGCCATTCCTTCCATAGCATGATTGAAACTTGGATGACATGAAAGCAAAATCATCATATTGTGAACTGTAATAGAAAAAAGCTCATTTTAAATAACTCCCCTTTTTCATCTGTATATTTCTATCTTTATAATCACTTGAGAGATTTACAAATCTATCATAACTACTGATTTTGATAAGATACTCCCAAACCTTTTAGCCTGTCTTACGTGCTGGACTTCTCAGCCAATTTCATGATTTTCTTCTTGAAGGTGTGTTACTTATACCTACCAAATGAATTGGATTTTTGACTCAATTCGCTTTCCCTTTGGCTGCTATTTATCTATGTGGATGTCATCTTTTAAAGAAAAAAGAACACAGGAAACAAGACTACAAAGCAATAAAAAAATATAGAGGGAGCATCAGCCAAACATACTAGCTAGCAGCTTCGAGCCAAAGAAGATAACCAGTCAACCCCTTCATCATTGTGCTACTAATAAGAAGAGGGAGTTCACACAGGTTACATGCCTTGAGATAGAGTTTGAATAAATAAATAAATAATCATAGGATCATAGAACATCCTGTTTGGAAGGGACCCACAAGGATCATCAAGTCCAACTCCTGGCTTCACACAGGACCACCCAAAAATCAGACCATGGGTCTGAGAGCATTGTCCAAACACTTCTTGAATGCTGGCAGGCTTCCTAACACCCAGCCTGACCCTCCCCTGTCCCAGCTCCATGCTGTTCCCTTGAGTCCTGTCACTGTCCCCAGAGAGCAGAGCTCAATGCCTGCCCCTCTGCTCCCCTCGTGAGGGAGCTGCAGGCTGCCATGAGGTCTCCCTTCAGTCTCCTCTTCTCTAGGCTAAACAAATCGAGTGATTTCATCTACTCCTCATACATCTTCCCCTGCAGACTCATCACCAACTTTGTAGCCCTCCTTTGGACACTCTCTCACAGTTTTACATCTGTTTTATACTGTGGCTCCCAAAACTGCACGCAGTACTCAAGGTGAGGCTGCACCAGTGCAGAGCAGAGTGGGACAGTCACTCCCCTCAACCAGCTAGCGGTGCTGCACCCCAGGATATGGCTGGCTCTTTTGGCTACCTGGGCACAATGGTGACTCATAATAAATAATAAATAAATAAAGGACAAATTACAACAAAAATTATAGGAATGTGGACACTGAGATGATTTTTAGGGAACTTTCTTCCTTCCACTCCTCACTATTAAAAATTTGGGAAGTGTTTTTTTTTTTTTTTTTTTTTTTTTTTTTTTTCCCCCCTAAGGACTGGATTCTTGTTTTTCTCATGTACCAAGAAATTGAATATCTAGCAAAGTTAAGTTCTGAATAGAAATGAATACACCTTCTAATGTGCATTTTTTTCTGTATTATTCACATTTTGAGAGATGCAAGAAATAAATGGTGATGACAGACAACACGAATCACCTGGAACATGTTTTGAACAACGGTGTAGGGAGTTTCATGCCTTTTCTGTGAAATATCAGTCACCTTTTTCTGTGACAAAAGTTGCAAGAAGGGATAGACGCTTTCATTTTAGATTATTTTCTGTTCTCTTTTTTCTTCAGTTGGTTTCTCTCTTTATTTCTGTGTAGGTATACGAATTACCTGGAAATCATTTTCAAAGCTATGTAGGCATTTCCAGAGCTCTTTTGCAAGCAGTGTAATGACAGTTGTCCTACTTTAAACAGAAACTGTTGTTCTGATTCCTTTAGGCACATACACACTTTGAGCCCATGCATACCTGCAGCCATATGACATGCAGAAGTCCTGACACAACCCAGCTCAACTATCATCAAAGCCTTCGTCTCCAAGTTACTGATATTAATCTAAGAAATTTTCAGGAATAGTTTCAGGGTGTCCTTAAGGCCTCCAGATATTCTTCTGCCGTAGGCAAATTAATTAAAAAATGGCCTGCTTGGGATACAGAATCTCCCTTATGCAAGAACATTCCTTCATGCAAACACACACAGATGCCTGCATAAACATACCTTCTCACTTATTCTTACCCTTATGATACTGGAGACAGCAGCACGAATCCCAGCACCTATCAAATCAGGCCAGTTTCAACACTAATGGATCATGCCGATCACTGGTAATGGTGGCTTCACAAGGTTCAGACTTATAAAATGGGAGCAGAAAGACAGAAGTCTGGAATAGCCAGCCAACTAATATGATATGGCTACTGTGATATAAGGGACATGGTTAAGGGCCAGATTCCTTGTTCATCTCAAAGAAGATTTTTTAAAAAGTCTGAGCTTGTTTCAGAAATTCAGTGAGCTATTGGTTAGTCCTGTTGCAGATAGATCACTAGCAAAATGAGAAATTTGTCATCCCCATTTAGCCTTGTTCCAGTGACTGTATGGATGGGAAGAGTGTAAAGCCAGTTTGTAGCAATGAGCCTGTTAGTAACAACAAACCTAAAACCACATTGAGGCCACAGGTTAAAAAAGATATCCTGTTTATGCAGTTGTGTGCAACATCTACATTTTCCACTGTTCCTATATAGTGGCTCCAGTGGCCATGGATCTAACCCTGCTAAAAACAAGTAAGCAATCATTAGTGCTACAGCTAGTGTGCACTCAGCTGTAATATTTTGATAATGCTTAGCCAATGTGGACTCACCGTTCAGTTTGATTTTACTTGCAAAACAAACTCTCCAGATAGATCCATTTTCCATTATTTTCCTGTCAAGAGGAACAGATGAGGTAAAATAACAGCTTGCTGAGAAACTACCTTTCAGCTGATTGTGGTGAGGATCCATAAAGACATGATAGGGAGCCTGATACTGTCACAGACTAATCCTGAATTTCCTGACTGAAACTATAATATCTTTGTGGAAAGCATATCTTTCCGTGTGGAAAAACAGTAAGAGAACAAAGGACAGGACAGTCAGAAGACATAGATACAGATGTAACATGATAGACATGTTGTGCTGCTTTTACTGTAACAGAAAAGTGGATAAAATGCTGTTAGTGCACAATATAGCAGTAAGTGACATCATTGTGTTTTAACAACCACCTTTTCCCCCATACATATCCCTAACTCCTTCCCTGAGAGTCATTAGGCTAAACTTGTTGGAACTGGTCTGGTCTACAACAAATCTTAGCCACTGCAGCAAATCTATGGACATTCCTCAAGTCAAGTCAAGAGTGCTGAGATCTCTTGATTGAAACTTTGTTGGCATCACAATGTTCAGGACCTTACAGCAACACATCAGTATATCTGAAAAAAGGCAACAGCAACAGCAAAGAAGATGATGCTGGTTACAGAATCTAGTGGCAATTAAAAACCTGGTTGATCCTGGTAATTCCAATTTCTGGTTCCATTAATGGAAAATTGTTGCCCTCATAGGATTGCAACCTTTATGGCAGATATTTATGAAATCTCTTTCCCACTCTTTGATAATTCCCCCAAAGATGGGTGAATTATAGACACAAAGGGAAATGAAGTAAACAATCTCTAGGCATTCTAAAAGGAGACAAAGGGAACCTGGACAGAAATTAAATAAAACAAAACATAACAAACAACAACAACCAAAGAAAACAACAACAACAACAAAACAATTTCACAGAATAAGTTGTTTTAAAAATAGGACATTTAAGAAATGTAGGTTGTTGCAGATAATGGGGACGGTTCTCTGTCAGAAGTTAATTTAAAACAAATTAACACTTGGATGTTAAAGCACATCAAAACAAATCGGAAAAGGAGTCAGATAAAACATTACAAGCCATGGAGAACTGGAAAACTGAATCTCTACAAGCAGATAGCAAGCTACCTGTACATGATAAATTATAAGAAGGGCAGGAATAGAACAAGAGGCTAGAATAGGATATTGAAAAATTAATAAAATTTAAAGCACCACTCTCTGTTAACATAACATCCAACATGTAGATACAGAAAGGGAAAAAGACAGCCTTAGCAAAATTTCAAAATGAATTCATGGATGACTGGGCAAAAACCCTTTTGCAAGTTTCAACATCCCCAGGGTGCTCTGCTATAAAAATGGGGAAATACTCATAACTGCTGTGCACTAGCCAACAGCATCTCAGCAGACAATTCACATATTTCAAGTGAAACTGAACTTCACAGTTCAGGGCTAGGAGGGACAGCTTTCTGCTCATGATGTATTGCAGTATCACAGTTTGTAAGTATTGCAAGGTAGTATGTGGGCTGTGAGAGGTTCAACATGAAAGTTGTCAGCATGAACATGCTCAGACCATCTATGCTGCATGTGCCCAGAATCAGAGTAAAACAAGGGGCTTATATGAGTACCCTGCTTGACCTGGCATGCATTGAAATCCATGCTAAGAATAAACAGGAATGTGGTTTCATATGTACCATATGGACAGTCATTCAGTTTGGGCCTGAGCACTGGTTGGGCATATCACAGAATCATGTCATGGTTGAGGTAGGAATGGATCTCTGGAGGTTAGGTCACCTGGTCCACCCCCCCTGCTCAAGCAGAGCAGGTTGCCTAGGACTATGTCCAGATGACCTTTAAATATCTCCAAGGAGGGAGACTCCACAACCTCTCTGGGCAACCTGTGCCAGTGCTGTCACCCCCAGAGAAAAGTGCTTCCTCATGTTTAGACAGAGCCCCTTGTGTTCCAAAGATGGAACACATGTTTTGATTTGTACCCACTGCCTCTTGTGCAGTCACTGGGTACCATTGAAAAAGAGCTTGCCTCTGTCTTCTCTGCGTCCTCCCTTCAGGTATTTATAGACATTGATGAGATAGCCCCCGAGCTTCCTTTTCTCAAGGCTGAGCATTCCCAACTCTTAATACTCTCCTTTATAGGAAAGGTGCTCCAGTCCCTTGATCATTGTTGTCCCTCTGTTAGACTCTTTCCCATATGTAGAAAAGACTGTATAAACCAATATATAAACCCATATATGCTTAGCCAATGCCATAGAAAAAGACATAGAAGCATTTAACAAGCTCTAGGAAACCTAAGAGTGACAAGCTGCAGGTCTCAACTTTGTCCTAGAACACAAGAATACTGCAGTCAGATAAAAGATGTCCTGACAATGAAGTGGCCTGTCACTGACTGCAGAGCCTGTTGGCTGCCAGTCAGACAGCAATCTGAAAGATATTGGTACTAATACTGCTGTCCCACCACATTCACATTCAAGATCTCACAGGACTTTTCTGTTATTTTAGTCAGAATAATAACCTCATCTCCTTGTTTGCCTTTTTTTTTTTTTTTGGTAATTAATGAATATCCTGGAAAACAGAAACCTCAGTCTAAGTGTTGCTTTTTTTTTTTTTTTTTTTTTTTTTTTTCTACCCAAAGTATCCTTGCTATAATCCCTCTATCATAAGCCTGAAAACGGTAAGATGTCTTTACTGACTTAATGGCTAGCATGGAGTTAGTAAATTCTGCTGGCAAAATGAGACAGGAAGACTTACAGCACATTCTTGCAAGGCAAGGAAGTATTTGGGAAAGCACAGTCACAAGATAAAACTTTCTTTACACTCTTTGCTACTTATCTGTTGTTAAGAAATAAAAGTGTATTTGATGAATACCTTTTTATCAAGGATTTCAAAAATTATGTACCCAGCTGGATAAGTATAATTATCTGCACTTAGGACAGAAATATACCTAACTGCTGTGAGAAAAATAGAACATCTGAGCTCAGCACAAGTGTAAATCCCAACAATTTTTATTTAAAATTATTTTGATAAAAATAACTTATAATTTCTTAAGTTACAAAAATCTAAGTGATAAGTAAGAGTAGCCATGTTCCAAAATGAAGAGCAGTCAGCAGTAACTGTTTAACAGCAGAGAAGGCAGCATAGTCAATTATATGGCAGAGTTATCCTGAATAACACTAATTCCATGACTGGTTGTCATTTTGTACTCTCTTGCAAAAGATATTTTTATGATTTCGAATCTTCTCCTCTTATAAGAATGCCAGAGTGAGCACAAGGCTTTTTGGCTTATACAGAAAAGATTCTGGCAATGCCTTTAAAGCTTTCTGTAAAACATAATTAGCATGTATTTATAGAAGTTGCTATGTGTAAGTTTATGTATTATATAACAACAGATATTTTGAGAAACCTATAAGCTTAAACTGTTGTGGTTTGTTGTTCTTTGTGTTTGTTTGTATTTTTATTTATTTATTTTTTTTTTTCCAGATTTGTGTCAGCCATGCGTAGTGCTAACCTCTTTTCAGTTTGGTTGTCTGTTGGCAGAGAATGAACTCTTTAACATGACAGATCCAGGATATTAGAGAGAGGTAGGCAGATGTGGCTAGGGGTAGAACAGGAGTACTTTTTTAAAGCAGATTAAAATTAGATGAACTTAAAATGACCTGAAAATTTACCTATATATGACATTCTGTATCTTGAACTACTTGCATACAGAGAAGTAGAGAAAATAAAGCAAAAAAGAGGATGTAGCAATGAAAGACACTGTGAAGAAAGTGAATATTTTTTTTGCCTAAGGCTATTGAAATATCTGTTGATGGCCTTCCTTCAAGTATTAACCATGCACACAGTCCCCGTCCCATTGACATGTACAATAATTTTTGCTGTAGACTCAAGGTTTTTGGAGAGGAAAGTCTGGGGAAAGGAACATGAATATGTGTTTATGTATTGATACAAGATGAAGCACTCTTTGTTCACATTCATGTCAAAAAATAAGGCCACAGACATTCTCATCCTCAAATATCCTTCCCTCTTCATCAGTCATTTACTCAAGAAATTCTGCATCCTCTTTCCTGCATACTTTAAGGAAGGTAGCTTTGTTTTGTCTTCAACTCCAATTACCTGCCCCAAAATGAACAGAGATCTTCTTGGGACAGGGATAAGGGATGATTAGTATCACACCACATAGAGACATGGGATGGAAGGTTTTCCCCATAACATTGAAGCCAGATGATAGATATGTTTTTAAAGATCAAGTACAATTTTCTTTTGTCAAGCTTAAAAATATTCTTCTGAGAAAAGAAGCTGCTGGAAGAAGCCCAAAAGCCTTTCTACACATGACTTCAGTCCAGGTTTTATTTCTTCCATCAGGTGACTAAAAGACAAGAGACAATGCTATAACTGAGTCTAAATTGACACTAATCAGATGGAGTACAGTCAATGTGCACAAAGAAAACTGCTCTTTTTACTAGAAACAGTTCTGATCAGGCACAAAATAACAAAGACTAGCTACATTTATTTTGCAGACTAAATTAATATAGGATCCCCTTTTGGCCTGTGACTATTTGGAAATTCTGTTTGGAATTCTGAGCAAGCCAGAGTATGCTTTGTTTACTCATAAATCTGTTAGTTAGTGGGAAAAGTTTTCAGACCATTTTCATCCTGGAATGTTGAAAAAAAAATAAAAAGTGGTGGTTTGAAACCCCTGGACTTTTAAACCCCCCAAGCCCCAAGAGCCTTTTTTTCTGTCATCTAATTCTCAGAAATGAGTGTTGCTATATCACCACTGTTACCAGCTTTAGGGACAATATAGCCTGAACTCTATCAGGACGAGAAAGAGTTCTGCCTTAAAATAAAAACATAGGGATCAGCACAAGCAGTTTTACGTTGTGTCCCAACTCTCATGCTTAGTGGCTTAGGAGATGGGAAATGCTTTTGTGCATCTTTGATATGAAAGAAATTAAGTTTCTGAATAAGGTAATCTTGAGACAAACCTGCCCTTTGCAGTAATAACTTTCACCTGGGACCATTTTTGGCAAACACAGCACCTGCAGTTTCTCAGTTCATGCAGCATAAAACCTAGCTTGACAACTTATTTTTAATGCTATCTTTGAAACCCAAGCCACTGCCTACTAATTAAAAATAGGGAAGTTGGTGGCAAAAGAAATGAGAAGGGAGAAAAAAAAGGGAGAAAGTGTAAGTAGAGAACAGAGGGAGTAAATAAAAAATAGCTATCATTTTCCTCTTCTCTTTTCAGAACATTTTACTCCTTTCAATTTTGTTTAATGATATGGAAATAGTTCCTGTCTCTCCTCAATTTCAACATTATTATTTGAATTACACAAACAGAATACACTCCTCTATTATTATATGGAGATATTAACCACCCTGTACTTAAGGTTGCAGCCAGCTCCCATTATAAAGCTCTATTCAACAATCTCATAAATTTGGCAGAAAATTGGTCTGGCATGAAAACAGCTATTCTTACTGTGAAGGCTCAGAAGAGTATCTCCAAACGGTCTGAAGAAGAGCTATCAAATGGTTTGCAGTGGGTGAGTCACTCCTGAAAAGAAGAGAGAAATGTAAAAAAATACCTTGAAGCTATATATGATGTTGGAAGCAGGTCCTGACACCAGATACAGTACCTCTTAAAGAAATTGCCTCAAAAAGCCCAATTAAAGTACATTTTAAGTTGAAAATACTAATACTATCCTACCTGGTAAAGTGGTTTGCAATGCATGGACAAGAAAACCATATGCTCAAAACTCTATACCACATGTAATAGACTGGGGGAAAAAGGCAAAGATGAGATATTTGACAGGAGAGAATTCCAGTAGGCTTGTACAAACAACACAGGTGAAGCTGAGTGCTTACTATAAATCTGAGAGGTAATCTGAAATACAATGCCAATTATACAGACTTCTCCATATCTCAGTCATTTTGCTCTCCACAACTGTCTCCCAAAGCGAGGTCTTGTCCATTTCTCCTGACAGAACTATATAAAACTTGTACCACCTGCCACAATACAAACAAAACTACTTTTATAACCCATCTTATCCAGAAACTCTTCATAGGGTGTCTTAGCCTGTTTTTGACAATTCTCTGTCTGGCTATAAAGCCTTGGCTGTCACCCTGGATTTTTCAGACATAAGATGGGCTCTTCTCAGCTAGATGTAGACATCTGTCCTATCTGAATTAGTGACATTGCTCTCCTGATATAGCCTACTAGGCATTTACTCCAGGGTGACATGCATTATATCATGGAAAAGACTGTTTCTCTATATTGATTGTAAACAGTCTAGACAGTTATAACAGGCAGACAGATCTGCACTGTAGCCATCTCTCATTGGTTATTGATCTGATCTCCCACAATATTCCCATGCAGGAAAACAGGTTAAATTACTAGGTAATTTTGATCAAATACCCATTGAATGATTCTCATCCCAAACTATTTTGCTGTTTGCATACCTCTAATATAGATGTGGAAAGAACTTTTATAGATGTAGAAAGAACTTTTTCAGTTCTTTCTTAGCATTTGAAATGTATGGCTGCAATGTGGGGCTGTCTCTGGGATTATATATTGCACAAGTTAAGAATTTACCAGACCCTACTAGAAACAAGGTATTTAGTATTACCACCTACTTCTCAGTCTATTTTTCTTAAAATCTGTCAAGATGTGAACTTAAAGCTTGGTCAGAAACTTAACAGATACAGGCTTTAAGCCACCAAGGAAGACAGAGTAGCAAGCTCCAAATCATAGAGTACCTAATCGACAACATCTTAATTTTTCTCTGAAAAATAGTGCAGATGGTGTCTGTGGGTCAGCTCTGAAAGCAGATAGACCATTCAGCATTGCTTCCACTGCTGTTCACTCAGGCCTGGCACCATGCAGAACCCATTATAACACCCACATCTTAAGGTGACAGAAATGCAGGTGGCAGGGTCTGCAATGAAAAGAATGGGGCCATTCCTCTTGCTGAAATGATAAGGGTAAAAGCTGTGTAGCCACATCTGCTCCCTGGGCACTCAGATGTAGCAGTTTCCCCAAGTTTCCTACACTTTTTGTGTAAAAAGCATTCCTTTCTTTAACCGGTCATATCAAGATAAGTTCTGCCAATTTTTCTGGCTGCCTCCTCCATTCTAATTATCGTTTTCTTTATTGGATTAAATCCCAGAAATTTACCTCATCCAAGCTCATCAAGGCTCTTGGTACTTTGTTCTAATAACCATAATTTAGATGACATGCCACTATTTTTTATAGTTCAAAAACTACTCTTAATAAATTGCTCTTTAAAAGGGTACGGACTGCTTAAGGAAAGTACCAGAACATCAATTTATCCAAATTTTATGTCCCTTATTTCCAAAGATGACTGCTTATTTTTCCAACCAATACCAATTTATTTTTGTCTGTATAAAAATTTCCTAAATACAAAGTATGTTAGTTGCAGGTTCAGAGAATTAACGCTATCCCTTCCAAGTAAAGATAATGAATAAATTATACTATTTCTGCAGGGACAGGGAAAGTCTTTGTTTTGTACTTAGAACAATGTGATCACAGTCTATCAGTCCCAAGAGTTCTCATAAAATAACGGTTTCTCCTCCACTTAAGGCATGTAAAAACGATTGCTGCATCTCCTGGGGAACTTTTCCTGCAATATAGGCACTACTGTCTCTAGCCAAAATAGTCTGACTGCTTGGCCGTACGATGGTGGTGGCAGGTTCAGCACTGCTCAGGAGGGTGTCTCTGGACTGCCAAGGAGCCTTGGGCTGCTTAACATCATGCTGGAGTTGGGCAGCAGCTTGACAAGACTTTTCTAGTGTTGACCTGAACCCCACTTGAGTTCTGTTTTAAACAGTTAGGTTCCTACCCTAAGCCCACCATTTGGGAAAAAAATAGCTGTGCACCCTGGTACAAACTGAAAACTAATAGAAAGGGAGAATAAATTAAATATGTGTTGGAATAGCCTCACTGTTACCACCTTTCAACTTTCTTATAAACTGAAATAATATTATATGCATAAAAAAATGTCCTGTATCTTCAAAACATTAACTGCACTTTCATCCTTTGTTCTGATTGTTTCAAATCTTTCCAGGGAACTGCCAAAAGAAAATCATACACATGCAAACAGTGAAGATCACAAGGGAGGAGAGATCTCTAAAATTAATTTTGTTCAGGACGCAAGATTAATATCATTATTACCTAACAAAGGCATAAAATATTCACAAGTTACTGTGGCCTGAACCAGAGATTAGCTCTTTGTTATATGAGACAATGAGATAATGTGGTTAAAATACTAAGTACTTAGCACTCTATGTGTTAAGGAGTATCCCATTTAGAGAGAAATACAATGATATTTATGCAAACAGAAATATATAATCTATTTTAAAGTAGATATTCTGAACGTATGATAGGAAAAATTGAATCTGGTGTGCTTAAAGTTTTCTGTTTTGTTATTTGGATATAGTTTATTAAAAATAATTGAAAAAAAATATAACAGTGACCTCATAAATAAAGTTGACCTTTTATATTTTTTACAGACTTCAAATATTGTTACCTTCAGATTATTTTTATTACCCACAAGCACAACAACAAGCATCACAGAATGATGAAGCAACTATATCTTATCATTGACAATGTAGGTATATATTCAGGCATTAACACAATTAAGACTGGATTGAAATCTTACACCAAGTGTCATGATTTTGCCAAGGACAGAGTTAATTTCTTTGCAGATGCTCATATAATAATGCTGTGTTTTGGATTTTTGATGAAAATAGTGGTGATAACACACTGATGATTCAGTTGTTGCAGAGCAGTGCTCACACAGAGCCAAGGACTTTTCTGCTCCTCGTGCTGCCCTGCCAGTGAGGAGGCTGGGGGTACACCAGGAGCTGGGAGGGAACACAGCCAGGACAGCTGGCCCAGGCTGACCAAAGGGACGTCCCACACTGTGTGGCAACATGTTCAACAGTAACAGCTGGGGGAAAGGAGGAAGGGGGAGGGGGACATTGGGAGAGATGGCATTTGTCTTCCGAAGAAACCATTCCGCATGATGAGCCCTGCTTTTCTGGGAGTGGCTGACAACTGCCTGCCAGTGGGGAACAGTGAATGGATTCCTTGGTGTTCTTTGCTTGTGCACACAGCTTTTGCTTTCCCTAGTAAACTGTCTTGGTCTCAACCCATGAGTTCTCGCACTTTTACCTTTCCATTTCTTTTCCCCATTCCACCTAAGGCAAGTGAGCGATTGGCTGGGTGGTGCTGTGCTGCCTGATGGGTTAAACCCCAAGGTACTGATTTTTCAATGTTCTTTTCAAGAGCTAAGTATTCACTGTATTCTTAGACTATCAAAAATAGCACTGGTAAAGATAAATTGCTCTTGCTCCTTAGTTACAAGAGTAGATGGGCAGGTAGATACCAAAAAATTACAATTGAAAATCCTATCGATCAGGGAAGATACTGTGACTGAAAGATTAGATTATCTATTTAATGCCAGATTAATACCACTATCCCTGATGAATAGCTGTTGGAGGTTTCAAAGTGTCAGGTACTTCACACATCCTGTGGGCAGATGCCCACTCAGAATCTCTTTATCTGTATACAACCACTTTGCATCACACATTTGACTTGTCTAAGACATTTCATGGATTTTATATGAAAATAATGTAATTGGTGAGCTTCACTATGACTCTATTATCACAGTGCTATGGCAGGGAGCAGAGAGGTGAATTACCTTAGTGACACTTGCTGGAGACAAATTTCCTACAGAGAGCAGAGGTTGGCAGCATATTTCTGTGGGTCCTGGGAAGACCTGCTGATTCTCATCTGTAGTCATGTAAAGGGATTGAGACATAACACATTTCCTTTTTGCATGCAGGATGGCTGCTTCAGGCTTTGCCAACTTGTCTACCTGCCACAAAAGAAATTAACTTCCTCTGATAAAAAGAAACTCAACTAGCAGAGGTGGAGGTACATTGGCACAGGTTTTACCTAGATCTTGGTTTCACAGAGAAATGGAAAAAAAATATTTTTTTCTATTTATGATGCTCATGCTTGGGCTGTGTTTTTTTCAGTCAACAAGAAAAGATACAAAAATAATGAAATCACAATAAAAACTACCATAGCAAATAAATAGAAGAATATCAAAGAGAGATTGTTCAGTCTTAGTATCTCGAGGCACCTATGAGACACTACTGGACATGCACTACTAATGATTAGGACTTCATTTCATAGGTGATGTTTTGGGTTTGGTTTTGGTTCTAGTTTTGGTTTTGTTATTAATATCATTTTATTTTTTTTTTCTTTTGTGAGGTAACAGATCATATGACTGTTTTACTCTTTATTCTTGCATGAGCATAACAGGTCCATAAAGAGATCACCCTAGGTGTATTTCCTTCCTATTTCCTCTTTTCCAGATAGTTAATAACTTTCATTGAGGTCAGCTAATATGGATTAGCATGATACAGAAACAAAGCTGTATGAAACACCAGCACTGATTATCAGCCTCACAAAAAGCTGATAATCAGTGATGAAGACATAAGACACATTATTTCTTTAATGTGAAGTTCATGGATTCTACCTGTTTTAGGAGTTTTATATTTCTGTTTTCATAACATCTGAACACCTCATTTTGAATACAGGATTGGAAGGGAGTACCTGGATACTCAGTGATGTTTATTTCATGAGGCACCAAGAATATTGATTCAATGCAAGAAAATACAAGAGTATCTCTAGATCTGTACTAAAAGGCCACAAGCTAGAGTTGCAAAGGCATACAAAGAGAGCAAGAATACTTGAGGATGTTGAGAAGGATGTTGAGGGACATTGAGAGGCAATAACAAAAATGTAAACATACCAATCTGACATGGGGAAAGAGATTTCTACTGGGGCAATTGGCTTAATTCTAAGTTAAGGAACCAGTCAAGTACCCGAAAGTTTTTACTATCACAAGGGCATCTGAAGATTTTCTCTTTTCTCTCAATATTTCTCAAAGTTAGAATGGTCCCAGCTATGATATAACTCAGGTCAACTAGATTCTTCCAAAAGATTTCTGTGTGTTACTGAGATATTAGCCCAAACCAAAGATGATTCCCAGCAGACAATTTGGAAGTGGCTATCCTGTTTCCATAGAACTAACAAGAAGAGAAGGGATCTCTGGAGATTATCTAGTCCAGCCTGACTCAGAGCAGGGTCAGACAGAGCAAGTTGCTCAAGGCTGTGCCTCAACAGATTTTTAGTATCTTCAATGATAGAGAGATGAAAACTCAAAAATCTGTTCTAATATTTGACCACCCTCATATTAAAATGCTTCTTTCTTACATTAAAAAAAAATTTCCTATGTTTCAATTTTTGCTTATTGCCCCTTGTCAAAAGTGGGCACCATTGAGAAGAGTCTGTCTCTGTCCTCTCTACTTCCCCAGATAACCCTAATCCTTCAGGACAAACAGTCTCAGCTCTCCCCTATGTCAAATGCTACAGTTCCTTCATTAGTGTCCCTTTACTTACTGGACTTGCTCCAGTACATCCATACCTCTCTTGTACAAGCAAGCCCAGAACTGGACACAGTACTCCAGGTGTGGCCTCACCAGCTCTGAGTAGGGGGGATCCTGCTGGCAATGGTCTTCCTAATGCAGCCCAGCTTCAGAAGACAAGAGAGTTTAGTTATATAGTTATGGCCAAGACTGTGCTAACTTATTTCAAAAGTGGAACATGGGCCTGACACTGTTTAATTTACCGTGTATCTATAACCTTCAAATATTTCTTTGCACTTATACTGCAATTTCCTTCCAAAAATATAGTAAGGAAGCAGGAAGTTATCAAATAGAAAGTCAAAAATCACTGAGGAATTCAGGGGAATATCAAGGATTTCAGGGATTCTACAAAGTAAATCCCATTGCATGACATGGACATAGAAAGTAAAGAAAAATTTTGCTTTGTCTCCCATTTACAATCAGTCTGTTTCAGACAGTCAAAGTGTGTGGAAGATATTAATGTTCAATGCTATTTAGCTTTTCTGTAGACCACCTGCTTCAATACCATTTAAAGATTTGTACACATATTGAATTTTTGCTGCCTCAAAACTAAATGTAAGAAATCTATGTCTGTTTTAGTGTGATAAGATGTTGCCAATGATTTGGTAAACAGCACTGCTTTGGTCTGAAAAAAAACAACAACTCTATTCAACATGTTGTACTTCACCTTGTTGTCTCACATGTCTTAAGCAATGCTGTAATCAGTTCATGTATTGCTCCACTAATCCCCAGTAAGAATAAATAAATTAAATTATCCTTAATCTTCAGACTAAAACTGTTTGTTATGAGTTCACAAACTTTACCACTTGTTCCTACTGTTTGTTGTTGTTGTTGTTGTTTTGTTTGTTTTCCTCTGTGGGGACAGAAGATCCTGAGTACCTCCTATTTAAATTAAGCTGCAATTTACAGTCATGGAGTTTGTAATATAATGAGATCTAAATTACTGGGAAACTCCTCTGGCACAAACAAAATCAACTAAAATAGTTAACAATGAGAGACTTCTAAGAGCTTAATGAATGAATCAGAGAGGAGGCTTTCAAAATGGAACTTCCTGCTTTTTGGGGAATTTTTTACACATTGCTAGGAGTCACTAATTTCAGTCTGCTTTGCCTAGGGAAAGAGGTGAGAATGCACCACAGACAACATCAGCTTAAGTTCCATGAAAAACAGTGCATTCATCTTTATCAGACAGATTTAAAATGATATAATATAAAAGCAATATTATTAGTAATATTTTTTAATTAATATTATTAATAATGATAATATAATTAGAGTTTGTAAGAATCCAGGCAATGAGAAAACTGAATGGATCTAAAGGTGGCCTACAAAAAGCTGTGCCTTCTTGTTAATTTAAAGTCTGACAAACAGGAATGTTTTTCTCAGCTTTAAGGAGACAGACACTTGAGATAGAGCTGCACCATTAAATACCTCTTCCAGTTGAAATCCTTCTTCTAGAATGCTAATCTAATGAACACTCTTTTTATCAACTACCAAGACAGTTCTTCCACTCTCCCTCTCCAGGCACCCTCTACATGAGAAATGTTCCTGATGGGTAGTTTAGCACATAAACCTAATATACCAAATGTACTTTATATGTTTTGTAAGACTTTCTTTCTGCATTAACTACAGAGACAGCATAGGGGACTAGATGGGAGTAGTAAAGAGTCAGAAGCAGATATAAGCATATATAATTGTTCCAGAACTAACAGTGTTGGCTGGACCATGAGATGTTATCTCCAATGCTGGCTCAGTAAGTAACTAAAATTATCCCTAAATAGGTGATCCTAGCTAGTCTTTATGAACACACATATATATATATATATTATTTAGTGACTGGCTTGTCATAAGTTGCCATAAGTACAGACTTTGGAAAATTTACCTAGTAAATTGGAACTTCAAAAGTCCATACAAAATAGCATTTATTTACCCAGTATGTAAGAGACTAATTTCTAGACTATTTTCACCCTGGAGAAATTCAAGCCTGCATCTCCCGTACCAGCCACATTAAAAAATCACAGAATAAAACCAGCCAAAGCAGCAAGAAGCAGAACCCAGCTATTTGCTGAAAATTTCCAATAGAAATTTTTTATTACCAAGTGTTGCATGCAAACTCTTGGGAAAGGGAAAAAAAAAAAAAAAAGGAAATAAATTAAGATTTATTTATTTATTTATTTATTTATAACCAAGCACACGAGTTAAATTCTAAAGTTCTCCTCTGCAGAATATCAGACAATCTGTCTTAATGAAAGTGATAGGAACTTTTCCAAGGTTTGACTGTCATTCATATAGTTAAACTGAAGGAAGGAGAAAAATCAATATGGGCTTCAGAGATCTGTTGTACAGATAAGTAGGTCATCCCACTCTCAATCTCAGAACTTGTCAATAGGGCTGGTTGTATTATTAGTCAGCTACAAGAACAATGAAATACTTTCAGAAGAGTAAGAATGGGAATCATAAGTACAGACTTTGCAAAATTTACCTAGTAAATTGGAACTTCAAAAGTCCATACAAAAAGGTTGTGAGTTAGGTAAAAAAGTTATTTTCATTTACAAGTGGGGATTTTCCAAAGTGGAAGAGAAAATTTCCCAAAGCCAAGAGTAATCCAAAGTGAAAGTTTGAGTCATTTTGCCCAGTGCCAAATAGAACAGGCAACATGAGCTCTCCAGCACAATGGATCTGACCAGATTAAAGTAATGTACTAAAATCTTGTCAGAGTATAGGTTTACTCTGGTGGGATATTCACAGAGCCTTCATTCTAGAAACACTTATGTTCTTATGTGAAAACTAAAAAAAATAGCAAGGAAACTGTTTTCCACTTTAGCAATGATCAAGAATGATAAATAATGGAACCAGTTCTTTGGAGAACACGTACAGACACAGCACAGCCTTTTCCACAAACAGAAAAGCAAAAGCAAGAGCTGTAAAAGCTGCAGAAACCATGCTCCAATTTAATTTCACTGCATTACAAAGAACTTCCTAAAATGCAATTGTCATTGAGATAAAATGTTTGAGTGATCCTTTTATGCCCTGTGTTCTTAGTTGTGTCTCAAAGTCTCAGTGCAGACTAGTCATCTGCAACAATGCTTTGCAGAAAAAAAGTTAGATATGATGAAAAATGGAAAATTACAAATAAGAAGCTGACCATACTCATTTGAATTCATGCAGGCTTCTTGTTTTGTTTTGTTTTGTTTTCCCATTCATTAATGAATCTGTGATTTCAGAAGTTTAATTTTTTTTCCCTCTCTTCCTTCTTCCCTCTTTGTGAGTTTTAGCTATCATTGACTAGTGCTCATCTAAAGAAAACATAATGGAGACTGAATTTCTGTGTTTACAGCCAGCTTATGTTGCATACAGAAGAGAGAGCAAATTCTGCTAACTCAAAACTTCACAGTAAATTGAAAGACCCTCAACAATATGCCCATCAAGGAAAATGATGTTATCATCAGACTCGGTAACTAGATATTTCTATGAAGTGCATTGGCTGTAGTGCCCATACCACCCATTTACTTTCCTATTGCAATGCACAGAGCAAAAAAGTCATATGATACTAGAAAAATGGTTTAGTAAGAGGTGAAGATGATACTATAAAGTATGCTCTTTATTCATAATGGCACTGTTTACAGATGTTGCAATCAAGAACAAAACAATAACCTGTGTATCACACAATGCACTTTTAAATCAGCTGTAATAAAATGCATCACAAGCTGTAATAAAGGTTTCTTTACACAGGAAAACACAGCAAACACACAACACAGTTCAGTTATATATCTCTGATACAGTAAAAAAAGTGAACTGGTAGAATTTAAAACAAATAAAAGCTTTAAAGTTGCTTTACAAAGAAAAAGATTAATTAAAATAATCTAGACTTGAGAAAAGTTTTTTTTGATAAGAGTTTACAATAATGGGAATATCTATATAGTAAGAATATACCATGATGGTAGTCATTAAATGTTTTCAGATTCAGTGCTGTTTGGGAAATCCTAACTAAACTGGACATTTGCAGTTAAAAAGGAATTTCTATGAAATAATCATAGTGTGATAGCAAAAAGGTACAAGACCCAAACACATTCCATTTTAATATTTCACATAATCTTAGTTACTTCCCAAGAAAATGCACTTTTTATAGGCAATAAAAATCATATATTTATCCTTTAGATAATATGCTCATCTTCTGTTTAGTCTACCTTTAATCTATCCACTTAGTATTTTGCAGTACTAAAATATTTCTAGCTTTAGTTTCTTCATTTAATGCATTCTAGTCAGGAAACTCTTTATCACTTACCTATCAATATATTACTGGCTTTGTTTCTAATGCAACACTTATTTCTCATTAAACCTAGTGCAATATCAGAGGCAGCTCTATCGCAGAAGCTGGTACAATTTCTCTAGTTCCCTTTACACAATCCATTTCAAATTTACTGTTTTGTACACTGAAAGACAAACAAGTCATTGTCTCTCTATAGAAGGAATTTAATTCTTTATCACTCTCACCACTATTTTAAGCAATATAACCTTCTGAAAGGTCATTTTGTGGGGAAAAAAGAAAAATCAACAAAATGTTTTTATGTAGTCTCTAAAAGATGACTGAATAATCATTGCTACAGATTTCAGGATTTTTATTAAAAACTTACCTTTTCACGTAGAAAGATCTGTTTGTTTGTTTGTTTGTTTGTTTGTTTTTTTAAGAGCAAGGTATTAATTGAACTTCAGTGCCTGTGAATCTCTTTAATCTTGAAATTTAAGTAGTAAATATTCCATCATTCCATCATTCTCTATTGGTTCACCTCCTGTGCTGTTCCCTGGCCCAAGCAGAAATTGCTTGATGCCTGCCTTTGCAAGATGGCCAACCATTGTTCTTAAAAATTTATCATAGCTATTTACTCAAATATTATAAGCTTTTCAGGCTGACAATAAGCTTTCTTCACATCTTGATGTGAAGTAGGAAGGAAATTCCACAGTACCTTTTGTAGTGTAGGGTATTTCTTACCTGACAGTGGAATTCTTAAACACAGTAAGAATTTTTTGTACTTACATTCTGGCATTTTTAGTGATTGAAATTTTTACTACTTGGCATTTGCTTCTTTACAGGTATCTTAGATATGAATTGTATGAACTGACATTCATATCATTTCTCAAATTCTGTAGAGAAATAATTTCACTTTACCTATTATTTTTTTTCAGCAGAGTATGATACATGACAAAAGGCATCCAAGTAAAATCAAATAATAGAAAAGGTGAAATAAAACAAAAAATCTGAAGTTCTGAGACACAGGGAGAGGAAATAGGAAATAAATATGTACCAGGCATTAGCAAAGAAATTTCATTGCCCCATGTTACTGATTTTCCTGTCAGTATGACAAGATGAAATTTAGAACACTGGTTATCCACAGCTGTGCAGTGCAATTAGCACCATTTGTTAGACTGAGCAAGCAGAAACAATCCAGCCATGTGGCACTCTGACTGTCTGAGCTCCTTCCTCCTTACCTTTTTCTAGATGGCTATAAAAACATGTTCTGGTTAATACAGTCTGCTTCAGTGGCATTCAGCTGGCTACTGTTTAATACAGGCTGTCAAATTTATGATTCTACATAGGGGGTTGTTTGTGCAGATGACTGCACTTACAGAAAAAAAAAGCAAAGCAAAAAAAAAAAAAAAGCATACACTCCATGTGGCTTTTAAATTCAATGGAATGAAATTACTTTTCCTGGAAATATGCATTCTGTAAAAGCAATCACTTACCTTGGACAGTGGTCACAAAAAAAAAAAAAAAAAAAAAAAAATCAAAACCTTTTTTTCTTCTTTATATAATTTCTTTCACTTTGTGCAACAGCAAAATTATAAGACTTTATTTAAAATAACTGAGTCAGACTAGTATGGGATTAAATTCTATGGGGGATGAAAGCATTCTTCACTTTCATCTGATTCCTAAAACCTGAAGCACAGAATGATTTCAGATAACAGGCTTTGAAGTGAACATGAGAAAGGAGAATGAAACATTGCCCGAAGAAAAGCAGAAATCTTTGTGAGAAAGTTCAGCTACTGCTATGCTTAATGAAAGATATAACCCAATTAGTAATAGCAGAAAGAATGAATAATAACATACAGCGTGTGATTCAGTGATATATGTTGGACTTTAATTGTTCTCCTATTCAAGGCAATAGTAAATATTCCCTTGGCTTTATGGCAGTAGAACAGCCAAAAAGACAATCATGTGTCTGATACAAAAATAAAATGGCCAGCATAGATTGTCCTATATCATAACCAAGCTGAGAATGTAATAGCTTTGTATAACTTGCTCATTTGTCTCCTCTAGAGCAAGTGGGTTCTACTTGTTTTTAATTATCTCTGGTTTTAAGCTCCCAATAAAAGGCATCATGAGTGCATCAATGAGTGGGACCACAGATTAGTTTTTGGTAACCAGCAATATAATTTTCAATATGCAGTTTGAAAGTATTGCCAGCACATTCTATCCTTCAGCAAGGCTGTCACTTTCCTACTTCAGGTACTTCTTGCTTATGAATCACTACTCGCCTAAGCAAATCTTGTAGCTGATTTCTCCTCTATGTGCACAGAGTTATAAGAAGTTACTCAGTCAAAAAACATGTATTTATTTTTCATATAGAAAAAATAATCTTAAGGGAAGCTTTAAGAGCTGTATTGCAATTTGTCAGTCTCTTCCATAGGGCATGGACCATGCAGAAGAAACAGTTCATTCCTGTTGTGCCTTTGGTCTACCCCATGCAATCTACAAAAATCACAAACAATGATGTGCCCTTCAACTATTAAAGTATGAAATAACTGTACCTACAGGAGATGTATTCATTTGAATAAGTTTGTATTAGCAGCATGACATGAAAATTGTAAGTCCCTGCATACTTTACACTGAGCATTTTTCTAAAAAATAAATGACTCTTCAGTGTCAGAAAAAAAAAAAAAAAAAAAAGAAAAAAAAGCTTTTGGAAGCTTTTGGACTGAAGTTAATCACTAGCAGGGCTAGGAGGACCTGCAATGAGCAGCCCCAGCTTTACTCGTGGGCTGGATCCCACCAGCAAGACAAGTGTCATCTGTGCAACAAGGATATCACACCTGATTGCAGTGCAATCAGCCCTTACAGGCTTATTCAGACTGCTACTTTTTCCTTGTTTCTCAAGTCCAGATATGGTATCACCCACCTTTAAACATAATTCATGACTGACACTAGGGAGTTAACAACTCAAGGCTACACAATCTGGCAAGCTGAATGTGCTTATTTCATTTGAAAAGACTGATATTATTCAAACATTTAATCAAACAATTTAATCATAGAGCCAACATCTTTCAAAACCATCCTGGAAAACAGCCATAAAATCTTGAAGCACAAGGAAAAATACATTAAAAAATGATAAGCTTGTGAATGGGTGAGAAGAATTACTTTATTCCAGATATGCTTTTCTTATATATATATATTTTTTTCATATAATTCAAAATTAATAGAATGACACCACACACAGGATTTTACGCACTATATATTTAATAAAATATGACTCCAAACAAAGAAGAAAAAATCTTAGAAGCTCTGTTGGATAAATTTACACAGTACACAGAACCATAAAGGTATACAAGATAACTTTAACTGATTTGGGTATGTGAATATACAAGTCTGGATTCACAGCCACCCAGTTTGATTTTCTAAAATATTTCCTAGTTGATTAAACAAATCAGTCTGAAAAACACACCATACTCACACAAGCATGCAGGCAGGTTTTTGACATCCATTCTAGTTCACTCATAGTTACTCTCTAAGTTATCCATGCTAGTGTCACTCTCAAATATTGAAATTTTAACATGGTCCAAAGTCCTTTGAAGCTGCAGAAAATATATCTATTGATTTGGGATTGGTGTTGGTCTTCCTCTCCAGTATGTAACTATAATAAAGAAATATTTTAGACATTAAATGTATCATCAATAATTCAGTGTATGAAAAATGTGAACTTCAAACTTTAACACTGGAGAGAATAAATGGCCAAATGTTTCAAATGAAAGAAGAAACATGCTTTAATCGAGCTAGAGCATCCATTTTATCAGAATACATAGAAAATGGCTAGTCAGTGGAAAGTCTATCAAACAGACTTGGGGAAGATCTATCAAACAGTTTCTTAGCATTGACAGTCATAAAGCATTATGCTCAGACAGAACATAGCACTGAGAGCAAAGATGGGTTCTGCAATTGCTCTAAGACATCATTGACAACATCAGAGCATGGCTTATTCCTTCTGATACTGATAAATTGATGGGTGGCTTTAATGCTAAATTAGAAAGTGACACGTGAGTGCTAGGAAGAACATTAGGGAACCACAGCCACAGAAACCAAATACTAATTGTACTGAGTTTCCAGTCTTGCTTTTGTAACTGCTTTTCTTTAAACAGACATATAACAACAACAACAACAAAAACCTACCTGATGACAGAACTGCAAAACTAGTCAATGAACTCTACAAATGGAGGATTCAGATCATCTGCCTAAAATGTAAGGACATACTAGGCCATACTTATCATGTTGTGGTGCATCCCTTCAAGCAAAATCTAGAACAAATTAACAGGCAGACTTGAGGCACTGTCAAAAGCAGTGAAGGCTTGTGTGAAATGCACCATGCAGTAATCAGCAGTGATGTACCTTAAGCTGCAGCAGATAAAACTAGATATCCACATAGATAAATACCAAAAGAATAAGGGAAGAAATACAGTACCTCATGAAGAACAGTTCCCCAAAAGGGAAATTGTGTCTTGCAAGACCACTGAAATATTAGGATGGCCAAAATAACAGTATGCCATAGATACTAAGCAGTGCTTCCACCTAAAGATGACAATTTGTTCAAGACCATTTATGTATATGTGAAATACTCTGCAATGGTTGACAACTACACATCAGGTTGGTGAAGCAGATTCTGGGTTGTTGTTTGGTATTTCCATAAATGGGATAGTAACAAAATCACTACTATGACAACACAAAAACTGGTTTAAAAATAGCAGAACAGGCAGTGTTCAGAATCAGCTACACAAGGAAAATGACATCAAGGAGAAAGTAAAAAAATTATGTAGCGATAGAAATTCATCTATCTGAACAACAACATTCTAGGTAAATAAAGGAAGAGATCAATAAGAAGTGGCATTACAGACAAGAGAAGCTGAAAATAAAGATATACAAAACACATCTGATCTTTTTTAAACATAATCTTAAAATCTCAAACATAATCTTACTATTAACGTGCAGCTATGAAAGCTGAAAAACAAATATTAGTGATGAAATCGAAGCCTTTTAACTACAAATTGCTAAGAGGAGATCTGGGTGCCAGAGAGAAAGACTTTGCCTTTCAACAAAGAGAAATGAGAAATTACCAACCAGATGGCTATCTGTACCAGGAAGTGGGACTGAAATTATTTTAGGCATATATTCCAAATGCTCAACATGAAAGTGTCCCCCAGTCAACTTGTTAAATGGAAACCAGCTGATATGAAGGGAAACAAAGACAAGGAGCATTTTATGAAGAGCCATTAGCAGAAATGGCACAGCACATTAGTCAGCCTCAGCTCTACAGAGAAGGCAGGAGCAGTACGAAATGACCCAGAGGAACGGGAGGGATCTGTGTACCAATGCTGGCACTGAGCAGGATTTTGACAATGAGTAATTACCTACCAACATTCAGGTAACAATCTTTGTGTCTGCCAAGTGTTTTATGTAGTACAAAACAGCACCGAGAAACAACTAGCATGTGTTTGTGGCTCAACATTGTGGTAAGAGACAATGTTTCACAAACTCTTTTTAAAGTTTTCATATGAAATGCAGAATGACATGTTAAATCAGGATGCATCCATCAGATCAGAGCATGCTTCATTATAAGCACTGGCATTACATGACACTCTTTTCTCTGACCCAGTGTAATTGTCACAATCTGTAACCTGTCATGCAAAACATTTCAAACAAATGTGTTTGTAAACAAAAGACTTGATCATTCACTGTTATTCAGACAGCTGGTGTGCTACAAGAATCTCTTTGAACATAAAAATAAACAGTTTTGCTGCTAACTGCTTGTTAGGTCCAAATCTCACTTTGACTGCTCAGCTACCAGATGCAGCAGATTAGCTTTACATTAAATAAAACAGAGTTGTCCCAAGCAGAGGTTTCAGTATCCAACAGTGAAAATTGTTCTCTCTTCTTTCAGGGGCGACAGATTCTTACTCTCACTCTGCCAGCCCAGTACAGGTTGTGACTATACTTGCATGCATACTCTAACTCTGAGTGTGTTTGCATGCTGTGTCTTCATTCATTTAAATTAAATAACTAATTAGGTGAACATACATTTTCATTTTAAACATTCATCATTCATGAGCTGTCCATTTTTTTTTTTTTTTAATGAAACCTAGAATGTATGGCTCTTTCTTCATAGTTTTATCCATTATCAGTTCCACTTGAGAAAACAGTCAGATAAAAGGAAATTAAACCCAATTGAAAGAAGAATGTATATTTGCTCTTTTAATTCTTATTCATCATGTAAGTTACTACTAAAAAGATGCCTTAACTTTTATAAAATCTGTGAGCCAATAATATCTCTAAGATATAAATTCAGTTACACATCAATAGAAAATCAAAGAGGTTAACTGCAACTATTTCAATTTTTGTAACTCTCCCCCTCTGTTCTATCTATTCACTCTTGCAAGTATTACGTTTTTCCCAGTCCACCTACTCAGTAACTCAGATGCATCTGATACACAACAGAACAGCACGTGCATTGCACAGCATATGTAGCAGGTGGCAAGCATTTAAAGCGCTGTCAGTAGGCACACATTTTTTCTTTGTGTGTTCAAACACATTTAATGCCAAATCTCTGCAGGCACAAACTGCCATGCACTGAAAGTAGCAGGACTATCAACATCATGCCATGAAATACTTTTGCTCTCTTCCCATATACCTTGTTAATTCATTTGGTGGACCATTATCTCCCCTAGATTTTTACCTCTAATAAGGTCACTTTTTTTTCCCTAACACCTCTACTTAGAGAAAAACTTGAACGCACTCCATAACTGCTTCATTCATGCAATAAATCATAACATGCAGACTCTAAACTACTACCAGACTAGTAGCATTGTAAGTATATTGGCCAGCAGAAGCTATTTGCCTTTATATATGTATATATATATATATATTATTTACGTAAGGCTATTATATATATTAAGATATTTATATTAAGACTCTTGTAGGAGATTAATGCAATATTAAAGCTGAAAGATGTTTTGATTTCAAGCTCATCTATTTGGCTTAGTGTTTCTAAATACAGAATACAACTAGGACATGTAATTTCTGTATGTGTTATTTATTTTGCTATTTTGGAGTGGCTGTCAAGAGTCTCACTTACTTTTCTTACCACAATTAATCAGCCAGTCAGCTTTAATTAGTTGGGAATACCCTGGTGATGAACATCCATCCAGACTTACAGGCTGAAAGCAGTGGGCAGAGAAGCTCACTTTCTCTCTCTCTCTCTCTCACTTTTTTTTTTTTTTTTTTTTTTTTAAAGTAAATTAAAACAAAACAAAACCTCTGTAGTTAGTAGTTAGCTAAACCTAAAGGAGGTTTGTTCCTAGGCTCAAATATAAAGAAATGGTGTTATGCCTTGGAGGATGATATAAGGATTTATACCCTTCCTAACAGTTCCATATTTACCATTATAATTCAACACATTTTTATTATGCATATGAAAGGTTGGTGTTTTTTTTTTTTACTCTGTCATATTTTTTCTTCAGTCACACCTCTTGGCAATCAATTATGCATGTTAATTACAGTCCATGCAGTAAAGAGCCCTTTCTTCAGTTTTAAATAAGTTGTTTTTCAATTTCAGTAGGAAAACCTTGTTTTTGTATAATGAAACTGGCCAAATGGGAAATACACTTCCATTTTCTCCATGCCATTTATTGTACAGTATATCATACAGCTTCCCTCACTTGCTATAGCTTAATTTATCTTTCAGTACTGTTTGTTGCTAGCACATTGCAACAACCTCAAGAGCAAACCTTTGTAGCATCTTCTCCAGTGTTAAAGTGTGGAGAGACAGAGCTGTGGGCTGACTCCATTCTCTCTTGGATTCACTTAAGCCACAGAGGAATGACTGCTTTTTTATTAGAGACTAATGATTATAGTACACTGCAAAGGTGTTAGAGACAGGGGTTGGTACCCTCATCAGGAAAAAAATATGAAAAGTATTGTCCAATTGATTAAATCCCAATAAAAGTTGCAAATTGCAAGATCTGCCTTTGAAAGGTCATCAAGATGTATTATAAGGATTCAGAATGAATCCCCAGGATGCATAATTAAGCAATCAGATACATTGTATTATCCATTTCCATAAATTAACATCTGAATCAGAACAGTATTTTCAGCCAGTGTGTCACAGAGGAAAATGGAAGATCAAGGGAGCCACTCACCAATCAAAATCCTTCACTTTCCTCAAAGCAGTCCTTTTTGTAAGGTTAATATGGCATTAACATTGATGGAATCATATTTTTACTTATTCTAGCCGATAACAAATACTCTTCCATTGCATGTCATAGCCTGTCAGTAGAATTTTGCTTCTGTTCTACAGTTCTGTGTGCTCAGTTTTCCTTATACCCATAGTTTGGGTTCCAGTTGATGATGGATAAAAAGGCTAAAGTAGTTTCCACCATGCCTTTATTGCTTAACTTTTAAAATTTTATTCCCACTTGCAATTTCCATTATCCATGCAGTTTCAGCTAAATAAACAAACAAAAATAACTATGTTAAGGCACCAGCATTAGACAAAAGTTTTATGTCAGTATAATCTTTGCATTCAAAACTGTTAAAAATGTTTATTGCATATAATTATTATATCTCTGATGCCTGATTTTCCATAGAATAATAGGTTTCATAGTTTCTAACCATTTTTGCTGTTTTTTTTTTTTTTTTTTTGGTTATTTATTTTTATTTTTGCCTATTGAGGCTTCTGTTGTGTTAGATATCATTCTCAAAAGTAAAACTGACCAAAAGTACAGATGTAAAATGAAATTTGTGTCAGCCTTCAGCAAAAAATAGTTCCAAATGAAGCATAGTAACAAAAATCACAGTGTACTACCCACCCAATAACACAGAAACATAACCTCTGGCATCTTTGGATAAACTTATAGTTTGCTGTAGTGATTCTACATTTGTAATTATTACATTTATCAGGTTAATATGATAATTAGATCACAAATTACATGCAACCAGAAACAGTAAATAACTATCATGCCTTTAAACAGAATGTTATAAAAATAATATAATCTCAGTTTAAAATTATACAGGAGTACATGATATGTTTTGAACATATACTTCTTTGCAAGTAATTCCTTGATATAATGGTAATATGAGTTCTGAAAGGTCTCTTCCACTTTAGTGGCAACAAATTTGGAGAGGAGGCATGTGTATGCCTGTTTAGGAACAAAAACAGTGCCATTTCAGTGTCCCTGTGGCTTACAGACAGCCCTTTAGGTCCTTCATGGCAGCATAAAGTTAAAGGAACTTTTTGTTTAACCTCCCATTTCATGGCTTTGTCCCACAGCCTCTGCCTCATCCCACAGCTTCTGACAGTAGCCACAGGCCTCAGTTCCCTGTGTCCCACAGACACCCCTTGTAGGCAACTTCAGATGTTGCAGCAAGCCACTGTTAATTCCTGACAGATAGATAAATGTCTTTGGACTGGCTTTATACAAGGAATAATTTAATCACAACACTGTTTACAGAGGAAGCTGCCAGCTACTCATTAGTTGTTCAATATAGCAAAGATGCAGCATGGTTAACAAGTTCACTGGGATCTGTTTTTTAATGAGAGGGAAGATTTTGCTGCCTATTCAAAGGAGTGGTGCCCTTACATAGTTGAGTTAGTTCCGAGACAGAAATGGGATGGAGACAATTTTTTGCTCTTGTGCCTTATACAACAGACAAAAGCAAAAGTATTAAACGATATTATCTTTGGAAAAAGGAGCAATTATTCTATTTTAATTTTATATTCCTATTAGTTTTCCTCTAAAATGACAGTGAAATGATATTACTACCACACATTTATGAAAGTACAAGCAGTAATATGGTAATAATTAGATCTTTTTTAAAAAATTATATAATAAATTCCACATTCCTGGAGAAGAGAAAGTTGAGGGGGAAGCCTAATAGCAGCCTTCTAATACTTGTGTGAAGGTTTTCAAGAAGATGGAGCAAGCTCTTCAGTTGTACATGGTAGGAGGACAAGTGACAACAGACAAAAGGAAATGAGAGAGGTTCATAGTGGGTACAAGGAAAAACTCTCTCACCATAAAGACAGTCATGCAGTGTAGCAGGTCGTTCACAGAGTTTGTGCAGCCTCCAGCCTTGAAAGTTTATAAGATCCAACTAGATAAAGCCCTGAGCAATCTGGCAAGTCCCCATTTGTGTGGCTGCACTAGGGACCTCTCCATGTACCTTCCACCTTGCTGTGATCCTATGAAAGGACAACAAAGATTAACAAAGGTGTACACATCTTGTTAAGTTTATTGCTGTTTAACTGGAACATACGTTAACATAAGCAATTTCTTGCAGAAGATATGGCAAGGAAGATTTTGGGAAAACTTCCTTTTCTGAGAAAGAAAAAGAAAACCCCAATAATTAAAGGAAGGCATTTCAGACCAGAAGTGTAATATGGAAAAACACTGGAACATATGTTTAAGAGCCAAGATTTTTGTCCTACACTTTTTGTCTCAATGTGTTTTATTATTATTACTGCTAATTATCTGAAGAATCTCTTCACTGCCTGGTTTATGAAGATGATCCTGCACGTAATTTCAAAGATCTTGTATTTGTTCCTCTGAGGGGAAACACAACACAAAGATATGATGTACCATAATTATTCCTGAGATACATATGTCTTGAACATCAGCAATAAATATAGTCATGAGATAATCTTGAAATGTCCAAGCACCAAGATTCCATCTGTGATTAGTTTTGATTCCAAGACATAATATATGTGAAACAAATAGGGCAATTTCTCACTATATGAAGTCTTTTTACAATATCACCAGGACAGAAACAAGTTAGAAAAAAAAGATGTTGACAAAAAGAACAAGTGTTCTGTACTGCTCAATTATTTCATTGTTCAAAAACACACAGTAGAAAACTAAAATTACCTAAAAATGCAGTGCTGCTGCTTCTTCTATTGTTACTTAGTTTGATTATTAGTTAGCTGAAATAATAAAACTATAGCATATTCTGTTACACAGAAAGGTGGCAATGTCAGTTATTACAAAGATGGATGTTGATGATGCAAAACATTTTTTTTTGCTTTATTGCAAAGAATAAGATTTGTAAGTATATAAACAATACTGATTTGAAGCTCTGTGTAACACTGCAGCCCTGGACCAGTTAGGATACTGCACATCTTAGTTGTAGGTCAAATAAAATTTAGGCCATCTGCAAAGCTAAAAATAACTTTGCTGACAAAAATTCTATGAAACTAGGTTAAACTCCTGAAAACCTCTTAAAGCACATGTGAGATAAAATTTGGAGAGGGATGTAATATCTTTTATTAGACCAACTGACAGTCAGAAAGTAAAAGCACAATGTCTTTAAGTACAGAGTACTTTCTCCAGGTAAAATATACATGTATATCTTCACTGGTTTTTATGTCTTTACCAAGAAAAAACTAGGAGCTGGGCTTAATCTCTGAGACCTTGGATATCAAAAGACTTCAAGAAACAAGCTACTTTCTAGTGGTATATTGACACGAGTCAGTCCACTACTCCACCCACAAGAGAAAGGAGATAGTTTTCAAGGCAAGTCCAATCATTTCAAGAAATAAACTATATTTTTTTTTCCTTTAAAGAATTTAGATCTCTCAAACAGTTAACACTTAATAATTTTGGTTTTGCAGCATGAAACGTAGCTTACTTGCTGGTCTAAATCAAGCCCAGAACAGTAATGGGATGCCAGAATGGAATTAACTCAGGTGGGAGAGGACCTCTGGAGACATCTGGTCCAACCCTGCTCAAGCAGGACCACCCAGAGCAGGCTGCTCAGGACCATGCCCAGGTGACTTTTGAAGATCTCCAAGATGGAAGACTCCACACCCTCTCTGGACAACCTGTGCCAGTGCTCTGTCACCTGCACAGTAAGAAATTAGGTTAATAAACTGCTGCATTAATGCTTCTAATAAATGAGAAGGCAGAAGTTCCTGCATAGTCTACTTGATTAACAGTATTTTTAAAACACACCAGTCGGACCAGAGAACAGACAAGGTAGACTTAAGAGAAATGTGTAACTGTAATCAAAGGAAAATAAATGCAAGTATTTAGACTAGCTTTGTTCTATGTAATATAAAAACTCAAAAAAAAACACACACACACAAAATTTTTTCCATTCAGCTTCCCTTTTCTGATGTTATTCTATCTAGTTATTAGAGACAATGTGCTCTAACAAGGCAACATTTGCTTGTTCACAAGAAAAACTCATCATATTTATCAATAGATGTTGGAAAGCAAAGATGACTGAAATTAAATATGAAAAAAATGCACTTCAGAACTCAGGCACTACTATAACTTTTTTATATCTTTCTCAGAACAGCAACTGAAAAGCAGACCATCATACAATTTCTGATATTATATTTCATTTATCTTGACAGCGTAAGATCCTAATCTGCTCCATTTGCAATTTACTTTGATGCTTCACATAACATTTTTTCTCAACAAGGAAGTTAATTTGCAACAGCTGTATGTTGACTAGTTTGGACAACAGTCAGAATTAATAGAAACTATACTCTGAGCATCTTGAAAAATACCTTTTTGTAAGTATTTATTTTTTTGCTTGAAAGATTTTTGTTTCTTTTTGAAGAAGAGTTGTATGCTGCATCTATGAGGAAAAATTGCTGCTATAAAAGATAAGTAGGTGTTTTCTTAGTAATCAAAGCAGATAACATCTCCAGTGGACATGAAACAGTGTTCTGGTCTTTGGATATGCACATGCACACACAAGAACATGAATACAGCTAAGAGCAGCTCTGGCAGAAGAGTCCCCTTTCAACCAGCTCGCTCTGACGGGAAGCACAACAACAAACAAACAACAAAAAATCCACTAGTATTTGGCTTTGTTAAGCATCCCTCTGCACTAGGAAGATTCCAGGATAAACTGGAACAGGGAGGTGCCCCTACCACAGGACAGGATGGACCTGCAAAAATTATTTTTTAAATCTGACAAGATAAACTACAGAGGGCAGACTTTGATAAAACAACAACAAAAAAAAAAAGATCAAGAATAATAACAGGTGTGCTGTTTATGCCCACAATACCACAGACACTGCTAAGATGCTTTGATTGAGATTTCTTTTGCCTACTTTAATATTCTTCCCTTGATTCAGTATTCTAAAAACAAACTAACAGAAATTATATATTGTTATGAAAAATATTAAATGCAATTAAAATGTTTATATTTAATATTTGCTTAATATTTGAATTGTTTTTGTTGTTGGTTGGTTGGTTTTGTTTGTTTGTTTATTTGTTTGTTTTTCGTGCCAAAATCTTTTAAAAAACAAATAGGACAAGAAGTGGAAAACCTTACTAGCATCTCTTAGGCACACATGTCATTTTACTGGGAGTCCTGTGAGATTTGCTGTCACATATATTTATGAGTGAACGGGAGATATAGCTTCATTCTGTGAAGTTTTCAAGGATGATGTCTGCTGCTGTAGGAAGGAAGGAAGGATTTCTTTTGTACCCACTAAAAATGTCTTTGCAAAGAGAAAGAAACTGAGAACAGAGAGTGAAATGACAGTATGGTGTGAGTATTTATTGGGGTTTGAGTTGTTCCTCAGAGATCAAAATCCTTATAATGGCTACACATGGTAGCAAGAAGAAAACTGAGAAAGCAGCTTTATCTCCAGCATTGAGGATAAAAGTACAAGAAAGCCTATAGCTTAGATCAATGAATTTTTACTCTTTCTCTTGGCAGTTTTTCAGTCCAAATTGTAACAGGACTAAGGCATACTTCCTTTATGGATTGTGAAAAATATCTGCGGTGATTAAACTAACCAACATTAGTAAATAAGAGAAATATTAATGTAGTGAAAACACTTGCTGCTAATACAAAAATATTCACCAGTGCTGAAAATGTCAAAATACTGATGCAAATTGTTCGCTTCTGGGACATTTGCTCAAATAAGTGAGAGATCTGAATTCCTTCATACTGTGATTACCCATGGCTTCTAATCTATTACCTTCAAATATCATTCACGTAAAAGCAAGGAGAAGTTATCAGAGCCCTCCATTCTGGAATTAATATTTAAGAGAAAAAGCAAAAAATACTTCTGTGTAATAACCATCATACAATATTCTGTGTTTATAGGTAGCAGCTTTATTGAAGTCCTACCCAGAAGCCGAAGAATATTGAACTGAACATCAAACCATTAAGTAAGTTACTCCTTCTCACTTGCAGACACGAATCATTTGGCATGATGTATTTTAATGTGCTAAAGAAAAGAAACAGGATACATAAGCAGATGAATAGATGATGACAATTTCTGTTATATGTTTATATAACTTTCTATTCCTCTTCTCTGGATGTGATCTGTAAGCTGTGGCATTCTGACACCTTTTCTTCCATGTGGAAAGGCCTGTCTGAAAATGCCACCTCCTTTCTGCACCATTTTGGCTCTGACAGCTATCCTTCCCAGCCACTCCTGACCTCACCAGCTGCTCTGTACCTCATTTTGCTCATGGTCTGAATGACTTCCTGCTGTTCTTGTGCTTTCAGCTCTTCACTTGGGATACATGTTATGTTAAGAATAACCCGTCTCCTCCTGTCTGCTGGAGATCCTCCAACAGACTCCTGTTTCTTGGGTTATTCTAACTGATCGATGCTTGCATCTCAAACTTCAGACTGCCACATCTCCTGTCTTACCAAAGACTCTAAAAGTTTCCTATCAGTGTGAGAGCAGCAAGAGCAGGGATGCTCCACAGGGGAATACAAACTGGCAGTGAGCACGGCCACAGCCCACTGCAACCCCATGATACCCACCTGGGCTGAGCAGCACCTGAGAAGGCTAATAACATCTCAGTGACCATCAGATGGATGGAAAGTAATGAGTCAGGTCCAAGATGAACCCAGGATATCCAGCCAAGAGGTGAGGAAACATGTCTGGGCACTGAGTGACCAGTAACTGCCAGGACCGGGGGACCTGCTTTCTCAGGAGCAGGAATGGGGCTCATGGACCCTTGGACAGGGTTCAGGGGAGGCTGGGCAGAGCCAGGAGGGCCTCCTGGTGCCCTTGGAACCCTGACAATGCTTTCATCCTTTGTTAGTTTTGCAGTTTTAACATGCTGTTGTTGAAAGCTGCTGCCTAAAATGAGGGTGAACACTAACTAATGTTCTTGAAGAACATTTAAACATAGCTAGAGCAGCCAGACTTTCATTTGTGATTGTAAATTATATAACTGTAAACTTTTCACCACTTATTTGGCATACCTTTTTAATCAGTCTACCAATAACAACAACAAAACAAAAAGCAAGCGAACAAGCAAGATCTGTAATATCTACAAAATTAACATGTTTCACAGTTGCCCAGTGGGACTTTTTCATGCATCTCTTGTTCTGTCTACCATCTGTCAACAACACAGCTCAGACTGGGCTCCAAACTCCTTCTTTGGGAGGGAAAAAGAGATTTATAACTCTTTTAGACATCAACCAACAGCCCCAAACTAATCACTGAAAAAAAAAACCACCATACTTTCTTTACCATTCATGGCATATTTCATTTTCTGAAATTTAAGAGTTCCATCTTTGATTTTTGGCTCATTAACGAAATAATACCATAGTGCTTAATTGTCTGTAGAAATATGTCAAATGGACAAAGATTTTGGCGATCTACAATATATATTGGCTTCTAATATATATTATAGTACATCAAGAAGATGCATCTCAAAGTGATGCACATTTCAGCACGTGCTGAATGTTCACATTTTTCCTTCAAGCCTGTAGGAATATTGAGATCTTACAAACTTTGTAAACTCTGTGAGAAAGGTCTTAGGCATCAATCCACAAGGAATATCTGTATAACCATAGCTAACTTTTCAGCATCTGGCTGGGAATTAAATCCTTAAACCCCTTTCTTAGATATTTTGGCTCTTTAGTTCCAACCACTGAAAAAATTTCAGTGACTGAAAAATCAAGGAACCCTCAACACTCTTCATAATACCTAGACACTTAAGAAGATGGGTATGTCTGAAATCCCCCTCTCCCTTGGTCTGGTCTTTTTTCTGTGTTAGGGATTCACAGACTGTTCCTGTTCCTACACTTGGTTACCTTTGGATCTTTCTTTTGGGTAATATATCTACTTCATGGTTTTATTTTTAAAACACTTTCCCAGGAAAGCACTGCAGTGAACGACCTGAGCTGTCATTATCCTCTGGCAAATTTGTGTCACTGTGTAGCTAAGAGCAAGACTAATAGGACCAGAAAGAGACTGAATAATAGTGAGACTTGGAAATTAAGGTTTGCAATAGCCTTTTATGCTATTATCTAGACTTCTGAACAGTTTGTGGATTAAGGAGCAATTTGACACTGAATACTGTGCTTTATCAATACTAAAAAAACACAACACTTCATTAATTTCAATATCTTGATTGACTTGCAAATGGCTTACTGTAGATTTCTCTTAATTGCAAATGTGAGTTTTCCAATAACTAATTTTACACCTACAAAAAATATGATCGCTACTATGAGAGTAACTTGAAAAGCATATATCTATTTTTCATGGTATAAATCTATAACATTAATGCCTTTTTTCTTAACACATTTGCACAATACAGTACTATCCCTTTGTGAACTGTATCAGTGTAAAGTACAAAAAATGGGTTTTCCTCGATATTTATGTATTCATGTCTTTGTCAATAAATCATTTCTGAAACTAAGATCAGTCAAGAGACATGAGAACTAATATTTTCAAAGATCAATTCAATAAAAAGAGCAATCTTAACAACAGAAAAAAAAAAAAAAAAAAACACAGAAATTTACTCTCAAATCGTTTGACAACAATCTATATATTATCTTGATCTCTATAATTTATCTTGATAAATTATATTCTTGACAGTTGTTAAGATGACATTTCATTATAGTTCTTACCGTATAATAATATTGCAATACAGGGGAATCATTTACAAAGTTTTTCAATGCAATACGAACATAACAAAATACAACAAAATATAAGTACACCGTGATTACAGGAAAATTTTTAATACAGAAGTGGAAATAGAAGATAAAGAGAGTTAGTCAGTCTAGATGCCAGTAGCTGGGAAAACAAATATCTTTACTGCAGAATTTCTGTTTGCCAGAGAAAAAGAAATGAAGTGAATGGATCATACTTGAATCTCAGGTAGCTTTGCATCAAAAAGTCTAATACTGTCACCACATCTCAATTCTCTCACTGCAACAAAACCACTGGAAGTTGAACTGCAAATGGATGCAATTACTCTGGCGAACGTGTCCAATTTTCTGTACCAGCTTTCATTCAAGATGAACAGAAGATTCACTCAGCCTCAACAAACCACAAAGGAGGTCCACAATATGACAGAAAACAACAAAAATACATTCAGAACCAGACAGTGATTTCTGTGGAGGAAGAAGTGTAAATGCCTGCACACAACTAAAGAGCATAAAGGTTACCAAACACTTTTCAGAATACATTAAAGAAACTTCGGTGAGAACACAAAAGTAGAAGCTAAACCCCAGTGGAACTTAATACATATTTCTTTCAATTCCTAATGAATATTAATGGTGGTGAGGAGTACAAGTCTTTGACATTAGAATATTTTCAGTGTTGAAAGAGTTTGCTTGAAATTAAAATTATTTATTCACTAAAGAGCTGATCCTGGATCTACTGAATTTATTGTTAAAATTCACTTGGCTTCCATGGGAATGCCCTGCAAGTAATCAAAACAGTTTCGATAACACTATGTTAAAAGGGTGAAAAATGAAATATAGAAATACCAAAAATGAAATTAAACAAGGATTTTGAAGCATTATTCTATGGTGATTTTATATATATATATATATATATATATATATATATATATATATATATATTTTATTTTTCTTGAAAAGGTCTGACAGACCAAGAATTTTGCTGGGTTTTGAACATGGAAATAGATGTCCTGATAAGTTTGTGGAAGCTAATGCTGGTGTCCCATCTGGTCATATCAAGACTCATGGACTTCAGTGGAAATGTTCACTAGTAGGAATGAGAGTAATGGCATAGTAACACTGTTCAAAGCTTCAGAGATTTGAACTAGGACAGTGAATCATTCCTGAAACGTGATTCATACCATTGAGCATGAACATCCAAGCTGACACTGTAATTAGTAGAGATCTGCTTAGAAATCTGGCCTGATATCTTGCATGACCAAATCTGTGGAATCTCTTTCTCTCTCTTTTCCTTCTGCCAGAAGCAGACCTCACAAAGCAGACATTTTCAGGTACTCCTACCATCTCCTTTCTAGAACTTTAATCTCATTAATACTTAGCTAGGCTATTTATGCAGCTCTCATTCCATTCTGATATGATGCTTCTGTCCATATTAACTTTACCAATCAAGAACAACACTGAATCCAAGGCATCACCTGGTTCAAGACTTCATTCAGCAGCTTTGACAGATCAGACATCAGCCCATTCCAGTCATGAATTTCAAAGTCAGCAAATCACCTGAGATTCACCATCTATGCCTATGATTTGAAAATTGTCTTGTTAAATCATGCCTTGGCATAGAGTATGCTCCTAGTAAACTGCTGGTATCAATGAGCCATAAGAAGACAAAGACACATCCTTTATATCCTCCTTTGATTCTAGACTAGGAGACAGCTAGTCTTCCTTGCAGCTTGGCATTTCTGCTCTTCCTCAAACACCAATGAATAGAAACAGACAGCAGTGTCCAAAGAGCTTGTTAGAGTCCTAGCAGTAGTCCTAGTTGTAGTTCTCTGCACCTTACCTCCAAAGGGCCACCACTGTGCTTGAACTAGAGTGGGACATGCTATAATGGAAAAATAGTCTTGTACAGTGGCAAAAGAAGACAAACCCTAGCTAGCAACCTGGTGCTAACTGAGGGGCAAAATCATAGAGTAAAAAGTAAATAAATAAATAAATGTTATTTAAATAGTCAGGGAACCTACCAGCAGGATAGTGCATCATTTTTCTCGGTAAGTAACTTTTTTTCACTATTTTCTGTAGAATTAAATTCTCCCATCTCCAGTGCAGCAGCTCTACCACAGTTTAATTCTAAGCCAGAATTTCATCATGAGAACAGTAGTGCTGTCTCTTTCAGACATTTTTATGAGCCCACATCAGCATGAATACCAACTAAGAATAAAATTTGCTTCCAGGCAGAAGGAGGCTCACAGTTCTACATTTCTTTACCTGTGATGTGACTGGTTAATTAGAGATCCATTTACATGACAGATAATCCTTAGTTCAAGCACAGAAGGACTCACACCTGTTTTGCCCTGATCTTTTCCCCAGATCCTCTTTTCCATATGATACAAGTAGAAAGATGCACCTTAAAATTGGCCGTGGCAGTCTTTATAGGACAGCCATAAGTCAATCCTTGTATAACGTTTGGTCATCTATTCCTGTCAGCATCATTCAGTACAAAGAGGGTCCACATCATCAGTGTAAACCTGACATAAGGAACTGTATCATGGCACAGATTCAAAGACAAAAGTTCTACACTTACCAACAAATTATACTGTTATCAAAATCCAGATGCAAACAAAATATGAGAGACAGAATTTCTTGTCATGCCTCATGGTAAATTATGTTTTTGTTGTTGTTGTTGTTGTTTTCAGAAATTACTTTGGGTTCACTACTGAAGCGTGCAGTTGTATGAAGCATGGTGCAGAAGAGATCAACATTTTCATGTCAATTTTTGTATTCTGACGCAACACTACACCTTGAAGAAGAATATTCTGGTAATTGTCAATCAAAATTTGGGAGAAAGAGGAGGGGAGTACAGGAAAAAATCCTGAGGGATCTGATTTAATCACAAGGCAAAAATATGAAATCTTGATGTTAGCAAACCAATGCCTGTCTCCAGACTAGATGCAGTTAAGGATGAGCATGAGCAAAAAGAAATAGAGAGCACATAATGAAAATGGTACATACCATTACTTTTTAAATGCAGTTATCACAGCACAGAGAGGTTTGCCTCTCTCTCCTCTCTACCTGTCCACCTACCCTACTTCTCATGCATTCTCATGCAAGGGTGAAATGTGTTCAAATTCATTTCATCACGCAGCACTTGCAGGGCAAGCAGGTGATCAGGCCCAGTCAGCATGGGTTTATGAAAGGCAGATCCTGCTTGACGAACCTGATCTCCTTCTATGACTAAGTGACGCGCTGGGTGGATGAGGGAAAGGCTGTGGATGTGGTCTACCTTGACTTCAGCAAGGCTTTTGAGACCGTCTCCCACAGCATTCTCCTCAAGAAACTGGCTGCTCTTGGCTTGGACTGGCGCACGCTTCGTTGGGTTAGAAACTGGCTGGATAGCCGGGCCCAAAGAGTCGTGGTGAATGGATCCAAGTCCAGTTGGAGGCCAGTCACTAGTGGCGTCCCCCAGGGCTCGGTGCTGGGGCCGGTCCTCTTTAATATCTTCATCGATGATCTGGACGAGGGCATTGAGTGCACCCTGAGTAAGTTCGCAGATGACACCAAGTTAGGTGCGTGTGTCGATCTGCTTGAGGGTAGGAGAGCTCTGCAGGAGGATCTGGATAGGCTGCACCGATGGGCTGAGGTCAACTGCATGAAGTTCAACAAGGCCAAGTGCCGGGTCCTGCACCTGGGGCGCAATAACCCCAAGCAGAGCTACAGGCTGGGAGAGGAATGGTTGGAGAGCTGCCAGGCAGAGAAGGACCTGGGAGTGATGGTGGATAGTCGGCTGAATATGAGCCAGCAGTGTGCTCAGGTGGCCAAGAAGGCCAACGGCATCCTGGCTTGTATCAGAAACAGTGTGACCAGCAGGGCTAGGGAAGTGATCGTCCCCCTGTACTCAGCTCTGGTGAGGCCGCACCTCGAGTACTGTGTTCAGTTTTGGGCCCCTTGCTACAAGAAGGACATCGAGGTGCTTGAGCGGGTGCAGAGAAAGGCGACGAAGCTGGTGAGGGGCCTGGAGAAGAAGTCCTACAAGGAGCGGCTGAGGGAGCTGGGCTTGTTCAGCCTGGAGAAAAGGAGGCTCAGGGGCGACCTTATCGCTCTCTATAGGTACCTCAAGGGAGGCTGTAGCGAGGTGGGGGTTGGTCTGTTCTCCCACGTGCCTGGTGACAGGACGAGGGGGAATGGGCTTAAGTTGCACCAGGGGAGATTTAGGTTGGATGTTAGGAAGAACTTCTTTACTGAAAGGGTTGTTAGGCATTGAAACAGGCTGCCCAGGGAAGTGGTGGAGTCACCATCCCTGGAAGTCTTCAAAAGACGTTTAGATGTTGAGCTTAGGGATATGGTTTAATGGGGACTGCTAGCGTTAGGTCAGAGGTTGGACTCGATGATCTTGAGGTCTCTTCCAACCTAGAAATTCTGTGATTCTGTGATTTCACCCTTTGTCAGCACTCACCCCACACTTACTTGGTCTAGTGCATGGAAATGGAGTAAAAAATCACTCTCAGTTGTCTACCAGGTCAGTCCATTAATGAGAAAAGGATCTCTTGGAAGAGTTTTCAGTGTCCTGAAATAAAGACCCATTAAATCATAAATATGGGAGCATGGATCAGACAACACCTGCTCTGAGTAAGACTGCTAATATTCCAGTAACAGGGAGAAGATCCCTAACTTTAACCAGAAATGAGAATACTGTCTAAAGAAGGGCTCAGCTGTGTAAGGTATTATTGTACACAACGCAACATGAAGCAGAAAGCACAGTCTGGAGAACAAGTCTTACAAGGACTGAGGGAGCTGGGGTTGTTTAG
The DNA here is from genome assembly GCF_964211825.1 of Aythya ferina. Classification (NCBI taxonomy): domain Eukaryota; kingdom Metazoa; phylum Chordata; class Aves; order Anseriformes; family Anatidae; genus Aythya; species Aythya ferina. Next base: position 99,397,350 of record NC_140298.1, on the reverse strand, counting down.
TCTGGAAAAGAGGAGGCTCTGGGGCAACCTTATCACACTCTATAGATACCTTAAAGGATGCTGTAGCGAGGTAGGGGTTGGTCTGTTCTCCCATGTGCCTGGTGACTGGACAAGGGGGAATGGGCTAAAGTTGCGCCAGCAGAGGTTTAGGTTGGATTTTAGGAAGAACTTCTTTACTGAAAGGGTTTTTAGGCATTGGAATGGGCTGCCCAGGGAAGTGGTTGAGTCACCATCCCTGGAAGTTTTCAAAAGACATTTAGATGTAGAGCTTAGGGTTTAGTGGAGGACTGGTTAGTGTTAGGTCAGAGGTTGGACTAGGTGATCTTGGAGGTCTCTTCCAACTTAGGTGATTCTGCTACTCACGGGCAACTCTACCTCCTTTTGGATAGCAAAATATTTATTACTGTGGAACAATGAGATACCAGAAATCACAAACTAGTCACAGGAATTAAGACCTCAGCCAGAAGAACTTAACAAAGAGTAGGTCAAGGTCAATTGCTTTATATTCCTTCCATGAAATATGGATACAAGTTCTATTTTCTCTCTCTCTCCTCCCCCTCCCCCCCCCTTTCTTTTTAAAAGTATAGAATTTACCATTTTAGTGACCTTTCATTCACAGTTTTCTGGCCCATATGTATTCACCCTCATATGGTCTTTCCTCACACTCACTAGTTGTTTGTGTTTTTAATAATTAAAAGATCCTTCACTTACAAAATCATTTTCACAGATGGGGAGGAGAACATGTCTGACCATTACATGTAGGGAGCCATGTACTTTTGTTGGCTGGATGAAATCTGTAAAGATCTATAAAATATATATACTTCTATGTCCATGAAAAAATCCATTAGCATTAGCAGAAAGGACAGCAATGACTGTTGAACAACAAAACAACAGAAAATATCAAAATATATATTTTTTAATTATAATGGTAGAATAGAGGTGCCTCATAGGAAATCTATATGCACAATACATTATTATTCACCAATCCATGTGATTCAAATCACATGTAATAATTTGTAAAGCTTAAATGGCTATTCATATATTCACAAAGAGAAACACTTTGAACATGAAATACGCTTGCTCACAGACAATCAGCCACCTGAAACACTTTACTGCAGATACCCCATACTGAATTATATAAGAGCAACACTATAAATCAACACTGCAAATTATAAAGAACTGCCATAGAAGCATAACGTAAATGTAACATCTTAACTGTCTCCAGTACAGAATCAGTGCAGGAAACTAACAAAAAAAACATGCCATAATAAACACAGTTTGAAAAAAAGGCTCCTTTCATACCATCTCCCTTAAAGTGACAGCTTCTTTACTGAAAATCCAGGAGTACACCTTTAAGAGAATTGTTTCAACAATAACTTTACTGTTTGATTTCTTTGTTGTTTATAATGAGCACAACAGTGCTAGGTGATTTTCAAACAGGTGGAAGAATAACATATTTTTCCACAAAAGCTAGCATTTCTAAATCTTACATAGAGAACACATTTAAGGAACCAAGGGAAACAGGAATAAGATAGAAGAGAAAATACTGAATGTTAGCTATCTGTGTGTATGGGTATTTCCAATCATATGCTTTATCAAGTGAATGAGATAAGATGTGAGGAATCATATATAAATTCTGTTTACAACAGAAAAGCACACCCTGTTACTTGCTTTGTAATACCTGGTTGACGGTGATGAGAGTTCAATGTCAGCAAGTGTAAATTGCATCTCTTTTATAACAAGTTGTAAAAATGCATGTTGCAAACAGCTCCTCCCCTCACAGGCTACATATACTATCATGGTATAATTTGTTTATAGGTGCAATTTTTCTAGTGTTGGCAGTAAACCACAAATGCCTCTTATGAAAATAATAATAATAAGATAAAAATGAAAACCTCACCCTTAGCCAGTGTTTCTCCTTTGAGAATAAAAGCTTCATAATCCTTTGGTGGCCAGGAGTCAGCAGTTCAGGGATGCTAAGCATTAATGCAAACTGTTTACTTGTCAAGTTCTTACTGAGCTTGTGAACCATCATAGACCTGTCTTTTCTTTCACTAGATAGTTCAGAATTCTCCTCACACTTCTGATTCTTTGAAACAGTAAATATGAAGATACCCAGCTGACCCATGGTTTAGAAGTAACACAAAATCAGACATAGAAAGCAGAGATTTAACAAAGGGTATAGACATAAATCCTCCCAGTTACAGGTAACAGTGCTTTCACACTGTTAGTGTGAAGTAACAGCTGCAGCTATTTAATGTAATGTAATTTTGTGAACCTCACCGTCACAGCATTCTTGTTAATTTAAGCTCCTTCCTTTTGATATGAGGCATCATTACTTAAACTGTTCCTAGATGCTCTTGGACCTTTGCTATTTAGCATTTCTGTGGTTTCCTTCGAGACATTTTAGAGGGATGAAATTATTCACACATCCTTCTGGTGAGCTAGGAAGGTGAACTGAACCTAGAGCTCCAGCAAAACTGATTTCTACCAACCTCTTGAATTTTCCTGCTTATCAGCAGTGATGTTCTCGAAGTGTATTGAGCTTCATTCCCAAGCTGAAACAGGTGAGCTTTTCTTACACAGCTGATGAATCCAGACAAAGGAAGGCAGTTGTTCTTATGATATATTTGCTCCATGGGGGAGACACGCAGAGAGGGGGAATTCACATTCTGAGTCCCATCTAAATCCTTCTGACCTGCAGTGATGGACCTTTAATCTGCAATTGAAAAATAACTAGCAAGGTGGCAGAGGGAGTCTGGTTCAAAAGTTTTTCTTCCCTTCTGCTCCCCATAAGCCTGACATGTGTAGTTCTGTTTTTTCCTAGTAAAGTAGAGGAATTGCTGGATTGCTGTTTTTCAGTTATAACAGTCTCATGAAATATCAACCATGAGAACATCTAATGTTTACGCCTGCTAATACAACTGCCCCTTCTTTTTTTTGGACAGGGACTGGGTAAATTATATCATGGCCTTTGCAAAGAATTAAGAAGGGGTGCTTTGTAAATCAATGAAATTTAGCCAACATAGAAACTCTAATAAACAGATAGAAATTCAATACAATGATCTTTGTCTGATTATGTATATCTAATGTCTTTTGGAAACTGTAACTTTAGCAGATAAAGATGATCTTGCTTCCCTTTAAGAAATGGATCATATTTAATGTGGGTGTTCAGAGTTAGATTAGCTCAGCACGTGGATAAACAAAGTATTTCCACAAATACTGTTGAAAAATAAAGGCAAAGAAAAGTACAGCTTTCCTGAAGGACGGAACATAAAACTGTGGGATTATGGGTATAAAAGGTAGATAAATGCCTAAACCTTGCCATCACAGGCAGCTCAATATATTCCTACCTTCCTTTTCTCTGCCTTTACCCCTTTGAGCATCTGCTTCTACAGGGTACAAGACCAGAAAAACAGAGCACCCTACATATGAAGATGTAAATCTCACCAGTCCAGGCTAGCAAAGGACCTCCAGCCCATAAGATTTACATGAAATAGGAAGGTAATTAGTAATTTCTATTTTAAAAGTATTAATTCCAGAAGACCTGATTGCTCTCTATAAATACATCCAGGAATATATATCATGAAGAGAGAATAGCTATTTAAAATAAAGAACAGGGCACCAGAATAAATGAGTATGAATTAACAGTGTATAATTTTAGGACAGAAATAAGAAAAAAATCAAATAATTTTGGAGGTGGGAGACAGGACAGGGCTCTACTGTACACAGTCAAGTCTAAGTGCAAATAAAATTCAGAGTCCAAAAAGTGAAATTTATGATCAGGATTATAATCTGTATTTACTCACTATAGTGGGGACAGGATTGACAATCTCGAAGGTTTCTCCTGATTGTGTTTTCTGCAAACACTCTGACATTAGAGCAATCTCTTCAAGCAGAGCCATATAATGTAACTGTACTGTATTTTTTCATATTCTCTATTTTAATATATGCATAAGCATATATGGTGGTCTTACTCCACTATACACACAACCCTGCTTCCAGACACTTTAAATCAAACTAATTGATCAGAACACTATAGTGATTTTTTATTTTTATTTTTTCATTCTCCATTTACATTTTTCTAAATGGAAAATGCTTTTAACAATAACTCTTGAAGAGAATATAGAATTCTGTCATTACTGAAGGTTTTTATTTTTTTCAAGACAGTTTTACTGTAGTTCTAATAATGGCATGAATCTTGCATAGAGACATGAAACATAACCAGAATATACTTCTGGAATAAGAGAAATACCTTTTAAACTAGAACATCACAGAAAGCTGCTAAAATCTCCAAACTTTCTAGTTATGTATCTTGTTTTTCCAAGGCCAAACAGCTGTGCAATGCTGTAGGAAAACACTGCATGGAACTCAGTTTCTGGACAGGAGATAAATTAAGAAGATTAGGTGTCTTATCTATCATCCACACAAGGCCAGTGAAATCTCACTGAATTTAATGACAAGAATTTAAGTCCCCATTTTTTCCACTGAACCATAACAGATGAATTTTCATAAAATTTCTTTACAAATTTAGATTTCCCAGTTTTGCCCTTAGAATAGAGCAAACAATATATTTCTCATTTCAGGAAAGAAAGAAACAAGAGGCTGCTTACGCAGTTCTAAGCCACACATGTAAGAAAGCTTTACCTGAAGAGGCACAAAACAATACCTTACAAACCACTTTGTACCAAAGTTCTGCCAATCTATACTTGGGCATCCTCTGTAAACATCTGTTAGGTGTGAACAGTTTTTTAATGAGTAAAAAGTTCCATTAATGGGATAAAATTGCTTCTATAGGACCCCTGAGCTAAGAAGCCATGAGCTATTCAAAAGGCAAGGAACACAAACTGAAACACAGGAGGTTTCACTTGAACATCAGGAAATACTTCTTCACTGTGTGGGTGACCTTGCAGTGGAACAGGTCACACAAAGATGTTGTGGAGCTTCTCTCCTTGGAGATATTCAGAAGCTGCCTGAACGTGGTTCTGAAAAACCTGTCCTAGGTGGTTCTCAAGGTGTTGGACCAAATGGCCTTCAGAGGTTCCTTCCAACCTCAGCTGTTCTATAATTCTGTAATTCTGCTACATAAACTGCTTTACTTTTTGAAATCTTCTGATATTAGTGTTGAGGGAAGTGAGAAGGAAAAACAACAACAAAAAATAATATTTCCCATTGCAAGGACTAATATTCAGGAGATATGACAGTTAAAAATAACTGCACAACCTAACTTTCCAGGACTTTCTATATCCACTTTGTGCTTTTTTTTTTTTTTTTAACAAAGGACTCCTGCCTTAGGTACAGACTGTCATTGATCATCAAATGAATCGTGGTTATACAGGAAATGAAGCAGTTGTTCTAGGCACCCCAACTTCATTAAACGTTGACACTGGAGACAGCCAATATTAAGTATTAGTAAGTTAGTTTCCAAGGATCGTCAGATTTGATTTATTAAACAATTATCAGCTACTATTCATCCATTTTTTGTCTCCAATTATTTAATATGAACAGTTGATTTTTTATCAAAACTTCCACTTTCATCAAGGTTCTTCACTGTATCTTTGTGAAATAATTAACGAAACTCATAGACTTGAAGGATAAGTATTGGGCCACACACAGATGCTAAACGGTTTCATCAGCTGATTTATCATTTTGGTTTTACAGATATGAGAAACCCCAAATTAACAGAAAATGTAATGTACAAATTTAAACATTATCAGTTTAGATATGCAAATAATAATTTCAATTACATCTTTCAACTACAACAAAAGTGAGATTAAAATGACAATCTTCATAAAATAACATGAACCAAATTAAATAATTGGTTATAGAAATTATGCAGTAAGGTTTTTAAATTTATTTTTAGTAAGACTTTAACTAGAGCTGTCTAGAGATGTCTTATATTTATTGCAATCAGGCTAACAGGGGTTTATGACATTTGTTTGCAATCCTGTATGTCATTCTATAGGCTATTATCAATGTTCACCAAAACAATTACAATGTACTTCAGTAATCCAATACAATTGCTGTGACCTCAAACTCCTACAACCTGAAAAAAAATGTGAACATATCTCTCTATACCCTCATGAACACAGTAAATAATTTAAGCACCTGTTCCCAGCCCTCCTATTTTTAAAAAATCGTTTTTCCTCTCACAGTACTTTTATTGACTGACTTTTCATTTTAATATTCTGAATTTGCAGAAATGGTTTCTCTACGCTAGTGAGAGCATTTTATCTTGAAAGCCAGTCATACAGCATTAGCAAGGTTTTCTTCAAGGTGATACATATCAAAACACTTTCCTGCGCATTTTCAAGAAGTGTTTAAAAAATGATGTTTTCTTTAATTGAAATGATGACTTTATTTTACACCAAGTATGTGTCTCTGGTCATGCAAATACTGGATTAGTTTACTGTTTTATAAATTAATATTGATAGTAAGTAACCAGCTGTCGCACAGCACTTTTAAAATTTAAAATCTTTTCTCTAGTCGGTGCCAAGTATAAAAGAATTTATCACGCTTTGACATATTTACAAGTTCAGTTTTGCCATACATTTTACTTAAATGAAAAATGCAAGATGTTCTGCTTCGGGTACCTTGATAACTTTATTCTGGGGCTGTATTAAGTTAGTTTGTTGTGCAGGTCTGATGGCGTTTAAAAGATGAAGCCAATAAGATAAGCCTGGGAACTTATTTTCTCCACATTTATAACTTTAACTGCCGCTTTACCTGAAAGTATTAGAGCAGACAGTTCATTATGAACTGAAAAGGCGGACTACATTGTATGTGAGGAGGTCATCTGAAACTGATGACTTTTAAAGGTCATACACAAAATGAGTTTTGCTTTGCTGAAAGTGTCTCCTTGGCACAGTAAGTCTTATTTTAACAGTATTGGTAGATGTTATGTAAGTCGAAATGAGAGATTTCAGCTACTTTTACCTACTTTCACTCTGCCATGAATTTATTTTTGATCAAATTGGGAGTGTACTGGCTGGTTATATTGCTGAAAGTTTCTTTTCTCTGTGCCATCATTTGAGTAATGGATTGATAGTTTTTATGCTTTTATTTCAATTTTACTTTTCATTTTCATGAATCCTCTGCCATACATATTTATTGATAATGGAAAAGAATTTTTTCCTTAGTTCTGTAACACTGAGGGGCTTAAAGCCTGTGGGATTTGTGGATGTTGCAGACTCAAAAATGAACAAATAGATTTCAAAATAACACTATAAGGAATGTTTCCTTAGAATGTAACTTCAGCAACTACCTCCCCCCCCCCCCCCTTTTTTTTTTCTATCTATGGATATAAGAAATTTATGAAATGTCAGAATACAACACCTGACATTCAAGCAAACACATACAGTTTTCTTCTTGTCTTTCATGGCCACATATATCCACACATTTTTGTTACAGTAGATTCCAGAGCTTTAATTGTACCTACCTAATAATGAAGCTTAACTAAAACACTTAAATTACTAACAGTTGGTCCTAAGTTCTCTCTCTAGTCAATGGAGAAAAATTTGTGCTTTCAGAGCATGATTCAGATATTGTCCATTTAGCTTCCTCTCTCTTTGTTCAAGACCAGTTACATAGCATAAATCTGGGCCAACAGATAGATAACACACACACATGTGCTAGATAGATGTGGACCACCAAGTCAGGAGGGACAAAACTTTCTTACATATTCATGTTCTATAATTACAGAACATACAATGTACAAAATCAGATCAACTCTAAACTGTTCCAAGGATGCTAAATAAAGCATCTGCACTTCAGATACTTAACAGTGGTGGGAAAGAACGATACAGAAAAGGCAGAGGACAATTTAATCCAACTGAGAAACATACTTCAGGTCCTACACAATGCCTGTAAAATGTTTGACAAGTAAAAAGCAGTCCTATCTGGTGAAGGAGGAGTGTGATGAACTGTAAACCAGTAGTGGCAGAACCTCAAGAATCATATCAGCATTGCACTCATTATGTCATTATGTTTAAGGGGCAGTATGCATTCTCTAACATAAACATAGATTCATGGGTGCAGGGTAAATTTCACTTAAATACAGAATGATTGACAATGTCAAAAGCCCAGTGGATGCTGTTTCTCTGTGAACAATATGGTGAAGTTATCAATGTGGTCCCATGTAGGCTCTGACTAGCTGAACATTGTGAAGGTGCTAAACTGGCACTTCCCAAACAACTTTGAAAACAGCAAAAACATTTCTATGCTCAGACTACTCCTGAGCATATTATATACATATATGAGCATATATACATGTATATACATATATACATGTATATATGTAGGATAGCAGATCTCAGGTGTTGCATACAGATGCAGATATCCTCAAAAACATCCAAACAAACTTCTGACTGGTCTGTATATTCAAGTTAAGGATGATTCAAGTCCCATTGTGGAGCATCTAGATGCTCTGCTTGAACACAGCTGCCCAGCCTGCTTTGTAACTTGTCTCAACTCGGGTGTTTCTGTTTTTCCTTTTTGCTGTTTCCCTTGCTCACTCTTCTTGCCTATATTACGTGTACCCAAATACAACTGGGCATCTCTGTGTCTTTCCAAATACTGCAATCAACCTATTTATGTTCTGCCAGCCCGATATACTTAAAGGATAAAACACAGCTTCCCTAGAGACTTGCCTGCTCACCCTATAGAGGATGGATATGTGCATAGCTTAGGGAGGTCTTTTAACACATGAAAAAAAAAAAAAAAAAAAGAAAAAAAAAAAGTACTATCTTATAGTGCATTTGACAGGCCGTAGTGGACAGAAGTTGGAAGGTGATGATCATTGCACCATTGTATGACACCTTTTAGTCATGTTAACAGAGGAATATATAACCCCACAGTATCTGGAATAGTTCTGTATGGACAGAAGTGCCTATTCGAAAAATCCGCTCTCACAACAGTGACCATTGAGAGAAATGCAAGAAGATACTGTCAAGGCTCTAGAATTCATTACCTACAGTATTGCATGGCTAACTTTTTGCAGAATATGTCATTAATGTGAAAAGAACTTTATCCATATATAACCAGAAAGTGGGTTCTTACTCCACATCTGAAATTAGAAGACCTTGTCTTTTTTTTCTCAAGAAGACCTAGTCTTTTTTTCTCAAACCACTGTTCAGTGATCAAAATCAATGTCCAGGGATAGGACTAAATTAGAAACTATCTAGTTCACTACCCTGGGAATCTTTGCCATAGCTGCTAGTCAAAAAACACTTTTTAAAATTTCAGGAATACAATGAAAATACTGTATTTCTACCTAACAGGCATTTCAGTCTCAATCCCTATTTTTGCCTTTCCTCTCCTTTTTGAACAAACAGAAGGCTCTGGGAATTCTGACAGGTTTATGTTGACTTGAGCCACTGAAACCTATTGCTGCTTGAAATAATTTCTGATGATAACACAGTGCAAGAAAACAGAGTAACAGTCTTCAATAGAGAACTCACTGCTTGTTTTTAAATGCAAATTCTACTTTATGAACCAAATGTCTAGTCATATAAAGACAATGTTATGAACGTTAGTTATTCCCACGTGCAATTGCAAAGTCAAACATCAGTTTTCTGTGCATAGGTTACTACAGTAAGAACTGCTTATATCATGTACAATCTTAGTCTCTATTTGCTATTCAACTTCTATTCAATTTCTATTTTCTATTCTAATAAAGTATTTGGCTATATTAATCAAAATTATCTCACCTTTAGCCTAAGTGTGACATAGCACTTTCACTTTCAAGCAATAGATTTTTGAGGAATATGTGATGTGACTTAACACTTGCTTCTTCAGCTTTCTAAGTAGCACATAGTAACCAAAACCTATGTAGGTAACTTAATTACAAATTCTTGAGGTAAAGAATCAACTGAAATGTCTATTACACACTCGGAATGACTGGTGCTTGCTTTGCTTTGTGTATTGCCTGTGAAATAAGGGAAAAGGCATTTAAAAGAGAGTAAGAATATGACAACAATATACTAATGTGTATTTCCTACAATTAGGAAACCCAGGCTATCACATAAAATACCTAGCAGCTTAAGAGACACAAGGAAGAAAGATGTTGTAAGTGTGTATACTCTTCTACAAGATGCATGCTTTGGATATTTAGATTCACATCACTGGCTGTGCTTAGTTTTGAGGCTATTTCAATAATATTGCGTGGGACTTAACTGCTGGATTTTGGTGTTTAAAGACTAGAAGATCATTACTTGTTTTCTTTGAACTTTGATAGTTTTATTGTTGAAATTTTTATTTTACTGTTTTCTGAACTGCAAGTCATTCAAGTAACATAAAGGTTTTACGTTGACTTTTGTCTCCTAGTCTGAATTTGAGAAGTATACCCACTCCAGTTTTCAAAATACTTGAATGACACAACAGTGATAAAATAAAAAAGTCACTTGTCTGAAGTTCTTGTTGTTCCCACCTGTGGTTCCCACCTCCCCAAGTTCTCAGCAGCCAGCTCTTCTGAAGCACCCAGACCTCAATACCATCAGGTTCTCCATTCTCTTCTAAATAAAGTATTTATCAATGGCTTCACATTCAATTTCTATATGTTTTATGTGTAAGCAGGGAAAAATCGCTGACAAATGTATCATTTTGGTTAGCATGTTTTTGATAAAGACAGCACAGAATTCAAAAATTTCTGAGACTGCAGTAATTTCTGACAAGTCAACCCTTTAATATCAAGATCTCAATGTACTTAACAAGAAGAAAATTGGCTGTTTGGTGAGTGTGGGAGTTCCAGTGATATAAAAGGAACAAAGAAGCTGCTTTGCCAGCTATCTGAACAGGACAGAAAAGTCTCTGGAAAGCTTGGCACACCAACTCTGTCTTCTCAACCAGCTCCTGAGATGATTACAAGTTTTTAAGGAAGAAAGAGAAGAAAATATTGTATTATAAACCTAGATAGACTATATTTAAGGAATGGAAATACTGTGTGGTTTTTCACTTTCTTATAAAAGCTGAAGAATATTCCTATGAGAAAACAAAAAGGAAATAGAAATATAAAGAAACACAAATAGCCTTTTAGATATAAATTGATTGCTGCTATTATGTAGTAGAGAAAACACTCCTGCAAAAAGAACTTTTTGCTACTGTGGGAGAATTTAAACTGATGTTTTGATCTTGCATACATGGCTAGTTTTGAGCCTGAATCAGAACTGAAAGGGGACCTCTTAATTTGCAAAGTGATGTGGTGAAACTGTCTGAGAGCATCTCAGCTATGGTCATGCCTGAACCTTAATTCACCAACCTCCTACAATGTCGCACTTTCTATCCTTTGAACCTCTGATGCTTGTGAAAATACTTGGAAGCCACCCCAGAGTAAAGAGCCACAGATGAACCAGAGCTCCTAAGCAGTTAAGGACCTTGTGGGAACTTGTCAGCAGATTTCAGGAGGAGTCATTTTCCACAGACATATTTTATGACTTCCAAGAGAAGCTGCCAAACAGCTCCTAGCTTGCTTGCGAAGAAGTAACTCTGGCAAAGGTGTTACCATTGCTAGTAACATGCTGTGAGCTTTGTACTATGTTTCCAAAGCCTTGGGACTGAGGTTTATCCAGCCTGCTCTCCCTGAACTTTTATTGTCCTGCAGCTTTGTTTTGTCTTGGTTTAGCTGTGACAGCAATTTCTTCAGCTGACCAGTTGTTTACATGTAATGTGTTTTGCTTTTGTTAGTCTTTGTACAGTACAACAACACTTATTCTATGTCAAACAAGGTATTTATGACTAACAGTGACATAATATCAGAAATGCAATGCTGGTATGACTGCATAGGCCTTCTGAAGCAGAGACAGGCTGTGGCACAGGGGAGGATTGGCATGGGCTGGTGAGAGATGGGGCACAGGCTCCATAGCTATGAGTAACTCACCCATGGTCAGTTAAAGAAATGCAAACCTGGGCATTGATAAAACTAGTTTTAGGGATTAAAAAAAAGAGAACGAAGAGATAGTATCTACCATGCATAAAATGTGCTTATACAGTAGATTCGGCTTAAATGTTCAAAGCTGCAGAGCAATGATGAAAAAGCAATAATGTAAAAGCATTCTTGCAAACATAAAAATGACCCCAAAGTTTATTTTGGACATAAAAAACAATTTAGGGTGACACTGGACTCATGAAAATGCTTCAGTGTGTCTTTGGTCCACACATAAAATCTATAGTGGTTGGATCTGGTTTTTAGTGTGGGCTCTGCAGCAAGGCAGAGATCATGGATTAGAGTGCTCAACCTGTCATGTTGCACAGATTAGGTCTTGATCCAAGCATCCTCTCATGCAGCCTGTAGGAAGGAAACAGGAAAATCCCTACAACTGCTCAGTCTTAGTCATCCTTCCCATTTTCTATCTGTCTGTAATATTTTCTCCAAATCGTTTCTATTTTATGCCATCATCGCCACATAATATTGAGATCAAAGCTTTCATCTCTTTTTACTAGCCAATGTATTACTGTGATTAGTAGGGAAATAAAGACATTTCTACAGGGACAGAGTGCACTTGTCCTTATTTTATTTTATTTTATTTTATTTTATTTTATTTTGAAAGAGTACAGAGGAGTGGTTTTGGTGGAGCTAAGAGAAGTCAGCAATATTTTGACTCCATTTCAGAATCAAACCATCAGGCATCGGCATAAGCAGGATGGGGGGCCAGGAGAAGGTTTTAACAAGACATTTCAGTAATATCTTTTTATATATCTCTTTATGTCTTATTTAAGAGATTTTCCATGGATTATTTCATACCTTAACATGCTAACCACTGTCTTTATCCTGTTTTTCTCACCTTTGCAATTCCACCATTTGTATTTGTTTATGTTAAAATAAAGATAATACAAATATAGTAGACCGAAGTACAGTACTTTAAATGTCTGAGTAACATATCAACACACAAATGCAGAGACAACTATGTCTATCCAGCACTACCTATTTTGTCTTTTCTCTATATGTGTACTGCTGAAATTATGCCTGGGGGCCTGTGGGGCAGCGTTACTAGGATATGAATAGCAATGATAATTGTCCTGGTTTCAGTTAGCACAGAATTAATTTTCTTCCTAGTAGCTGGTGGAATGCTGTGTTTTGGCTTAGAATGAGAAGAGTGCTGATAACACCCCGATGCTTTAATTGTTGCAGAGCAGTGCTTATACTAAGCCAAGGACATCTCAGCCTTTGCTCTGTCCTGCCAACGGGCAGGCTGGGGGGTGCAGTAAGAGCTGGGAGGGGACAGACCCAGGACAGGTGACCCAAACTAGCCAAAGGGGTATTCCATACCATCTGACGTCATGCTAAACAATATATAGGGGTGGCTAGCCGGGGGGAGGGGGCCGGACTGCTCGGGGTTAGGCTGGGCATCGGTCAGCGGGTGGTGAGCAATTGCATTGTGCATCACTTGTTTGTACATACTATTATTACTTTCGTATTATCACCATTGTATCATCATTATTATTATTGTTATTATTATTTTGTTATTTTTTTTTTTTTTCCCTGTCTTATTAAACTGTCTTTATCTCAACTCACGGGCTTCACTTTCCATTTCTCTCCCCCGTCCCAGAGAGGGAGGGGGGAGGGTGAGCGAACGGCTGCGTGGTGTTTAGCTGCCAGTCGGGTTAAACCACGACAGTCTTTTTGGCGCCCAACGTGGGGCCCGAAAGGTTGAGATAACGGCAGATCTGATCAGAGTGTGTTAAACTAAAATTGGTGTAAGGATTAGACCTGCTTAATAGTCACTTGTCATGATGCTGATTGCTTTAATCACAACTCTGCTGCGCCTGTTTTCCAAATTGAGTATTATAGTACATTATTTTCCGTATTTGCTCTCTGTAGTGTTGTTTCTCCTCTCCGGGCCCTGGTTTCAGACCATTATGGTACTAAGTGTTATAGCAATGGCTTATGAGACGATAAAATATCTGGTCATGACTCTAACTTGGTATTTATACTCAGTAACATCGTCGACTCTGTACTTTGGAAACAGCATCTTGGGAACTATTAGCAATTATACCTATTGTTTTTCTCCATTAGAGAGTCAATCTGTGGAGGGGAAAGGGGAGGATATTTTTCCTTACTTGCTTACTTTCCCTTTCTCCTTCACCACCCCTGTATCCTCCTGGGTCACTCTGCCTTCCTCCTTCACCACCCTCTTATCCCCTGAGCTTGTCACAATAGCTCTCCAAGATATTGAATATTTCTGGAATACTCAGAATACCATAGTCTTGTTGTTCTGCCTCATGAATGCACTTCAGATTCTGCTTAAAGTTAAACAACTACTTATGAAGCTCATCCGGAGATCTGCCCGGAGGCAGTATAGTTGTGGGTGGCAGGGAGTATGGGTGGATATGGGCAGGCATCTAGAGCAGTTGGCACCCCCAGTGTGTTGGAAATTCACCCCTGAACAATGGCAAAATCCTCAAAAACTGGCAGAATGCTTGAAAAAAAGGTGTAATGATTCTGGCAGTTCCAAAGTAACACAAATCATTGTAACGTGCTGGGGCCTGGCTCATGCCTATCGAGCTGCCATTGATACTGCTGTCAACTTAGTGACAGACCCTGCGGCCACTCCAAACCCTGTGACAGATCCAACGGCCACTGTGACCCCTACGGTGGATTCTGCAGCCGCTCCAGTCCCAGCTCCTGCAGCCGCTCCAGTCCCAGCTCCTGCAGCCGCTCCAGTCCCAGCTCCTGCAGCCGCTCCAGTCCCAGCTCCTGCAGCCGCTCCAGTCCCAGCTCCTGCAGCCGCTCCAGTCCCAGCTCCTGCAGCCGCTCCAGCTCCAGCTCCTGCAACTGCTCCAGTCCCAGCTCCTGAAGCTGCTCCAGTCCCAGCTCCTGAAGCCGCTCCAGCTCCAGCTCCTGAAGCCGCTCCAGCTCCAGCTCCTACTGCTGCTCCAGTCCCAGCTCCTGCAACTGCTCCAGCTCCAACTCCAGCTCCTGTAGCCGCTCCAGCTCCTGTGGCCGTGTCAGAGAAACGAGCTGTAGCAGTGCAAGTTGACCCTGCAGAGGGCATTCCAACCCCTGTGGCAGACCCTGTAACAAAGTCAGAGAAACGAGCAGTAGCAGTGCAAGCTGCCCCTGTAGAGAAGGTGAAAATATGGTATAGAAATTCAAGTCGTTTAGAACGCAGAGAGTCTTCTGCCAATCCAGGTAAGGCTTCTGCCAAAACTAAGTATAGAGATGACGAAGATGATGACGACGCTGGGCCGTCAAGGATTCAGGAGGAGGAAGATGAGGATGCCGAAAGAGCAACAGTAACTACCCGAAGCCTAAACGAGCGCGAGCTACGAGATGTGCGAAAAGATTTTGGTCGCTGTATAGGTGAGCAGCTTGTCACCTGGCTGCTCCGGTGCTGGGACTCTGGAGCCAATTGTGTGGAATTAGACGGCAGGGAAGCCAAGCGGCTGGGATCCCTTGCTCGAGACGCCGGCATTGACAAAGCAATTGCAGATGGAGCACGACCCACCAGCCTCTGGAGGCGTCTCCTCTCAGCTGTGAGGGAAAGGTATCCCTTCAAGGAAGATATTTTATGTCTACCAGGCAAGTGGACCACTATGGAGAAGGGAATCCAGTACCTGAGGGAATTAGCCGTACGGGAAGTGATTTATGAGGATCCAGACCTCAAACAAACATCCACAGATCCAGATGAAGTCAAGTGTACACGACCCATGTGGCGGAAGTTTGTACGGAGTGCACCATCATCATATGCCAGCTCATTGGCAATAATGGCCTGGAAAGAGGATGAGGAACCCACAGTGGGTGAAGCGGCTAAACAACTCCGGCAGTACGAAGAAAGTCTCTCCTCTTCCTTACAGGCCTGCGTCTCAGCTGTGGAGAAACTTTCTGAAAAGGTTCACCAACTTGAAGAGAATCTATTGTCCTCCCCACCTGAACCAACCAGTGCCCACCGACCAAAGGAGAACACTTGGGAGAAACTTTCTGAAAAGGTTCACCAACTTGAAGAGAGATTATTCTCATTCGCACCTGTACAAAGCAGTGTCTCAGCTGTCAGGGGTAGGCGTTCACCCACACAAGGAAGACGATATGGTGGGTACTCACCCCGTGCCACCCTGTGGTTTTACTTACGAGACCATGGAGAGGACATGAGAAAGTGGGATGGAAAATCTACCGCGACCCTAGAGACACGGGTACGTGAGTTGCAAAAGAAAACAATCAGGAAAAAGGGATTCTCCGAAAAGTTTGCTGCTCCAACTTCCAGCAGACAGTCCTTCAAACACAGAAACGAGGAAGATTCTGACCAGGATTAGGGGGGCCCTGCCTCCAGCCAGGGGGAGGAAAGGGACAATCGAGTTTATTGGACTGTGTGGATTCGATGGCCTGGCACATCACGCGCACAGAAGTATAAGGCTTTAGTAGACACCGGTGCACAATGTACTATAATGCCATCGAGCTATAAAGGACCAGAGCCCATCTATATTTGTGGAGTGACAGGGGGATCTCAGCAGTTGACTGTATTGGAGGCTGAAGTGAGTCTGACTGGGAATGAGTGGGAAAAGCACCGCATTGTGACTGGTCCGGATGCTCCATGTATCCTTGGCATAGACTATCTTAGAAGAGGATACTGCAAGGACCCAAAAGGGTTCCGGTGGGCTTTTGGTATTGCTGCCTTAGAGACAGAGGGCATTAAACAATTATCTACCTTGCCTGGTCTCTCAGAGGACCCCTCTGTTGTGGGGTTGCTGAGGGTCGAAGAACAGCAAGTGCCAATTGCTACCACAACTGTGCACCGGCGGCAATATCGCACCAACCGAGACTCCCTGATTCCCATCCATAAGCTAATTCGTCAATTGGAGAGCCAAGGAGTGATCAGCAAGACTCATTCACCTTTCAATAGTCCCATATGGCCAGTGCGAAAGTCTAATGGCGAGTGGAGACTAACAGTGGACTATCGCGGCCTGAACGAAGTCACGCCACCACTGAGTGCTGCAGTGCCGGACATGCTGGAACTTCAGTATGAACTTGAATCGAAGGCAGCCAAGTGGTACGCCACAATTGATATCGCTAATGCATTTTTCTCCATCCCTCTAGCAGCAGAGTGCAGGCCACAATTTGCCTTCACTTGGAGGGGAGTCCAATATACTTGGAATAGGCTGCCCCAGGGGTGGAAACACAGCCCTACCATTTGCCATGGGCTGATCCAGTCTGCACTAGAGCAGGGGGAAGCTCCTGAACACCTGCAGTACATCGATGACATTATTGTGTGGGGTGACACAGCAGAGGAAGTTTTCGAGAAAGGGAAGAAAATAGTCCAAATCCTTCTGAAAGCCGGTTTTGCCATAAAACAAAATAAAGTCAAAGGACCTGCACGGGAGATCCAGTTTTTAGGAATAAAATGGCAAGATGGACGTCGTCAAATCCCAATGGATGTGATCAACAAAATAACAGCTATGTCTCCACCAACTAACAAAAAAGAAACACAGACTTTCCTAGGTGTTGTGGGGTTTTGGAGAATGCACATCCCAAATTACAGTCTGATTGTAAACCCACTCTACCAAGTAACTCGTAAGAAGAATGAGTTTGAATGGGGCCCTGAACAACGACAAGCCTTTGAACAAATCAAGCAGGAAATAGTCCATGCAGTAGCCCTTGGGCCAGTTCGAACAGGACCAGATGTAAAGAATGTGCTCTACACTGCAGCCGGGGAGAACGGCCCCACCTGGAGCCTCTGGCAGAAAGAACCTGGGGAAACTCGAGGTCGGCCTCTGGGGTTTTGGAGTCGGGGATACAGAGGATCTGAGGCCCGCTATACTCCAACTGAAAAGGAGATATTGGCAGCATATGAAGGAGTTCGATCTGCTTCGGAGGTGGTCGGTACTGAAGCGCAGCTCCTCCTAGCACCCCGATTACCGGTACTAGGCTGGATGTTCAAGGGAAGGGTCCCCTCTACGCATCATGCAACTGATGCTACATGGAGCAAGTGGGTTGCACTGATTACTCAGCGGGCTCGAATAGGAAACCCCAGTCGCCCAGGAATATTGGAAGTGATCATGGACTGGCCAGAAGGCAAAAACTTTGGGATATCATCAGAGGAGGAGGTGGGTCGTGCTGAAGAAGCCCCACTGTACAACCAGTTGCCAGAGAATGAAAAGAAATATGCCCTGTTCACTGATGGGTCCTGTCGTATTGTGGGGAAGCATCGGAGATGGAAGGCTGCTGTATGGAGTCCTACGCGACGAGTTGCAGAAGCTGCTGAGGGAGAAGGTGAATCGAGTCAGTTTGCAGAAGTGAAAGCCATTCAGCTGGCTTTAGACATTGCTGAACGAGAAAAATGGCCAGTTCTCTATCTCTACACCGATTCATGGATGGTAGCAAATGCCCTGTGGGGATGGTTACAGCAATGGAAGCAAAACAACTGGCAGCGTAGGGGCAAACCCATCTGGGCTGCTGCATTGTGGCAAGATATTGCTGCTCGGGTAGAGAACCTGGCTGTGAAAGTACGCCACGTAGATGCTCATGTGCCCAAGAATCGGGCTACTGAAGAACATCAAAACAACCAGCAGGTGGATCAGGCTGCTAAGATTGAAGTAGCTCAGGTGGACCTGGATTGGCAGCATAAAGGTGAATTATTTATAGCCCGATGGGCCCATGACACCTCAGGCCATCAAGGTAGAGATGCAACATACAGATGGGCTCGTGATCGAGGGGTGGACTTGACCATGGACGCTATAGCACAGGTTATTCATGACTGTGAAACATGTGCTGCAATCAAGCAAGCCAAACGGTCAAAGCCTCTTTGGTATGGAGGACGATGGCTGAAATATAAGTATGGAGAGGCCTGGCAGATTGATTACATCACACTCCCTCAAACTCGCAATGGCAAGCGCCACGTACTTACAATGGTGGAAGCAACCACCGGATGGCTGGAAACATATCCTGTGCCTCATGCTACCGCCCGGAACACCATCCTGGGCCTTGAAAAGCAAGTCCTATGGCGACATGGCACCCCAGAAAGAATAGAATCAGACAATGGGACTCACTTCCGAAACAACCTTATAGACACTTGGGCCAAAGAACATGGTATTGAATGGGTGTATCACATCCCCTATCATGCACCAGCCTCCGGGAAAGTTGAACGATACAATGGCCTGTTAAAGACTACCTTGAAAGCAATGGGCGCTGGGACGTTCAAAAACTGGGATACGCATTTGGCAAAGGCCACCTGGTTAGTCAATACTAGGGGATCTACCAACCGAGCTGGACCTGCCCAATCAAACCTGTTACGTACTGTAGATGGGGATAAAGTTCCTGTAGTGCATGTAAAAAATATGCTGGGTAAAACAGTCTGGGCTACTCCTGCCTCAGGAAAAGGCAAACCTATTCGTGGAATTGTTTTCGCTCAGGGACCTGGATATACTTGGTGGGTGATGCAAAAGAATGGAGAGGTCCGGTGTGTACCTCAAGGAGATTTAATACTGGGTGAGAATAGCCCATGAACTGAATTGCACCATGTTAAATAGTATATTATACTGTATGTTATCACTACCATGATTACTATAGGTGACTAATTAGAATGTATGGAAAAGAGTGTAACCTGAGCATGACATAAATGGTATGGAATAAGGGGTGGATAGATGTCCTGGTTTCAGTTAGCACAGAATTAATTTTCTTCCTAGTAGCTGGTGGAATGCTGTGTTTTGGCTTAGAATGAGAAGAGTGCTGATAACACCCCGATGCTTTAATTGTTGCAGAGCAGTGCTTATACTAAGCCAAGGACATCTCAGCCTTTGCTCTGTCCTGCCAACGGGCAGGCTGGGGGGTGCAGTAAGAGCTGGGAGGGGACAGACCCAGGACAGGTGACCCAAACTAGCCAAAGGGGTATTCCATACCATCTGACGTCATGCTAAACAATATATAGGGGTGGCTAGCCGGGGGGAGGGGGCCGGACTGCTCGGGGTTAGGCTGGGCATCGGTCAGCGGGTGGTGAGCAATTGCATTGTGCATCACTTGTTTGTACATACTATTATTACTTTCGTATTATCACCATTGTATCATCATTATTATTATTGTTATTATTATTTTGTTATTTTTTTTTTTTTTTCCCTGTCTTATTAAACTGTCTTTATCTCAACTCACGGGCTTCACTTTCCATTTCTCTCCCCCGTCCCAGAGAGGGAGGGGGGAGGGTGAGCGAACGGCTGCGTGGTGTTTAGCTGCCAGTCGGGTTAAACCACGACAATAATACATTGCAATCTGTCTCTACACATCTCAATTGCGTGTATTTCTCAAATCACTGCATGTATTTTCCCTCTTTCATTAATTTTTATGGGGGAAAAAATCACTTCACTATTGACCAAATCAGTAACTTTTGCACTTCTCAGGAAGGCATCCTCATCCAATACTCTAAATTAGGGACATCCACGTACAAGGAATCTGAGGACATTTCTTGGCATGCAAGAGGAACTGAACATAAGACAACCCTGCCTTTATGAGCACAGCAGCTTTTCATATTGATGACATCTGCGAACCTGACAGTACTGAAAATAGGAGTGAAGTCAAATCTAGATGCTTTAAATATCATTGCTGTGGTAATGCCCAGCATGGATATAGCAGCGTGCAAGGAAGATCTGCACAAAAAAAAAAAAAAGTAAGAGTCCCCTATAGAGAATAACTTCACTTAAGTTTCTTCTTTAAGCTTGTAGGAAATCATGTATCTGGTGAGAAAACGGGAAAGGAGAGTAGTATTTATTAGATGGTAGGTGCCCAGCAGAAGGCTTGCTAAGACATTTTCTCATTCTGCTCTGTGAGTATAGAACCTCTTTGGGCACTGACAAATATAGAAGATGCAGTCTATCCTCTGCCCAAATGAACGTGGGTTGTAAAGCATTCTCTATCAATCACAAATATCATGAGTACAACAAATGTAATTTTGCATGATCAAGATCATCAACAAAACTAGAGGGGTATCTCTTCTGGATTAGAGTACAGGACATGCTGAATATAAACAAATAGCAGCTAGTCTTGAAAAGCAAACAAGGTCATTCAAACATAACAACATTCTGCAAGATGCATGACATACAATTTCCACTCTTTACAATCTTTGCAGGGCTTCAGTTGAAATATTCTGGTATGGAAAACAGAGTTCAGGGAACTACAAAATATGACCTGTGACAAAATAAGGACTTAGACTGGGTGAACGCACAAAGGAAGAAAAGATGGGAGGAGATAACTGTCAAGTTCATAGATTGCAAACAAAGAGAGACCTTCACAGTCTCTCTTTGGATCTAAAGATACAATATTTGCACCTAGAAATATAATGTACAGCTTTCACTCTGAAAAGTTCTTCATACTGCATCCATTTTCTGAGAAAATGCTTTCAAAATAAGGTATTGGCCAATACTGTCTGACACTTCTTTCCAGATGGTTTGCCAGCAAGAAAGGGAAATAGCTAAAAAAAAAAAAAAAAAAAAAAAAAAAAAAAAAAAAGCAGTTGCTGTTTTGTTTAAAAGCGTATTATACAAGGGGACACAACATTGTTCTTATTGAAAATTTGCAGCAAGGAAGGTAGATCAGCCAAGGAGAGGTAAACTAGAATTTTATATGGCTACATTGCTGAAATTCAATGGCAGTTTTGATGAAGCCAAGGATGGCAGTTTTGATGAAGCCAAGGATCGAAATCAAAGCAACATCATGATTCTACCTTCTCATAGAATGTATTCCCTGAAGTTCCTAACTGTTTTTTATTTTATTTTCTGGAAATTTACATCAATTATCTCACATTCTGTTTATAGCATCAAAGTACTTACAAGCTTTGATAAATCACAGCTGAGTTGTCAGTGGTCTTTGCTCCCTAAATCAACCACATAGACATAAAAAAGGTAGTTTTACAGGGGGTTAGAAATCAGGGCAAAACTTACCTCACAGGATCTACTCAAAAAGAAGACAGCATATGCATGAATCATGTTTGCTAAGGATGTAACACATTATTCTGTTCTGTTGTTCAGGGGTTGGACCCAATGATTTTTCGAGGTCCCTTGCAACCCCTACAATTCTGTGATTCTGTGAACAATAGTTCAGGTATATTCTCCACTTCCCCACAGAGCTCACTACAGTTACCAGCTATAAATGGTATTCTGGGGCTGGTTCATTCTGGGGCTTCTCTTTGTTCTCAGATTAAAAACAATCAAAAACTGTTACAAAAGCACAAAACAAAAACAAAATCATGGAAGGATATGTAGGCCTGTTACTACTATATATCAGCAGAACATTTCCACACAATGTGTTTTCTCTGCATAGGAAGGAAAGGGGAGTTTGGCAAGTAGATGGTAATTGCAGATGAAATGGCTAGCTGCCCAGCACTGTTTCTGTGGATGATGGATGCCTGTGTATTCCTTGCCTTTTCAGAGTGTTTTGCAAGCTACAGGCAATGGCTTCTTCCTTCAGTGTTTGTAAATTCTGGATAAAAAGCTTCTAACATTCAGACACTCAACTTCCCAATTTTTCTCTGGGCTCTGCTAGAGCTCACATTAACATTTTAGTTAACCTGCTAATCTCTTAGCACAAACACAACAGGCCACATTAAACAAACAACAGATGGAAATGCGAGAGACATAATAGCTACACGATGTGAAATACCCTGTAATTAGGAATGACTTGCATTGATTTTTTTGGTAACAGTCTTTCTAGAGTCATTCAAGTTTCCTCCCACAGATACATTAAGTTCTCAAGAATGAATTTAAATCCAGCCCTGTGTTTTCCACTGTGAGAAAGTGTTTGTTTCAGATACAGTATAATACACTTTACCTTCAGTTGTTCATGCCCGCTGTAACTTGACTGCTGAAGTCAAGTTTACTGCTGTCTTTGGCTACTGAATAATCTCGAATACATTGTACATATTAGGTTCTTCTCTTTCACAAGAAATCCATCTTTCTTTTCCCCACTCTAAGAAATATCACAGACCACTTTTAGCACTTATTTGAACAGTTGGGTCTACTGAGAGAAAAATCTACACTAGCAAAGGGTGACAGATATCATAGAATCACAGAATTGTAGGGGGTGGAAGGGACCTCAAGAGATTGTCAGGTCCAACTCCTCTGCCAAAACAGGTTCCCTAAAGCAGGCCGCCCAGGTAGGTATCCAGACAGGCCTTGAACATCTCCAGAGACGGAGACTCCACAATCTCCCCGGGTAGCCTGTTCCAGTGCTCTGTCACCCTCACCATGAATTTCTTTCACATGTTGCTGTGGAATTTCCTGTGATCCATATCTTTATCATGAATGGCTTCTTTCTATCTCTGCCTGCCTGAGCATTATGAACGGTTAATATTGCCCAATATGTATGGAGAGAATTTTGATCAGTGTCTTGAACTGTCTGTCACAGCAACCAGGGACAGCATCTGTCACTGTGTGCATGAGGTGGCTTATTGCAACTCAACAAGTGGTGAAATAGTCCCTGAAGATGCTTTGTATTTATATTTATCTGTTTGTTTGTTTGTTTTTTTTTCTTTTTTCTTTTTTATTTTTTCAGTTTCTCAGGACCATGGCCAGTTGCTCAGGACATCCAATTAGAATGTTCATGCAAAGGAGTGCAATGAAGAGAACAGCAAAGATTCAGCTTGCAGACAGAAAAACAGCTAGGTGGAGCCCAAAGGAAAATGTCATCCTCTGTTTGCATAATCTTGAAAACTCCTCTGTAGTCAATTACTTGGCAAATAAATGTTACCAACACTCTGGCTCAACTGGATACTGTAATACCTGGAATTCAGCCATCATATAATAGGAACACCCTTTATCCGGACAAGGTGCACCAAATTTTTCACAGCTCTGGAGACTCCTGCAGTAAGCATGCTAGTGTGGCTTTATTAAATTTCAGTTGAGTATGCCACTGTCTAGAAAACTCTAGCTCTTCTCCAGTGAGAAGTAGTAGATCCATGGCTAAAACACATTAGTGCATAAATGACAATATTAGTTCATTGATCTAGATTTTTGCTCCACCAAAAAAACAAACAAACAAACAACAAACTTCTCTTTACAGGCCTTCAGAGGAAAGGGTTGTATAGATGAGTGGCTCATCAGTCAGAATCACTGAATTAGTATTCCGCTAGATTCCAGATGCTGGCCAATTTGCATGGGACACTTTTGGAAGCTGGCCTACGGATAGCAAAACATTGGCCCAGCAAGTTTTCCTCACATTCAGAGACTGTAGACAGGGTTTTTTTGACTCCTGGACATAGATAGGAAAAAAGGATTTGATCATTAAAAAATCAACATAAAAAAATCAACATAAAATTTATATATACATATATATATATATATATAAATACTGAAAAACATTTCAGAAGTGTGAACAGCTTCAACAGACGTGCTTAGGCTTTGTTATAATGACAGTAGAGACTGGCACGCTTTCAAGTCATTTTGGATATGTCAGGAGGTTGAAAATGGGGTCTAAGTACAACCAAAATCACTACCAGGTTCACAGACACAGATCTAGAGTGTTTTCTGGCATATCATTGTGAAACATGAAAATCAAGAACTTAATCATATGTCCACATGGATATGGTCAGTTCAAGGTACAGTGCCAGAAATCTCAGTTTCAATTCCAACTTCCTAAGATCATGCCGCTTGCTATAACAATTCATTACACAGGTTCTAGTGCCATATTTTTATTGATTCAGAGAGAAAGGATTATGGACAGACTGCTACAAATTATTCTGTCTTTGACACATAATTATTCCTGAAACAAACTAATAGTTTTCATTTATCTAGAACAAAACTTTCAAGAAAAAGAACTCAATCACTTCAAATGTGCCAGTTTGTCCACCTTCCTTCTTGTTTTGATATAATTAAGAGATAATGTCAGTGGAAGAGAGGCTCATTGTGGGAAAATATTTCTCTACCACATGATATATGGCATAGTATTGATCACAAACTTTAAAAAAAAGCAGTTATTTTCAACATGAGCAAACAGGTTTTGACAACTGTTTGTTGCTAAATCTTTATCTGTCCTCCTGCCTTCTTTCTTTCTTGTGTAAAGCAGAGTCAAAGCTAAAATAACTTCATAATGTAATACAATTAATTTCCAAATTATATGGTTTTCAGCTAAGGAAATAAATCAAATGCCACTTCTTTTCCCCCTGCAGAAAAAGATGCATTTTCTTTAACAGGTTTGTTTTTTTCACAATGAAAACTTAAACAAAGGGATTACTTATAATGCTGATTTGGTAGTAGAGTTTTACTTGAGTAGTGTACTAATTTGGAATGTTTAATGTCCCTAATTACACAAAAACAGATGCTTAAGTGAACGTTATTTCATAAAAAAACTCATTTTGATTTCATACAGAATGTATGTATTTAATATAGTTTTCAAATAGAAAGGACTAACTTTAACCTAATACACAGAAAAAGAAAAAAGAAAAGAAAAAAAAAAGCCAAGTACATAGCAAGAATAGATAGAATATGCAACTCAGTATTTTATTAGAATTTTACACTTGGGGTAGCTTGGCATACAGGATACAAACAGGGCAAAAGTGCTGGTTTTTGTACCTTTATAGATTTTTTGGCCTAACACCTTGCATTTTCAACCTGTTGGGTGTTTGGATACAAACACCCAACTTCTGATAAAATAACATAATAGCTTCTGATAAAATAACATGCAGGGGCTTTCCACATAACAATGTCAGTTTATGCTCTCCACTGAAAAAGCCAGCATGGTACAATAGAGATGCCAAGAAGTACACTACCCATTTGCAGAACACGTTAGTATGGAGTGCTTGCAGCCTCTCCAGATGTAACTAGAGTGTTTGGCGTTCAAACTGATAGTAAAAGACAGAATAGCTTTGCATATATGATACTCATAGGAACTGACCCTTAATACAAGGGCCATAAAAGTGATGGTGATTTGTGCTAAACACATAAACTGAATATAGAAAAGTTTGTGTTGCAACACATTAACACAACCCCAGATGTACAAAAAATATAAAATCGGTCCCAAGGAAATAGAGAACATATTTGCAGCGTGCAATGGTAGAGGCAAGTTTACTTGGCTATAAGTGGCAAAAGAATCAAGAGACTAGGCAAATACAAAGAAACTTAATAACTTACATGCATAATATATACTGAGTTCATTTGCTGTTACTTCCCTCATTAGTATGCACAAATATACATGAAACAGTATGGTAACCAGATAAATAGAGAAAAATCAACATACATCTCCTGTACAACAAAAATGTAAATACAGAATATTTTCTTGAGTGTCATAGTAGTGTCAGATCTTGCTAAAAATCATTCCAGAAAGGATTAGATAAAAAAGGAAGAAAAAAATAAAAAAATAAAAAGAATTTAAAGTGTCAATAGATTCCAGCCTGGAAGATGCAAAATCAACAAGAACAAAAAAGAAAGTCTATAGACAACAGAAACCCAAAAATCTACTCACAGATATTTCAAGAACACTGATGTGGCATAGACCATATCAATAAAAGACAATTAAGTGAAAATGGACAAAATGTAGAAAGAAGAAAGACCAAAAAACAAACAAACAAACAAACAAAAAACACAGAAAAGGGCACCAGAGGAGAGGACAAAATAACAACAATAATAATAAATACTAACTAATAATATATAAATAATGCTAACTAATAATATAAATAATAACTAAAAAAATAAACAAACCACAATTTCATGGAAAATAAGATTTTTCAAATCTGTCTTGTGTGATTACACTTTTGCTAGGAAAACACTTTGAAGAGTATGCATACTTCTTATGAAAGCATTAAAATAATACTTTTTATGAGCATTAAAATAATTTCAAATAGAGGCACATTTTTTATTTTTTTTTTTCCCCTGTTTAGGGGTAGTTTAAGTTGTTTGGTCTACATACCAGTACCAAAATAGCAGAAATGAAACTATCAGGAAAAACAAAAACATATTAACAAGTGTCTTTCTATGTCTAATTAGAAAAAGCTTGATTAAACTGATTAGAATTTTAATTTTATTTTTGCTGAATAATAAACATTCTTTTGCTTCTCTAGTTTTGCTTCTCTAGTTGTCACTTTTTACAGTAAAGCTAGTTGCAGATATTAATATATTTGCCTTGCCAAAAGCACAGCAGATTTCAAACAAGAGATAACACATACTTAATGTTAATTCTTTTTGAAGTGTGAGTAAAACTGGAGAGAGAGGATTTTTTTCTCCATTACTAATGTAATGAGAACTTTTTGAAACTAAAGCTAGCTGACAAAAACTTTTTCCAAGACTAGCAGGAACTACTTGTATGGCTTAAATATAAGGCACTTACTTAGACACTTGATTTGTCCAAGAATGTTGAAGGGAAGGATTTTGAGTATTTCTATGCATATTTTAAAGATGTTTATTTTCTTTATTTTCAGAAAGAATCGCAAGTGGCAATGAACACTTACATTCATGCACAGACAATAACTTAATGAGTAATGTTATGAGAAAACTTTTATAGTTATTTGAAATTAATGTTATGTTCAAAACAAAGTGAAGAATAGAGATTGTCATCTAACAGCTGCTAATATAGCATATATGAATATTGGTTTGATCAAATTTCTGCTGCCTCTAGGCTGTTTCTCTCAACTGGAAAGTCAGGTCCTGATAGCAGGGACTACAGCTGCAGTGTTCATTAGGGATGCCACTATGTTTGATGAAGAGAAAAAGGAGAAGGAAAGGCTACCACAGCTACCACAGGGAAGCAAGCTGATGTAGTCTTTTTGGATTTCAACAAAGCTTGCTTTCAAGCTTCTTACAGTATCCTTCTGGTCAAAACATCCAGCATATAGCTAGATAAGTACATAATACTATGTGCAAGCAATTGGCTGACAGGTCAGGCTGAGAAGGTTATAGTGAATAACATCAGGCTGGCAGCCAGTCACCAGTGGGGTTCCGCAGGGCTCCATTTCAGGACCAGTTCTCTTCAATGCTTTTATAAATAATCTGGATGTAGGAGTCAAATGCATACTAAGTTTGCTGACTATACTACATGAGGAGGAGCTGATGACTCCCCTCAATGGTAGAAGGATCTTGCAGAGATATCTTGACAAATTAGAGAGCTGGGCAATCACCAACAATATGAAATTTAAGAACAGCAAGTGCTGGATTCTGGACCTGGAATGGAGCAACCCTGTATGTATGTGCAGACCTGGGGGACAAGAGGCTAGATGTTCATGTTGATAGCATGCTGAATATGAATCACCAATGTGCCCTGGCAGCCAAAAGGGTCAGCCATATCCTGGAGCACATTAGACATAGCATCACTAGCTGGTCAAGGAAAGTGACTCCTGCTCTGCTCTGGTGCAGCCTCACCTCAAGCACTGTGTGCAGCTTTGGGTGTCACAATATAGGGACATAAAACTATTTGAGAGTGTCTAAATGGGGGTGACAAAGGTCTGAAGGACAAGATGCATGAGGATCTGCTGAAGTCACTTGTATTTTTCAGCCTAGATGAGGCTGAGGGGAGGCCTCATGGTGGCCTGCAGTTCCCTCACGAGGGGAGCGGAGGGGCAGGCGCTGAGCTCTCTGGGGACAGCAACAGGACCCAAGGGAACAGCATGGAGCTGGGACAGGGGAGGGTCAGGCTGGGTGTTAGGAAAAGGTTCTTCACCAAGAGGGTGGTCGGGCACTGGGACAGGTTCCCCACAGCAGTGGTCACAGCCCCAAGGAGTTCTGGAAGCATTTGGGCAATGCTCTCAGACATATGGTTTAACTTTTAGGTCATCCTGTGTGGAGCTGGGCTCTGATCCCTGTTGGTTTCTTTCAACTCAAGATATTCTACAATTCTATACAATACCTGCCATGGTGCCTGGTATTTCTCCTGGGCTGCCAGCCACCATCACTGATGTTTGGAAGAGAAGACTGAATAAAGATAAGGGGGGCATCAGCTTTTCTAGACCTTCCCATCCACTCTAAAGGATACTGTAGTGTACAGCCCTTGTTTCTATCCTCCTCCAAATCTGCATTTGGGTTTATGGAACATATGCCTCTTTAGAGGATGGAGGAGATATTCAAGTTCATTTGTGCATAGTCCCAGTGAAATCTGTACTGTTCTACGTAATTCCATTGTGTGTCAGAAGATGAGTCAGGCTATGACACGCAGATGATACTGCCCTGAGGATTTGCCACTAATCTTTGGTCAAGATTAGATTATCTCTTATCTCATTGAGATTGTACTGTTTTCTGTAGGAGATGGTGGCTTCATAAATTGTTAAAAGAATGCATCAAGACCACCTCACCACTCACCCAGCTCAGCATCTGTTCTTGCTGGAAGACTGGTGGTAGATAGATTCCATTTAATGGGAAATCCAACTGCTGTTTTCAGGAGTCTTCATCTCTACTTGTGATTTTTCTGTGCTATTTCCAAGTACAGGATGAGGTCTCTGAATAGGTACTAAATGTCAAAACCAGTCCCAGTCAATCATCCAAACTTTGTCTCTCCACTGCTCCACCATACTGGACTAAACTTTGCTTATACACAATGAAATCAGTAACTTCCATCCCTAAGCCCTGAAAAACTCCCATGCAGCTTAGCAAACCATATATGCTGTGACTTGTCACCTGTGAAGACCTGGCACCACACACAGTTTTTACATTTACCATTAAATCTTCCCAGTAATGGCATGAGTTGTCCAACGTCCTACAAGACATCCTCAAAAGAGCTTCCTGGTTACCAGGTTTTTAGGATCATTCAGTTGAAGAACCTTCTACTGAAGTCTCACAAAACACATCCTCCACCCTGTAAAGAACTAGTGACATTTCATTAGCAGCAAGGACTGCAATGCAGATTTGAGAATGCAGAAGAATTAAGATTCATTATTATGACATTTAATCATTCACGCTTGGCATTTGATCAACTTTAATAAAACATTTATTAGGCTTTGAGGCTTTGAAACTAAATATGCATCTCTTACCTTTTGAAAGCTTTAGTGAATTTATCAGATTTTTCTTCATAGACTTTGCAATATAACTCCTGTCTAATATCAAATCTGACTAACTTGAGAGCTATGAAGTATTTAGTTTAGTCTTCGTATCTTGACTTTGGTAACTTTATTATCATCGTGATCAAGTCAGGTACTTACCAAGCAAATGCACAGTTACTTAAACAAGATAAGTTTCTGATACTTGAGATCCTCAGTGGATATGCATATCAGCTAATCGTACCATCCTGGCAGACAACTAAGGGAAAGCGCCCGTGCTGCAGTTTGGTAATTAGAATAGCCTATCAAATCAAAGTAATACAGTAAGCTTGAGCAAGTAGAATCAACAGAAGAAAACAACTTTTTTTTTTTTTTTCCTAACTTGGCAACACAGTCTTGAAACCCTTTCCAAGAACATAGTCACTCTTATCTGAAAAAAATAAATAAATTAATAAATACTACTAATAATAAATAGTTCTCTGTAACTTTTGATGAAGGTAAGTTAAAATTAACAGGCTGAGTCTATGTCCCTATTTAGCAAGTGGGACCAGTTTCCTTAACCCTTTGTTGTATTATAAATACCCAGTCCCAAAGCCTGTCTTCCACTGAACAGTATTTATGGTCTAAAACTTATAAAGAAAATACTTTTCTGTAATGTAACTGACCTAGTCCCACACAAATAAATATATAGAGAGAATGTAGCTAAAATATTAAAGATGGTCCAACAGATCTCAAAATACAAATAAATGTCGATTTCAGTTTCTTCTGTTACTGAAGGGATTCTTGCCTCTTACTGATCATCTTACAGGTCTCTCTTCTTTGATCAATTCTGTTTAATATTTTAACCAAAATATTTTAATATT
Organism: Aythya ferina; assembly: GCF_964211825.1. Taxonomy (NCBI): domain Eukaryota; kingdom Metazoa; phylum Chordata; class Aves; order Anseriformes; family Anatidae; genus Aythya; species Aythya ferina. The sequence goes on along the minus strand of NC_140298.1, from coordinate 99,366,629 downwards.
TTCTGGGTAGAATATAAAATCATTGCTAGAAAAATTGGCAGATGACAGAAAAATTGTTGGAGACATAAATAATTATGTGATCAATTCAGCAAGATACTGCAGTCAAGACTGGTCTTTATACACTCAAATGCAACATCATGCAACTTGAAAGAAAGATTACAACTGATACCTAAATAATGATGATTATACTAGAATACAGTGACCATGAAAATACCATAGGAAATACGTATCTTGAACAATTTCCCTTGTGAGTAAATTTGCACACCACACAACAGCTTCTGGTATAAGATGTAGCTCATGTCATTGCGTGATGACACTGATCTGTTAACTTGATAAGCAGAGAACACAGGAAGTGACACCCATCCCACGGTCAATGTGATCATGAAGGAGACTGCAACTTCCTTTCTAGCACCAAGTTGCTGCCATGCAACAGTCAGTAGATGATAAAAGTAATACTGAAACAGTTGACACTATAACTGGCTACCTGCAATAATGACAACAGAAGACAAAAGCAGCAACAGCAACAAAACAACAGATGCTTTCAATTTATTCAAGGCACTTATTGTGGGTAACAAACATCAACATCTTCCCATCTATATTGGACATCAGTCAGATTGCGATCTCCAGGGAGCCAAGCTGATCACAGCAAGGTGCAAAAATAATAGAAGGACACTCCTGGAACTCCTTGTCAGCTATACCTCAAATCATACTTTGACTGATGCTGAAAAAAAGAACCACTTCCGCTACTGTCTTAGAGGGCACTGTTTATTGTATGTTCAGCCTGGCAGCTAAAGCTGATTATCACAGAATTGGATTTGAGTTTACCAAAAGACACAGTAAATAATGATTCTGATCTTTTCACCCACATACAATAGAAAAGTTTATCTTCAACAGATAATGCAGTTTCTAGAAAAGGAATTGACTTAAATATACCATTTTATATCTATCAGCCAATTATGTAGGCTTGGGCCATTATCTAGTTCAGAAATATTAGTTCAGACACATGACTGCATGGTAAGGCTGATTGTCTTCAAAGCACTATTGTGCGCCCCTCACATTCACTCATAAAATTTTGTTCTGCCTGCTAAGTCGTAGGAAGAGGAAAAAAAAAGAAAAAAGAATAAAAAAAAATGTAACATTGATGTGGAAGTCAGCATTGACTGTTAACTCTTTATTGAAATTGAAAGTTTGTAGAACAGTAGAGCTAGACAAAAACCCCCAGACCTGAGACTCCTCTGCAGTATGAATCTGAGTAGCTATATAACAATAATACCCCTTTGGGGATATTGAGCAACATAAAATTCTGTGAGGTAAAGCTCTTAATGAAGCCAGCATCAAGAGGTATGTTCATTGTGATTGTTCTTAGAAATAGCCATCAACATGATACATTTCCCCTATGGGGGAATGTGTGGGGCTATACTGTAGCCTCCAAGAACTTCCTAGTGTCAGTAACAGTGTGGACAATTGCAACCCAGTGTCCATGGCTACTACTACCAAGTTTACAACTACAGAATTGTGTCATCTAATGTTGTATATCACTTTCATATCACTTGCTCACCTCCTGGTTGGCTAAGTTTTCTGTCAGAAGGCCCATAGAGCTGCAGGTGCTGTCTGAGTTGCTTGAATTGCGTTACTGATGCATACATTTACTTCAGGAGCACTAAATCAACCTCCTGGGAACAGGCTTGTACTACTTCATTAATTAAGCTTGTGTAAAATTAAATCTTTTACAAAAATAGATTAATACTGTGGTTTCTATCATACCTAAGCTTACTGTTTCAACCTGTTAATATGAAAAAGTCTTGTCTATTTGACACAAGTTGATCAGCAGTAATATCATTATACACTTTAAAACCTTCATCATTTAGGACATCATTTTGCCCTGATCAGTATCAGGGGACAAAAATCTTAGGTCCTTCTGTTCAACTTTTTTTTTTTTTTTTTTTTAATTATTATTATTATTTTTTAATATTGGCATTCTATTCTTCTAGATCCCTTGAATTTCAGAACTTCCAGATTTATTGGAAGGACCATTCAATCTACTCTTTTAAAGTTCCTGTATGCAAATTACCTTAGCTAGATAATTTTGAAATGTTTAATTTTAGCAGAGGTCCTTTCACATATTTCTGGAGTTATTCTTGGAATAGGATGTCTTTTATCATTATGATCTAAATAAATCAAGTCAGTCTTTTTCCAACTATAGATTAGAAATATCATTGAACATTTCTGTGTTATCATTGATAAAACTGGTCATTTGTCCACCTCTGTCCAGTTAACATAGATAACAATAACTGGAGATGGGTAATAGGCATAGATAATATTATAATAGAATAGATCTTTGAATAGGATAGAATATATAATACTAATTGGAGCTTCATTTTTTTCCTATAATGCCTAACAGAATCATAAACTGTTTAGGTTGAAAGGTATCTGTGGAGGTCATCTGGTCCAACCCAGATAAGGTATTTGAGAATGTATTTTAAAACACTTATTCTTCTTACTCATAACTCCAGTGGCCATGCAAACCCCTGTAACATCTTGCTGTCCCCCTTACCCAGCCTGTTCTTGACACTCCTACTGTCCGAGTCATTCTGCCTCCCCATGTCTGACCTCAGTAATACCAATATCAATTCTGTGCTCAGCTGAACAAACGCTTCTTATTCGTCATGCCACTAACACACCTAACAAATTACAGAATAAATTCTTTAATTGTTTATATCTTATTGTATCTTAACCAGAAAGAGGAATGGATATGAAGGACATGAAGGACAGCACACTCAAATGGATGACTGAATAGGAATTTTTAAATTGCTTTTCCTTTCCTTTTATTTATTTAGTTATTTACTGGGGGGGTGGGGTGGGGGGGGGGGGGGAAGTACTTCACACAAAAAGGGTATTTTCTTTTAAAAAATACACTTCCATTCTCATTTTCTGTGACTATTCCTCAATTACTGTATTTCACCTATGAGAACTTACTGATATTCTTCCAACATATAACTTCTGTCATTGTGTCCCTTCAAGTCCATTTCCACCGTTTTTATGGACATAGAAGTAAATCTACCCTATCGACATTATACTGCACCATGTGCAACTTATGTGGGTTACAGAAACAAACATGTTATGTGAAATTTATAGTTAGTTTAATTAGAATCATAACATTCTAATCAAATGATTATTATTAGCTGGTATATAACCATTATAGGAAGAGCAAGGAAGAACACAAGAAATTCCACTGAAAAAGCCTCAAAATTGTAGTTAGAATCGCCAAAGTCACGCACACACTCCTACTACTTTTTATCTTTTCTATGCTGTTATGCTGGTCCTTTTACTGTTGGAGAATCAGCAGAAGAGGAAATGTATATGGATGGAGGGATTTCTTTTCTCCTCACTTCAGAGTATGCTTGCTGGGAACTTTATGTTAACATGTGTTATCCCTTGTTCTGCCTTTCATGGTCCATAACTCAAAGTTTTTCCAAATGTATTATACATGTTGTGTTTAAAATATGTTGGGTATTTATTTTTTGTTTTGCTATCCTTAAAAAAAAAATATATGTTTTCCTGAACTTGTATTGCTTTAATGACCAGTAACTGACTACTGGTGATTTGTTTATAGCCCTAGAGCTTCTGGTATCTTCCTGTTCCTGTTCTTTCAAGGCTTCTGCTATCATCCTTAACCTGTATACCAATTCACTACATTATTGTTCCAGGGTCATAAATAGTTCACTGTACACAGAAGAACTGCTTGCTATTGATAACTGTCATTTGCAGAAGGACATCAAAATTATTATACCACTACACAATGGCATAATGTAAGCTAAAGCTGTTTAGCTTTACAAAATAGTCACCTGGTTGTTCAACAGTTGTTGTTTTAGTTAAAAAAAAAAAAAAAAAAAAAAAAAAAAAGCTTCAGTAAAACTCCAGACAGGCCAGAACAAGTCCAGACAAAATAAGCTTGGTGAGTCCTAGTCCAGAAGACTTTCAGAGTCAATGCAAAGTCTGTATTCTGTTACCAGCAATGGCAATACTTTAATGGGCTGCTCAACTTCACAGCTACCCCTCTTTAGCCTCCTATGTCATCCCAAGGTCTCTAGCTCTTCTCCAGTCTTCTCAACACTTAGTTTCTCCTGTCTTCAAGACCTTAAGTAGAAGTATTCCATAGATGACTTCTAGGTGATGCTTATTAAAAATAAATAAATAAATAAATAAAACCTACAAACAACAACAAAATTCATCTTTTAAAGATCATACTCCAGCATGCTGCCAGGCAAGCAGAGACACCTTAACTCCATTGTCAAGATGCCACCAGATCTCTTGACCACTCAGTTGAAACCCTGCTGATGTGCGGCTATGGTAAGGGAGCATGTAATTGTAATGCAGAAATCAGTGATGAAGTAACAGTACTCACTGCAGGTGGTAAGTAGAAGATGACGCATAAGGCAGTTTGGCAAGGCCTGAGTCTGCTGTGTATCTGGCTGACTTAGAGTATACAGCTATTGCCCTGCATTGTAGGTTGTTTGCTCCTTCCCTCTACCCACAAAGGCTAACTCACATTACAGTACAGAGGAAAGAACTTTCCAAATACAAAACTGCACACAGAGAACAACAAGGGGAGGCAGGGAAGGCATTGGTGGCAATCAATGAACACTGCAGGCACTGGGAACTTTGGGAGACCTGTCACAACACACACTGAGACCCCAAACTCTCTTCACACTGCAGAGACACAGGACAGTTGTTGGGCATAAGGAGAATCACAGAATCGTCTAGGTTGGAAGAGACCTCAAGATCATCGAGGCCAACCTCTGACCTAACACTAACAAGTCCTCTACTAAACCATATCATTAAGTTCAACATCTAACTATCTTTTAAAGACTTCCAGGGATGGTGACTCCACCACTTCCCTGGGCAGCCCATTCCAATGCCTAACAACCCTCTCGGTAAAGAAGTTCTTCCTAACATCCAACCTAAAACAACCCTGGCGCAACTTTAGCCCATTCCCCCTTGTCCTGTCACCAGGCACATGGGAGAACAGACCAACCCCCACCTCACTACAGCCTCCTTTAATGTACTTATAGAGAGCAAAAGAAAGGCCACTACCAGAAGATTCCTTATCTACCACTACAAACAGCAAGAACACCTTCAACTATTCAAATGCCTGATTGATTCATCATCTAGATGAAAGAAAGACATTCTGATTTGACAAGTCACTGTTCATGGGCAGCAAACCCTGGTAAGTGCATTTTAAAACAGTTCCAGGTAAATAGGGTAGCAAATGATAGCAGGAGTTCCTGTAGGAAAAGAGGAAAAATTACCGAGAGAGCAGATACAGGTAAAGTGTTGGGTGCCACAAGGCTACCACAATAACCATTTACCAAGTTCTTATCTCAGATGGAATTAAAACACCAACTTTTCCAGCACAGTAGAGGATTGCTCTGGTTAGCAATTGTGTGCCATCTCTGTAGAAGACTGGCTGTATGCTCACATAGCCAACACTAAACATATAATTAGGAGTGATTTAGGATGATTGTGATATTTGCCTCAGAGAGAAGAGGTGGGGCTGAAGTTAAAGCAGCTAGGGCACTTGCCCGAATGGTTTCTTACAGGCAAATGAAACATCACAGCTGAGTAGATTAGGCTGTAAAAACTGCCAGATTAGAAAGCACTGACTGCCTTCTTTTCATTCTGCTTCTCACCACCTGCCTGACAGTCTCTGCAGAAGATATCCAGGCCTCAAAGAGCAGGCTACATGTGTAGCATCCTCCTTATTCCACCAGGAGACTGTGTCCTTGTCCTGAAGGAATTTTTAAATAAATTCTTTTATTTTTTCCCTAGTGTGTTTTGCTTAAAAATCAAACAACCAATTTGCATGTTCTGCATTTCACCTGAAGTCTTATGGGAAGGAAGAAACGGGTGCTTCAAAGTGATTTTGTCATTTTCTGCAGTAGGTTCACAGACTTTTAAGCAAAAGGGAGACTGAGTATCATGTTCAGTATCTTAGCAATGTTATTTCCTTATTTTGTGCAAATTGCAGCAGAAATTACAAAAAGGCAAGGATGCTTTTATTTGAAGCTACAGTGATTAAAATTGTAAGTATAAGGCATTATTTGTTGCCAAAGGCAAACGTTGCTGTGAGTATGCAGGCTCTGGTTGTGCATGGAGTTCTTAAGGAATACTTTTCAGATATTCTGTCATGTGGCACCACCAGAAATAGCCAAAAGTCATTACAAGTTCCAGTGGCTCTCTCTTTGCTATATACCTGAAAGGTATTCTCTGTCTGATAGGAAAATGACAAGTTTTGTGCTTCCCTGTAACTTTCAAGAGAGAATCTGTTGGGTAAGAGTGGCCACACCATGCAGTGTGCAATGCCAATACTACATACGAGTACAAGAATGGTATCTGTCAGCTGCTGCCTCAGTAGATATCTACAACCAAATTATGTGAATAAGTTCTTTAATGAGGGTACATAAGAACATAATAGGAATGAGGGGCATAAGAATATTTGATCTAATCAACAAGTTAATAATAATAATAATAATGAAAGTAATAAGAACAATTTTTATGAAGGTAAAATACAGCAAAGATCAGTCAGTGTTTGTAAAAATATATTCATCATACAGAGCTCAATGCCTTTTTCTGCCCATAGTAAGTGTCGTTATGATACTTAGCACTATCTAGTATGTTTGTAATACATCTGTGATGGCACTGAACAGAAAACATATTTCTAGTAAAAAGCACTGGATACCATTGATCTGAGACACTTTCACTTGTACACAGCAGAGCAGCATCCCTGTTAATAGGATTTTATGAGATTTCAGTCTAACAGCAGCTCCTTTCCACTACACAGTAACAACCAGCATCCTGCTGACTTGCAATGCTACTGAGCTGATAATGAAGCATTTGCCAAAGAGAAAATTGCAAAAGTGTCAACAATTAATACCAATAAGGGTTACTTCATTTCAGTAGATTGTCAGAGGGAAAAAAATAAAATAAAAATAAAAATAAAAATAAAAATAAAAATAAAAATAAAAATAAAAATAAAAATAAAAATAAAAATAAAAATAAAAATAAAAATAAAAATAAAAATAAAAATAAAAATAAAAGAGGTAGTGAAGGCTGCAGGGCAAAGCAGCATAACCTCCTGAATGAGGAAAATCTTATTCCAAACCATGTTGCCTTCCCTCTATACCATCCTGCTCATTAGCATCCTAAACAGCTTCAAAAAAGAAAATGCTTTGCCACAAACTGTGGCTACCTCTCTTTTGCATTTGGTCATTGATACAGACAGATTTAACCTTTCCTAGAACAAACAATTATGGTTCAGCTATCAGAGTGTTCTGCACTCCATAATGGGTTGAAATGTATGGCTTTTTCAGTGTTCTGCATCTGAACTGAAGATACAAAAGTCAGTTTTGTTGCTTTTAAAAAAAAAAAAAGTGTTCCAACATGCAGCACTGAGCATACAATGCTACTTCAAAACAAATCTTCTTAACTCTAAACTAGATCTGAGGAGTAAGGTAATATCCTCAGGTGTATTTCAAGCCACAAAGTGAAATATGGAAGGTGGGAATGAAGAAATTCCATTTGGCAGACCTACTCCTAGATGTTGTCTCAGATGCATTGGTCAGGGACGATACAGAAACTTGGCTGGGGCTGAAATCTTAAAGCACCACTTTTTCTGTCTATCCTTCATTTATTCTTATCTGTCTAACCCTTTATCTGAGTGCCTGTGTCCTACATTCACATTAACATCCCTCCCCTCCTTGTGTAATACCTCTTTGCCCACAGCAAGGAACTTCCATTTTTAGCTTTTCAGTCTGCTGTTAGAAGGAGAATGTTAAAAGGAGCTTTTCTTTGTGTACTGAGTTTACTCAGAATTCGTTGATACACCTGAAGGTGCCACACATGAGAGAAGGAAACAATACTATTATCAGATTTATTTTTGGCATGGATTTTCTCCTTGCCTTAACAAAGAAAGGGCTAAGGCACAAATCCAGCTCCCAACCTGACAGGCATCGCAGCAGATTGTCATACCAACAGGTGAGTACCAAACACTTAACTCAGGATTAACCTACCTGCCACACTCATATCACCTCTTCCTGTCCCTTTTAAGGGACCTCCTCCCTGCTTCCTTATTCTTAGAAAGAGGTTAACATACCATGTGAGTGTAGCTGCTTGTTTCCTGCCTCAGCAAGTGGGCATTCTAAAAAAGCAATTAAGAAAATCAGGGAAGGAAAAATAAAATAAAAAAAAAAAAAAAAAAAAAAAAAGCTTAAAACTCATTTTGAAACTAGACAAATCAAACAACTTCATTCAGAAATTCAGTTCGAGTTCAGGAGCATGGTTTTGCAAGTGGCATTACTGCAGCCCATCAGGAAAAATGTGTCATCTTACACTTTCTGCAATTTATCCTAACTCAGCTTGGAATTCTTCAGGCCAGTCTAAACTCTTCCACATAAACCTACTCAAGTCTTAGTGCAGAAGGAGCTCTTGAGACAACTTAAGACTGGCCCTCACTTGTGCAAAATTATAGCTGACTATTTTCAGGTGCATGGACTCTTTACATAACATGACACAGTTTCCCACACACAGTGCACACAGGCATGGCACTGGACAGGGCTCCCTTCAATATCACCCCCTCATAAAAGTCTGTTTTACAACACAGAATTTTCTTGAGGGTTGCGTTGGAGCAACCCTCAAGATTGTGAGATTAGCCTTGACTGTATTTTCTCATAAACCACACAGTTCAATGACCAAACCATTCAAAGCACTCAGTGAAAAGTTTGTGACACTAACTGGAATGCATACACTGTCTTTAAATACATTCATTCTCATTTTCTACCATTTTCCCTCAGACTAAAAGCATTTTCCAGAGGCTCTGAAACTGGAAGAAACTGAGGAATACAGGTCATCTGCAAACAAAGAATTAGGCACGGTGTATACTTTCACATGTACCACCAAGCCTGTCTTCTCTGTTACTTTCATATATAAAAGAACAAAAATCCAATAAATTAAATCCAGGATACTGAGTTCCACAATAATATTCCAGTATGTGGTCTTAGGAGGTACACAATAATTCACATTCTGATCCAGACTTCAAAACAGGGATCCCTCTTCTTTACAGAAGACAGCAAGTCCTTATGTAATAAGCCTCAGGAAGCGTCAAGAAAATTCATCCTTCCCAAGTGATAAGAAGTCTCTCAGATACAGCCTGATAAAGAAATTTCTTGTCCCTGCTCTTTTACTTGCACTGTGACAGGTATCTCAATAGGTATTCCAAACCTTCAGGGCAACTTAGGAAATTACAAATGTCTGACTTGTTTTGTACTTATATATGAAACAAGATCTTGCACTCAAAAAACTGTTTTTTGGCAGTTAATGTTTTCAGACTGTTGTCCAAGATTATAGAGTCTATTAGCATTGCTATCCGACATGTGAATTCATCCCTCGTATGATTATCTTCACTCAGCTACTCGCCAGGGTCACATTGAACACACATCTGCATTAGAGCAAATGGAGATTTTTGAAAAAAACTTGTTTCCTTGTTAACACAGATCTACTACTTGTCATCAGTTCATTTGACATGTGTCACCAGAAGCAGGGGAAGGAGCAACACTTGGAGGTAGGAGCAGGCACAACTGTCATGCCTGGGAGGCTGATCTCTATTTCTATTGCAGATAAAGCCTCCTCTCTTCTCCTGTCTAAGATAGAAAATTGAACCCTACAGACAAGACAAAAACAGCCCTTTGGATGCAGCTATTATAACTTGATTACACTGGGTCTCTAGGGTTATTAGTACTTGCTGCCTGTGCTTGCCATTAGCTTCCATCAAGTTTTAATAATACTTCTGAAACAGAACTGGAAACATTTCTCACATCCAAATTAACACCTGATTATTTTCAATCTGGTGAGGACAGAATGAATATTAAAAGCTTTTTTTTTTTTTTTTCCTTGCAATTTTAGAACAAATAAATGTGGCTTTATAAATAATCACCATGAGATCGCCATATTTCAAGTTTTTGGTGCCTCCTAAAATGGTGCATGTTTTTATTTTGCAAGTGTTCTGCAGGGGGTACTAACAAGTTGCTCACATTAAACATCCTTCAACTTATTCCTAAATGTAAATGTAGCTGGAATTTGTCATTGAATTGAAATCTTGCAGTTAGGGCAGCTACTATGCAGTGGACTGAGGGACAGAACATTGAATTACTCCAAACTAGCCATGTACAGGCCTCCTGTAACGAACATTAAAAATGCCTTTGTGCCAAACACCTGCCACAGATCAGTGTTTTCTGTTGTTGTTTTTATTTTTTTCAGGATTCAAACTGCTTTTATAAAAAATCTCTCCACTTCATGTTAAAGTAGGTCTATAAAAATAGGTGATGAAGTAGATTAAGCACTTTATGGAGGTGCCTATTTTTACTCTACATGAAGAGACTAATGTGACTCACTAGGCTCAGACAATAAACTTTTAGACTTCCAGAGTTCAAAGACATGAATGTAGTCCACAATAGTGTAGCTGCTATACTTTACATACTGTCTGGTTTATTAACCTGAAATATTCATGTGAAGACAAATCACCAGTGAGGCTGAAAAAAACATTTGTTTTGTTCCCAATAAGAGCACAATAAATGAGATTAGTCATTCCATTTGCTTAGGCTTTATTAGAGTCTCTAAAATTCTTTCTTAACTAAAAAAAAATATTTTCTAAAAATACTGCATGCCATTTTACTGACTCTCTGAAAACTTATGAATTGAATATAAGAGCACATCTGCACCTCAAAAGCCATCAGAACTGCAATCAAAAGCAAATTGGTAAAAACTTTTTTTAAAACCAATCCAGTTATTTAATAGCTCTTTATGTCATTAGTTTCCAGAAACCTTTTCCAATTATGTACTGCATGACCTTACACTAACACAAAATGGTCTATAATGTTTAATGGGTGTTGGTGGATTGATGAAAGACTAAAAAGGAAGAAGTATTGATTTTTAAAGTGTTTGTTCTACAAAGCATATATTTTTGTAATTATAGTCAGTAAACATGACTACTTATGACATGTATGGTGTAACAAGTTCCTTGGATCACTGAAACCACATTTAATGCTCACATTTCTGTACTGAAGCTGACAGAAGATGGTTTGTTGTTTTTATTTATTATTATTATTATTATTATTATTTCCCCACATCAGCAAGTATGTGAAGAAACATGCATTTCAAAATGTAGCCACACAACTGACTATCAACCAGTGACTGGCATAGAACTAAAACAACTACCAGTTTTTAACTGGAAGATGCAAGAGTTACAGTTAATTTCACAGGGAAAGATTTTTTGGTGTGGTTTTATGATTTGCTGTCTTTTTCTTTTCAATCAAAATCTCCTTTTTTCTATTGCTGTATTTGTGTATTTTCTATACCTCCTTCTCTTCCCTCTAACATTTGAAAAATAACAGAATCACAGAATTTTCTAGGTTGGAAGAGACCTCAAGGTCATCGAGTCCAACCTCTGACCTAACGCTAACAGCCCTCCACTAAACCATATCCCTAAGCTCTACATCTAAGCGTCTTTTGAAGACTTCCAGGGATGGTGACTCCACCACTTCCCTGGGCAGCCTGTTCCAATGCCTAACAACCCTTTCAGTGAAGAAGTTCTTCCTAACATCTAACCTAAAACTCACCTGGCTCAACTTAAGCCCATTCCCCCTCGTCCTGTCACCAGGCACGTGGGAGAACAGGCCAACCCCCACCTCGCTACAGCCTCCCTTGAGGTACCTAAAAAGAGCGATAAGGTCGCCCCTGAGCCTCCTCTTCTCCAGGCTGAACAAGCCCAGCTCCCTCAGCCGCTCCTCGTAGGACTTGTTCTCCAGGCCCCTCACCAGCTTTGTCGCCCTTCTCTGCACCCGCTCAAGCACCTCGATGTCCTTCTTGTAGCGAGGGGCCCAAAACTGAACACAGTACTCGAGGTGCGGCCTCACCAGAGCTGATCACCTCCCTAGCCCTGCTGGTCACGCTGTTCCTGATACAAGCCAGGATGCCGTTGGCCTTCTTGGCCACCTGAGCACACTGCTGGCTCATATTCAGCCGACTATCCACCATCACTCCCAGGTCCTTCTCTGCCTGGCAGCTTTCCAACCATTCCTCTCCCAGCCTGTAGCTCTGCTTGGGGTTATTGCGCCCCAGGTGCAGGACCCGGCACTTGGCCTTGTTAAACTTCATGCAATTGACCTCAGCCCATCGGTGCAGCCTATCCAGATCCTCCTGCAGAGCTCTCCTACCCTCAAGCAGATCGACACACGCACCTAACTTGGTGTCATCTGCGAACTTACTGAGGGTGCACTCGATGCCCTCGTCCAGATCATCGATGAAGATATTAAAGAGGACTGGCCCCAGCACCGAGCCCTGGGGGACGCCACTAGTGACTGGCCTCCAACTGGACTTGGATCCATTCACCACGACTCTTTGGGCCCGGCTATCCAGCCAGTTTCTAACCCAACGAAGCGTGCGCCAGTCCAAGCCAAGAGCAGCCAGTTTCTTGAGGAGAATGCTGTGGGAGACGGTGTCAAAAGCCTTGCTGAAGTCAAGGTAGACCACATCCACAGCCTTTCCCTCATCCACCCAGCGCGTCACTCTGTCATAGAAGGAGATCAGGTTCGTCAGGCATGACCTGCCTTTCATAAAGCCATGCTGACTGGGCCTGATCGCCTGCTTCCCCTGCAAGTGCTGCATGATGACTCTCAGGAGGATCTGCTCCATGAGCTGGTATTCAATGTACTGCATCCTCAATCTGATTTGGGATCTCTAAAGGCTGTTCTCTAGCTGCTGTCTCTGACACTACCTATTGGATACAATAGAAAACAGATAGTGCAAGGAGGCTGAAGTTAAGAGATTTGGTGAGGAAAGGGTTGAGGAATATTGCTGATCAAAATACTTCTGGGACAGGTAGATTTGCTGAGGTCTAGTGACAGGCTTGCTCCCCTCCAGATGGTGTTGTCTAGGGACAGCCATGACAGGAAAGTGCTGACCCACCAGAAAAGTGTTTCCTCCAACACGTATTTTTAACTGTTGTATACCTTCATCTTCAGCTGCAACCACAGTTCACTACTTAAGGTTGAGGGTCTCCTTATATACCTTCTATTTTCATTCCAAATTCATTCAAAAGTCAGTTTGTTTGTTTAAATCAGGAATCCTTTACTTTGAGCAACCTGGTCTAGTGGTAGGGGTTTGGAATTCTGATCTCTGGGTCCCTTCCAACCCAAACTATTCCATGATTGTATGATTTGCCCATTGCTATGGCTGTGACTAAGAAACCTTATGCTCTCAGCTGGTCCAAAAAAACATGCCATTTCTGCTTTCTGTCTGGAAAATTGAAAAGAATGATCTAAGCTGCAATTCCAGTCCCTGGAAGTAAGCCACCCATGCTTGGGATCAGCAAGGAGTGGTCTGGGTATCTGCAGGAATGAAAGTAGTGCTGTACTTGGAAGCTAGAGAGGTAATAAGAAAAAAAAATTAAAAGTATGAAAAAGCATCCCAAAAAATCTGTTACGAGCCCATGATTTACCTGGCTGTACCTCTGTAACAACTTCTGTTGTAGACTGTTTCTCATGTATTATTAGCTTAAGTATTGTCAAGGGTTCGAGAGTTTGAACTCATTCTCTTTTCATCTCTAGCTCCTGACAAGATTCACAAATTGACACAAATCATTTTATAAGTAAAAGTGATGAAAATACGTATGTCTTCCAGGAAAGAAAATACTCATTTATAGAACATTTCATTTCTTCAGCTATGTTGGCATTACAGCACAGACACTTTAATACTACCATTATCAGTTTGGGTAACTAAATTAGAATGTTTTTATAATCTTTAATTTTTCAATAAAATAGATATATAATGCAATTCTATGAAGAAAATGTTTTGCAAAATCCTGTAGTTGTGGTATTTATAAATATATAATGACAATAAATAACAACAATAATTGTAATAATGCTATATTTATAAAATCTGCCAAACACAGCTGAACACTTGAAAAGAAAAAGAACACTAGCTTTTCCTCATAGCACACTGCATTCAGGGAACACTGAGGACAGCCCACCTCAGCTAACAGTCTCACCAGAAGCAACCAACATCCTGTTCAGTTTCCCAAATTATGCTCAGGAAATGATGCATTGCACAAGGGACTTTGTGAAACAAACTTCTCAGAATGTCTGTACTTTGACATTATCATCCACCTATTCTGCAGTTCAGCAGCTGTACTATGTACTGCTTAGTTGCACGTTCTTGCTCCTGTAAAGGATGGATATAGTATTTCTACATTTCTACTTTGAACTACCACATGGGCCACATGAGCCACATTAACAGAGCAACACAGGAACAGTGCATAGCTAGCTTTTTCTGCTGGGGCAGATTATGCACAAGATGCTCATGAAAGGAGGAGGCAAACATTTATGTATGTTTTTATAAAACTTCAGCAACACAGAAAGGCTTTGTTCTTTTTCTGTAGGGATTAAAAAGTGCTAGAGAAGGCAAAGAAGAACACTTTGCAATGCTTAGGAAACAACTTGTATTTATCATCTCTTGTCTCTTCATCCATTTAGTCCTGTTGCAATTAGTGTCATTATACAGTATTGCCCCCATGGCCAAATCACGTGGCCAAAGAACATCTCAGCATCCTTCAGAATTATTCACCTTTTAACAGACAATTCTCCATCTTCCAACAGCATACCCAGCCTCCATCACCTTTGGCTCTGTAGCAGGTGGACAGCACAAAAATAGTTGGACATCTTTTTCTAGCTGTAATTTAAGACAAAAACCTCAAGCCTAGATTTTCGAAGATTTTCTCTGCCTAAGGAATCAAGTTTTATGAGCTCTTTTCATAGTCACCAGCAGCAGCTTTGGAAATGCTAGGCATTCTTCTGATTCTTTTTCACCTCATCTTCTTCCTCCACCCTTCCCAGAAACAAGAATGTGTGTTTAGCATTACCAACCAGAGGAACTCTAAGACATCCTTTCTGCCTGCCAAGACAATACGTAAGGATAATAATAATAGTGGGAAGCCTTTAAGAAAAAAAGGATTTGTTTCTTCTCACAAACGTATCTCCAAAAATATTATGGAAATATGACAATGCCTTCCTAAAACTCTAGCCACAAATCTCTCAGGGACTAGAAGAAATTAAATGGTGCATGATAACACTAGCAAGGAATTAAAGCACTCCAGAGGTGCTTACATCTGTAGGTTAGCACACAGCACAGAATTTTTAAGCATGGCTTTTTCACTTGTCCACTGCTGGAGGATGGGCACTACAGTAACAGGCATTGCTGGTACACATAAGAAAAGTTACTCTTACTGGTGGAACCAAGCAGGAATCTGAATGCTGAGGCCCTTTCTATATTATGGACATGAAACAATTTCAGGGAAAGGCACCAGTCATGCATTGTCCTAGCAATGACCACATAGAAATACCATATTGGAAATAGCTACAAATCATGCTCCTCTGCCTCACATTGAGACAGCCTTTTAAGAAGGTAAGGAAGATTATTGAAATTCATATGCTGTTTCCTAAGTTTTGCATGGAGACAGCTCAGCAGATTTGCTGTTAGACAGCTGAACGTCCAAGACATTGCCTTACAGGAAGGCTTTTACATCAATTACACTGCTCAATTCTGAATTGTTATTGAACAGGCATTTCCATATGACCACCAGCAATGGTGAATCAGCCACAGGCCAAGCAGACAAGAGGTTCTGGTGCAACTCCCTGGAGACTGTCTAACAATTGATTTCAACCTTTGTCAGATGTCTTACTACTCAGCAGCAACACACAGACATACTTCTGCCATGGACTGCTGCTGATTACCCATAAACTGGCTCAGACTGTTGACTAAAGGCACTTGAAGCACTGGTCAGACAAAGGAGACTTGATTGCAGCTGCCCAGCACCAGGTGATTAGGACCTGGATAACAAATGTACCCATTTTTCTGTAACATACTAGCGTGGAATTTGGAGGTGACAAACTGCAATAGCTGGCAACCGCTAATTGGTCTCCACTAATTGGCCTCAGCAGTGAAGAAAGTTCAAGAGCTGGTCTGGTACTACAAGACTAACAAAGCCATTAGGAAGCAATAATTAAGGCAATAGCACCTTGAAAGGGTGTCACAATACACATGTCTGACATTTACAGGAGCAAAAGCCCAAGGAGGAGATCAGCCACGCCTGTGTTGAGCTGTTTGCTGTGGCCACAACACTTGACCAGTCAGAGCAAGTGCCTTCTTTTCCCTATGCCATTGGTACTGATCTAAACTGGACAACTGGGGCTGAAAGTCTGATTTCTGTGTGCGTGTGTGAGTATCTCAGGGGAGTAGGTGTGCTAATTTAGCAAGAATTGCTGCCTACTTGCTATTCCGGTCCTGCCAAATAAATAAATTCAATTCACTGAGTATTACAGTTCTCTTCCAGCAGCCACTCCACCCTACCTACCCATGACATTGGTGGTCAACATCAAATTTAACTGCTCTGCTTAAAAAAAGAATCTCCTATTTAGCCTTACTTAAGTAGACTATAGTTTATCTCAGCCATTTATGTGTTAATGCTAAGAGTTTGTCTTGTTTAGAACAGGAGCCCTGTGCTGGGAGGTTCCTGTTCTCAAGGCAGCAATTGCTCTCCAACACCTTCCTTGCTAGGGAACGAGGTCGCTAACATAGAAGAGGTTTTTACATAGTGAATTGCTGTTGCGGGAAGGCACTTCCAGCATTTACATGTTATCTTTGGCAAACAAAAGGACCGGAATATTAAGGTGAGGGGAGCTTTTTTTTGAGTGCTGTCACATATATATACTAGTATCTGTCTTTCCTGAAAATAAAGGTTTTGGGAGAATCTCTTTTTGCAGACATTCAGTCATTCAAGCAGCTCTGACTAGTTCCAGTAAGAATCATGTTTCACTCATTTCATTAAAGCATCTTCTCTTTTTCCCCTAGTGCTAAAATCATGTCAGAAGCAGGCATCAACACTTTATCTCAGTAGCTCTTCCTGTGAGCAGCTTCTAACTTCCTAAGTGCAGGCCATAGGTGAGCCTTTGCCTCACACCCGACTATCCAAGCTTGCTGAGCCTCCCAAAAAAACAGCCACTCACCACTCAAAGAGTCACCTCTTCCTCTCTCTTCCCTTACAAATTTTACTGCACTATTCTTCTGTACTGGAAGCAGCTTCCTTCATTCCTTCAGCAGCACACAGCCCTCCTGCATCAAGATTTCTTATGTTTCCAGTCACCTTTGAAGCAATGTTTAGTTATGTGTGATTTTTTTTCCTTTTTCCCCCAAACACAGGTTTTCACAAAAACTCCCCTTAACTGTGTCTCCTTTTCCAATTATGTAGTTTTTTTTAGTGATTTTTTTTTTTTTTTTTTTTTTTCTTGCTGGCAATTGTATAAAGTGCTGCATTGCTCTTTCTCCCTCTTTGGGCTGATGTGTTCCAGCACTGTACTTTGTGTCAACCAGTATGTAATGTTTGCCCAGTTTCTCCACCCTCCACATTTCTTCTGTTGACAGCTGTGTACCAGACTGCTGCCCTCTTGGCCAATCTGTCCCACACTCATTATTCCTCTTCCTTCTCCCCTTTTTTTACCTTTGAAATGTGGACAGACTGTTTAGGGATCACTTTAGGGATCAATGTGACTTCTGCATTTAAAAGGAGACCTCTGCCTCCCACTACCCAGTGCATTGTTACACTCAGCAACCTCTGCAGGTGTGTTTTCTTTGTTGTTACCCATTTGCCACTCCTCTGGAGCTCCTGTATAAACATTCATGCAGACACATTCCCTCCTAAACCCACAGCTGCAGTTCTTCATTTAGGAAATGGTAGAGGGTTGCTACTACAGCCTGCAATTTTATGGGTTTTAAAACAGACCAACACAATGCAAACCCTTCCCACTACAGTGGTATCTAATTTAATCAGCTGAACACTTGTTGCAGGGAAAATCTGCTTAAGTACGTTAAAACCAATCAGCCTCAAAGCACTTTATTGATTTATAAACAACGTGTAATTAACTGGCAATCAGAGAACTATACATTCAGGATCAATATCAGCAATGCAACAGATAAACCACAATATTGAACATTTAACAAAATGTTAGTAAGCATCTAGAATTTTTTAAGTGCTCCTCTAACTAATTGCTGAAGACTTCTAAGCCACCTTACCTCCCCCATACCCCCCCTCCACACACACACACACACGTGCACATGGGCCCTCTCAGAGGCAAACAACACTCTTTTGGGGCAGTTTCCCTGTATGTACCCAAGGCTTCCATTGGATATAGGGTTTCTTTAGTTTCGTATATGTCTGTACCTCTTCCAAAAATCTGCCAAGCCACACGCTCACACGCCGATAAGAAAGCATCCCATGAGTTCACATATACACGAGGTGCAGGTCTGTATGTGCTGCCCTCTGTGCTGTCACTCCACTAGACAGATGCTCATGGCATCCGACCCATGTGATGGCCTTATGTCACATTCACTCCAGGTCCCTCCCCACTATCACAACTTTTTATGCTTTTACACTTGTCAAGTTGACTTCTTTTCTCAATAGCCTCTTGGCTGTTTCCTGGTTATTATTTAATTGGGATGAAGGTCATCTAAAGGAAACTTGGTCATTGCTGTTTTCTTCCTAGCAATATCAGGCTTTAGGCAAATACCTTTGTCCCCAGTGGAGCAGTCTGTCCCCCTGTAGCCTGTGGTGTCCTATAACAGGGTGAGGGGGCAGAAGAAGGTGGATGGCAGGTAGGAGCTTTTAGTTTGCTTTTAGCTCTCACTGCTCTAGTCTTATCAGTTGGCAAGAAATTATATTAGCCCCCCCTATAGTGAGTTTGATTTGCTCATGACAGTAGTTGTTCAGTGATTTTTACAGAGATTTGCAAAAAATAATCTAGTGGAAGCCAAGTTGAACCTAAGACAGAAATGGACCCTGGCCACTAAGAAAGCTAATGGTATTCTTGGCTACATTAGGCAAAGTATTGCCAGCAGGTCAAGAAAGGTGATGCACTTCAGATTTTGAGATCTTCCCCGTGCACTACATGTGATGCAAGCAGTTTCTGTAGGCTGGGAGTGCAGCTGCTGCAGAAACTGTAGTCCAACCACCATAAATATCATTCTCTCACATCTTCACATAACTAATGAAAGGCACAGAAGCCTCCAATTATTCAAAAGATGTCTGAAACATTGGCACTTGAAATCCCAAAGGCATTTCTGCCGTACAGAAAGCCTACCAAAGGAATGCTCCGTCGCATTGTGGCATAAGAAAAGTGCATGGCTGAATTGGCAGTGTGATCCTTTACTGTCTGTGTAAAGTTGTATTAACCAGTTAGAAATGGGATATGCCCCATCAAGCACATGCAGATAGGCAGTATGCTTCCATCAACTATTTTTGTCCCTATTTAGAAAAAAAAAAAAAAAAAAATCTTCAGTATTTTTCAGATCTAAGCCATAGGAAAGTCTCTAACACTAAAGTGTTTCAAACAGGAATGTTTCAACATGTCATGACAGCATATATATTTGTGTGTATATATATATATATATATATATATATATCTCCTCTCTGTCTCCTACAGAGATTGAAGAAGGTGTGTGGAGATGTCCTGGTGGATGTATGGGGTGCAGGTGCCCGGGTGCCTCCTCCCTGTGAGGAGAGGCCGGGGTTGCCCCATGCCAGACATGGCCGGTTCCAGCTGGTTCCAACAGCCCCGCCGCAGGGCATGGCTGGGTCCTGCACCCAAAATGGCGGCATCTCAGAGACAAGAAATGGCAAAATGGTGCACAGCAGAGAGAGTGAGGAAAAACTTGTGAACACTGAGAGAAGGAGGGCAGGAGGTGCTCCAGCAGGGACTCCTCTGCAGCCTGTGGAGAGCCCACACTGAGTCCTGTTGATCATGTAGGACTGCAACCCATTGGAGGACACGTGCTATGGAAGGGAAAGAGTGTGAGGGGAAAAGAGAGAGCCACTGAGTGGGTGTCTGGCAGCCAGCAACAGTCAAATCACCATAGTACTTGACCATGGAAAAGCAAGTGTTGAAGTGAACAGAAATCCTGTAAAAGTGCAGAGATTTTTTTTACACTGACGGAAGAAAAATCTTGTAACAGCACAGTATGTAGGAGATCCTGGCTGAGGCCACAGTTCTGCTTCTTTTTGCTTCCAGCCTCTCTCCTCCTCAGTACTCAGCAGCTCTGGAAGACTGCATACATATGAAAATCACTCATCCATTGATGCTTCAGGCTTATTTTTAACTTGTTTTCCAGCCCTTCATCCTAGTCCTTTAAGGATGTTTTCTCTTAGCTTGCTTCTCTTCACCTGCTTCACCTTTTGCTGCCTCCTCCTTGAACTTGCCCCAAATTTATTAGTGCCTCTTTTCTTCCTGAACTCCTCTACCATGTACATTCCTGTCTACTGCCAGGGTGAGGATACTTTTTTTTTTTTTTTTTTTTTTTTTTTTGACAGCTACCCATATATTCCTGTCCCCTCTGCAAGAAGCAACACTATACTGCATTTCATTTGATAAGCTATTACTTTAAACTGCAACAGCACTCCAGTACATCATTAAAATTCTCAGAGAAAAAAAAAATCCAATTGCCTGGTAATGCTTTGTGACTTCATCTCACCCTCAATGATGCAACCAGTGCAATTGGGTAAAAAATGAATAAAAGAAACAGTAAACAACTGGAAGCTGCATTGTGCTAATCTCGTATTCTGTACTGATTTTTTTTTTTTTCTTCTTCCATAGCTTTCTGTTTTTAACTTTATAGCACTAAACTTGCTATATAGGCAAACGAGCAGAAGCAGCTTCAGAAGTGTCTCTTCTTTAAAGTATGAGAGAGTATATGTGGGTTTGTTCAAACTGAAATGTTAGTCATTACACTGTCTCACTGCACATTTGGATTGTACTGTCAGCCTTTGTGTAATAGTGGATACCACAACAAAATATGAAGAAATTTGTAACTTCTCTCAAGCATGACAGATACTGATTCCATCCTGATGGCGTCCCACATAATTTCTTGGTTCCCACCCCTTCTCTCAGACACTGTATCTCCTAAATGGTTTCTCTGGTCACCACCCCATGGTATAAAACTTGTAGGTATCCAAATTTGTTGCCACAGAAACATTTAATGACTAGCAAAGGCAGACTCATGCAGATTGATCTTCTTTGTAGAGCCCTATTTCTTTACAAACAATATTATTAATCAAAAATAGCACTACTCATAATCAAGTAGAATGAATAGATAAAAGCACACAGAAAGGAATCTTCTCATTAAAAAGGAGCATCATTTTTAAGGAGCAAAATTGTTAACTTTTTTACTTTTTTTTTTTTTTTTTTTTTAACTCAAAAACATGATTATATCTATGCCTTATACTGAAAATTTCATGTCAGGAAAGAACTGACTTACCTTGTCCTATATAAAAGGGGTACTTTAATAGTTGAAACAGTCATAACAATCATACGAAAATTTATAATAGAAGGGACCTATGAAGGTCATCCAATCAAACCTCCTGCTCCAGACAGGGCCGCCTTCAAGGTTAGGCAAGGCTGCTCAGAGCTTTTTGCCCCTCAAACTGAAAATATCCAGAGATGGAAATTCCACAGTCCCTCAGCAATAGCATCTGTGTGCAAAATAAGATTTCGCCTTTACTGTGAGGGGACAGTGACATTTCTGAACTCCTTAATCATACTCATCATTACTCTAAACTAGAATCTCTCCAATATTTACATATTCACAGCTAAAAATAAGTGACTAAATAAGGTTCTACCAAATTTTTACTTTCAAATACATAGAACACTGTTGAAAACAGAATATGCCCAGGAGCCCTACTAACTAGGAAAGAGGGTTTGGTATGCCACTTACTGATCTTCCTGAAAAAGATGGATTGAGCATTCACTTAGAGAATTACCTTTATTGGACTCTTCCTCCTTAGGTTTTTCACCTAATTTTAACTTTTCAAACAGTGTAATGAAGGTGAAAGTGTAAATTGGGAAGCTCTTGTGCATATTTCCCACAAAGTGGAATTTCCCTCAAGGCTTTCAAGACTCCTGCCCACTTTAGCAGGTATAGTCAACACTCATATTAATAAAGCCTAAATTAAGAATTCTTACTTCCAGAAAAAAACACTGCAAGGAAGTTTACTGTAATTAACACTTCTTTCAAATTTTTTTTTTTGTTAGAAGTTACCAAGTGCACAGATTTTCTTGTACGTATTATACCGATTCTTTTAAAAATGTGTCCTATTTTCTGACATTGCAATTCAAGTTTCCACATCTAATGTTTTCCTTTGATACTAAGTTTCTTTAATATTGGTTACTTAGTGTTATTGGTTTTTAAGTGTTATTTCATTTTAATGTGTTATACATGCAGGAAGTGATATGATAATTTAACTCCATCCATCTTTAAACATTTAAGTATTACAATTTCAGATAGAGTATAATATATTTAAGAAATACAACAGTTTCAGCTTTGCATCTGCCATTAATCATTATGATATACAAGTTACCACTAAGATTGCTTACAGCTGATGTCAATGTAACGAAACTGAAGTCTATTTTTCCTCAATTTACTATTTTATGTACACATCACTGCGAGATTCTTCATAGTTTCCCAAGAAAATGTGAAGAGCTGAAAAACCCATTGCTCCTTCATTATCTAATTATTCAGTGAATAATATTCAGGTATGTTCCACTGAGTTTCTCTTCTCCCCCTCTACAGAAGTGTTAATTAGAACACCTAAAGATGCCCACTTTGTTATATCTACAACCAGGCACTTTCTTTAAGTCTTCAGTGCTTGTAACTAATGAAGATCTTCACTGCTCATGACAGAGGACTCTTCAAACAGGGAGTTATTAACAGCAGTGTTTTCAGGGAGACTGATCTTGGAAAAAAATCAAGCCCTCTGTTCTGCAGTTTTAAAAAACAATATTTAACTATTAAAAAAAAAAAAAAAAAAAGAAAAAAAAAAAAGACTTGGTTTACATTGTATGACTTTCAGATGCTTTTTTTTTTTTTTTTTAATATTTTTTTTTCTTCCATGTCTCATATGGATACTCACTGGAATCAAACTTCGCAGACCAGTTTTAGTCCCTCTTTCCCTAATTGCATATTGCTTACATTTTGGCACATACTCAGGCTGAACTTTACTGCATATCGATAAATTTCCCACATACGGAAATGGACACACAGAAAGGTCAGACTGCACTTCAGTACTAATCCTACTGACAGTATATACATGAACACAACAAGATTGGTTTCATGCTGGATTTCCTATAACCTTCAAAGCTATCTTAATAAGCCAGAGAGGCACATGTCCCTCCACACACTAAACTTTAATTCGTACTTTCCACTGTGTACACTGCTAACCCATTCCCTACCAAAAACTTATTTTTCAGGAAGTTGCAGAGTAACCCTTTCATTTTTATTTTTTATTTTTTTTTTATTTTTTATTTTTTATTTTTAAAGTATCTTTGCCCTACAGGACCATAACGAGCACATACAGACTGCAAGGAACTTGGGTTCTTGTGAATGGAGGTCCAATAGAATCTGCTTACAATAATCTCCATTTACTTGAGAGATAGCCCAGATCTGATTTAGCCAAACACTTAAGTCTACATGTTAAAAAAATAAGAAATTGAAAGGAAAATGAACCATTTACATAGACATGCAACCAATCTTCCTGGAAAGAAATTCAGATCTTCCCTTGTTTGAAGAAATTAAATTTTATGTCAGGATACTACTATTCACCATGTCATCACATGGAGGTTCTCTATTTTTCTGCAGCTAGCTAAGGCTCTAGAGCCAGCCTTAACAAAAACTCCAGGAGCCCCTGGGATCCATATTTTAAGTTGCAACAGGTAGAGTCTCCAAACTAACAGTGCTATTAGATAATTTCCTTGTCACCAGGAATCTCAAATTAGCCTCAGATGAGAGTGATAAATGTGATTAGAAGGCAGCAGTGACCAAGTATACCTGGAAAAAAAATCTGCTTAATAAAAACTTATCACAGGGCACTACTGGTTAAACAGTGAGTGCTCAAGCACTGTATGTATGGTGCAATTAGGAAAAATGGAATTGCTCTAGTTGCCACCAGCTCTCTTACAACTCCAAAGCACATTTCTCTTTCTTACTGGCAACAGTTCTAGAACACAGCTTAACTGAATTGAGGTACACGAGGATCCTCACCCACAGCATATGAGGAGCTGGCAGTATGTGCATGGGGCAGACACAACTGAAGGGGTATTGGCTTACAGCACTAAGAAAAAAACAAAACAAAACAAAACAAAAAGAAACAGTAACAGCTTTCAGCATTTCCACAGAGATTCCCAACATAATTCTCTAAGTCCCGGTGGTAAAATTTTCTTCCTTTTTAATATACAAAGAGGGTCCTACAGAAGTCTGTAGGGTCTTTGTATCTGTAGAATATATTTAGCAGTAGGGACTAAAAGGGCAATTATTAACACCCGCAGGAAGCATAGGTAACTGTTCCATAAACTTAAAAGGTATGCTGGGCTCTTTTTATTATGATGAGGATCTATAGCACAAAATTTCCCTCATCTGAGTGTATCTCAAAACCTGTTTTGTGAACACTGCTTGAAATAATACGTTCCTGAAAAAACTAATGCACTGAAGAACAAAGTAAGAGTGCCATCTACTGTTGATATTCATCAGTGGATTGTTGAATGCTCATTTATTTTCCTTTCTTTACACTATGAACTTATGCTTAGTCTCGCAGTTAGCTAATTGCACCATTTTTACTGTATATGTAATTTGATGACAACACTCTTTAATCCCGGTTTGGGCATTCACCAGGGAACTGGTTAATGTTTTGCACTGAGCCTTTAGCAACTTCAGTTCAAATCTCAGTCACAGCAAATTTCTTCCAGCTTTTAACATGCAAAAGCAAAGAGCTGCAAGATTGCTATGAGATTTTACTCTGCAAGTATCACTATCTGATTGTCCTGTTCATATATTCTTCCCTAAGAATCTGGAACTGGAAACCAATGAGCACATCCCAATGCCCCATCTATTCAGTAAAACTGCATAAAAGGAATGCCTTCCTATAACAACCGTAGCCTGATAACAGCACTGAGACCAAAAACAGAGGTGATCCCTTAAGATATGTCTGATATCTGAGTAACAACGACAAAAACAACCAACCAACCAAACAAAAGCAATAAGTAGTAGTTAAGAGATGGTAGAGTGCTCTATTTTGAATTTTTCCTGCATATGTTAAATAGATCAAATGAAGTAACTTGTCAAATACACATACAAGCATTCAATTACCTCAATTTAAACACCAAACTAAAATAAATATGGCTCTGAATGTTTCCATAGGGAAAAAAAAAAATAAAAATCACAGATTTCTTTAAGGGTCAAGTATTCTGCCTGAGGCCTTCTTCCTCAGCTCACCTTTAGGTATCTTTATTTTCTACCCTATGGTTTCCAGTAAGGACCAACTTCTGAGTCCTTACATAACTGCAAGTAACTGTGAACAACATTCTTAACCTGAACAGTCGAGGTGCATCTACATTAGCAGTTTAGAGAGCTGTATAATTGGTATGAATGCACTGGGTATTTGTGGTAAGGGTTATATGGAACATGTTTTGTACACGCAGCCAGTGCATGCAGTATGTTTATCTCCTAAACTAACCACAAAGCTTCACACTGAGAAGCAACCCAGAGTGCCCAGTGTTAATAGACACCCAAAGTACAGAATTTAAAGAAAAAAAAATAGGTACCTGTGAAGTACTCCTGCTATATGCAAGCAAAAATTCTGGAAATGTTTGTCTTATCCCTCCTTTACAGATGAGGGAAATCCAAAATAATGAGAAAAGTAATTGGAGATCATTCACAAGTTTCTGTGCTTTCCAGGAAAAAAAAAAAATAAATAATAAAATAAAAGCAGTGAGAAATCTTGGTAGGCTAACAGATACAAACTTGGACTTGGACTTTCTAATTCCAAAGAGGACAACGTTAACACCAAATTTGCCTCATCAGTATAAGTGGTCTTATACCATCATTATGTCTTCAGTTCAGGAGAACCAAACTAATGGTGGCTACCTAAAAGTTCCTGTCTCAGTCCTGACAAAGAGTATTACTCTGGTGATCTCAGCCAGGCAAAAATTTCACTGGAAGCCTGAACTACTTGATGACAGTCTGCCAAGGTCACATGGAAGCTTATCTCTGCAAAGTCCCATCCTACAGGATCAATGCTGCATTAAGTTGGAAGAAAAAGATGAATGCAACATATTTGAAAAACAGGAACAGAAACTAAGTCTGGTAAAGCCAGGCAAATCTATTCTTGCTACAGGGAGCCAAATAATTTTGTCTGGAAAAATGAAAAGACTACTGCAGTACTCAACCTGCATTCTCTGGTGCCTGGAAGGGGACCACAGGACCCTCCTGAGAAATATCCAAAGCCTTTGGAAAAGGGAGATTAACCATCTTCCCCAGTGAGTACTTCTGAATATGCTAGAGTCTCAGCCTGGAAAGTTCTGAAACGGAAGAAAGTTGCTAATATTGATTTTGACTCACCATAATACTGGTTGGGGGGTGATTAATTTCTGTGGTTCATAACTCATGGAAAATAAGATACCTATTGCTAGTGGTGAAAGTCTAAATCTGTTCTTTAAGGAAAAGATCTCTGTCTGCATCTTTCCCCTAGCAACAGTTAATGACACACTGAAGGCATGTGTCCATATCACTGCAGTAGTCTGCTTACGGGAAAGTGGGAAAGGAAGGCAGATTAGCAATTTTCATATGATCATACTTTTTTTTTTTTTTTTTTTTTTTTTTTTTTTTTTTTTTTTTTCTGTTAGGGCAACCAGTTTATCTCTTTACCCTTGAATGACCCATACTCATGTAAGTGTAGCATCTGGTAATGTGTTAGTAGAGTTTGTTCTGAAATCATACAGACAGTGCTGTTAAGGAGGGTAAAATATAATTCCACTCCAGAGAAAACAGCAGTAACAAGGAAAGGATGATACAAGGAAGGCTGCAAAACAGTGAATATTGAAGGTGTTCTTCCATGTATTGCTGGGGATGGGGGTATAAACCACACAGACAGGTATTATCCTTCAGTTTCTAATACAGGCTCAGAAATTGATCTTTCAGTGGTGCCCCAGTTGTTACCACATTTTGTCGTTGTCTTTCTTTTGCTGCATTTTTTTTCTTTCTCACTTTCTGTTTTCTAGCATGCCATCAAAAGGCACTGCATGGAAGAATTATTATTATTATGTTTTTTACTTAAAAAAAAAAAAAAAAAAAGTGGATACTGCCTTACTTTCTGGCAGTATTGCTTATGTACAAACGGAATAAAAGGACTGGACACAAAGTAAAAATGGGAGGAGGGAGCTGGAGGAGTGCATCTCCAGTATGTATTCCAGAAAAATATTTTCTGGAAAATATTTTTCCAGAAAGGGAGAGTTGGAATAGTTGCTGGGCAGATACATATTTCTTGCTGAATTGCATTTCAACAGAACAAAAGCTGATAGTTGGCCATAAAAAGACTCAGTAGGGTATGTGAATGTACATAAACTTTAGCCTCAACAAGTACTCAAGGTAGTCAACTTTTGCTGGCAAAGCCAAAAATTATCTTTGAAAGGCAGTCCGGGAATATTCCTAAGGACTGAAAAGGAAAAAAAAAATGTAACTACCTTCAAGAATGAGGATTTGGGGGATTTGGGGTACCACAGGCCAAACAGCTTTGCTTCAGTCCTTGGGAACATGATAGCGAAAATAACCCTGAAAACTCTTTCCGTCAATGTGAAGGACAAGAAGGTGATTGGGAGTTGTTAGCATAGATTTTCAAAGGAGAACTCACACCTGACAAAACTGGTTGAAGATAACAGTATAATATTCCCTTAGCTTTCCATCTTACCTTTGTACAAAACCAGTTCTCTCAACTTCTTGTATGCCAAGGGCTTCAGACTCCTAATCGTGGTAGTGATACCCCACTGACTTGGTCTGGTAAACCGGTATTTTCTTTGTAAGGGGGGAGCCCAAAATGGAGACAGTACTTGAGCTGTGGTCTGATATAGCCAGACAATTTATTTTCAAAAAGAAACTGTACCATAGCCCCCATTCCTATGATTCTTCTACTAAAAAAAAAAAAAAAAAAAAAAAAAGTTGAAATTGGTTACCTTTTGCAAAGTACAGCACTTCAGTGTGTCCTGTGTACAACCATTTCTGTGACAACGTTTCTCTGCAAATGGCAATTTTAAAAATAGATTCATTCCTGTATGTTTCACTTCCCAAATATCACACCCTGGAACTCTAAAAATTGGATCTGCAAATAAAAATTATGCAATTAGGCCTGCAACTGTTCTGCAGCTCTAAAGTTCAGTCTTTGCCCAAAATGCTCTATACAACCCACTTTGTGTATTCAGCACTGACTTTGAAATGCCTGTGCAACTTGACCTTTCTCAAAGGTTTTCTAGGCATGCTGTGTGTTACCTTCCCAAACTTTTTTGCTGATTTGACTCTCACGTAATTATTCCCTTCAATAATTCTAGCTCTTGGCTGCCTTCTCTGTTGCTGAACTGTGTCGTGGTTTAACCCGGCCGGCAGCTAAACACCATGCAGCCGTTCGCTCACCCTCCCCCCTCCCTCTCTGGGACGGGGGAGAGAAATAGAAAGTGAAGCCCGTGAGTTGAGATAAAGACAGTTTAATAAGACAGGAAAATAATAATAACAAAATAATAATAACAATAATAATAATAATAATGATACAATGGTGATAATAGGAAAGTAATAATAATATGTACAAACAAGTGATGCACAATGCAATTGCTCACCACCCGCTGACCGATGCCCAGCCTAACCCCGAGCAGTCCGGCCCCCTCCCCCCAGCTAGCCACCCCTATATATTGTTTAGCATGACATCAGATGGTATGGGTCACCTGTCCTGGGTCTGTCCCCTCCCAGCTCTTACTGCACCCCCAGCCTTCCCATTGGTAGGACAGAGCAAGAAGCTGAGATGTCCTTGGCTTGGTATAAGCACTTCTCTGCAACAATTAAAACATCGGGGTGTTATCAGCACTCTTCTCATCCTAAGCCAAAACACAGCATTCCACCAGCTACTAGGAAGAAAATTAATTCTGTTCTAACTGAAACCAGGACAAACTGCTACCCTGTTTTTCCACCCTTCACTCCTGATTCATTAAAGGAAGATGATGAACAAGAGGCAGCATCAGCTCCAAAGTACAAGATTTTAGAGAGAGCTTTGAGTCTCATAGATGAAAAGGAAAACATCTCTCAGAACAAGGATATGTTTCAAAAAGTGTCTCTCCCAGTTGATCCTGTTCCTGCTGCTCCCTTCTCCATGCAGCATGTGCTTCCCTGCATGTTAAGAACAGGGGGCAAAAGAGACTAGGTTGTGCCATACAGGCATGCCCTTAAGCAGAAAATACAATGCTAACATCCAGTTCTGGAACCAAGGCAGACAAAATCATGTAGTTGCCCTACACAATCTAAATACCTCTATACCTTATTGCCCTTTTTATGACAATAGCAGTATTGCAGCTTGAATGCAGTGAATCATGTGCCACACACTACACAGTCACACATCAAAGAAATGTAGAAGTATTTGATTTCCATACCACTCTGTGGAATGACATAACATGGTACTTCTGAGGTGAAAATAAAAAAATAAATAAAGAAAAAAAAAAAAGAAAGAAAAAAGAAAAAAAAAGAGAGAAAAAAAAAAAGCAGTCAATCAATGCAGCAGTTTTGAGAGAAGAAAGCTTCAGAAGGAGTCAAGTGAATGTAAAGTGCATAAATAAGAGCAGGATCTAATACTGTCAGGGCTGCTTTTTGCCTGCAATTATGTTTGGCCTCTTCTACCCTGGACAAAGACCCAACAGAAGTAAAATCTGGTTGTTTTGCCAGAACACAGCAGGGCTTAGAAAGAATCCTGAGGAGATCTTTGGTGGGATTAGTAGCATAATTTAACAGTCAGTCATGTTAGTAGGTAGAGAACAAAAAGACATTTGCATTTCAGACTGTCTGCAAGGTTTGGGAATAGAGGAGGAAGAAAAGTAGAAGCCTGAAGCTATTCTGCACTGAGGAAAACACCCTGGCGGAAATACATGAAAGAGATAAAGTTAAAGGAATAGGATTCTGAAAAAGACACACAAAACAGCCATTTCACTTTCGGGCTAGTGCAATGTTGTTTAGTGTACACAACTAAGCTGTTGATTTTTCTCATTTAAATTGTGGATTCGTGGAACCAGAATAATTCAGGTTGGAAAGGACCTTAGGTCATTACAACCTCTTGCTCCAGGCAAGCTCCACTATGAGGCCATATCATGTTGCTCAGGGATTTATCCAACTGGATCCTGAAAACCTCCAACAGATGCCCTACAACCTTCTGGGCAACCTGTTCCATTGCTTGATTATTCTCATAGGAGAAAAGCTTCTTCTTACATCCTGTCTAAACTTCTAGTTTTATTTTTTACCCATTGCATCTTGTCCTCCTACCACACCACCAGAAGAGCCTGGCTTCATCTTGTTGATAATCTCACAGGCACTGTAAGGCTGCCAGTAGGTATTCCCCAGGTGAGGGGAATAGGTGAAGTGCTGCCTCATTCCCTAGCTTGCTCATCATCTTCTGACAAACTTTTTTCTTTCCTCGTGGAGACACAACAGAAGATATCCATTAATCCTTTCTTTTGCCCTCTGAGACACCTGACATGCGTCTCTTGGAGAATCTCAGCACTGCTCACCTCTTTGTGGTGGCAGACAGCAGAGTCCAGTGGACTGCAGGCACGTGTCTGTGATTACACCAGGAATCAAAGCAAGAGATGGGAAGTGGGGAAAACGGAATGAGAAGAGAACAGCTTGGGAAAAGCATGGGGAAAATCAAAGAGCCAAAAGTCTAAGGAGCCATGCCATTGCCAAAGGATTGACCTCCCAGGAACACGGAAAGAGGTCACTATTGAACATGTCCTTCTCAGATATATTGATCTTGTCCAGAGGGTTAGTACTTTTTGGCCAGGCCCACGCTGCATGAGGCCACTGCTGATGGTGTGTCAGTGGTGGCAGTCCAAGCCAAGTGCCCAGCCTGGCCATGGTTGACTTGCAAGTGCAGACAAAGCTGCTCTATCTACCAGATGGTGGGTGGCCCTGACCCTGCAGCAGCAAAGCAGCTTGTCCTCTCCTTGATAAGAACATGAATGAAAGTTTTTCTCCACAGGAGAAAAAGGAAGCAGTGAGTCAACTACTCACGAGACATCCACTACCACGTCTCCCATTCCTCACTGCAGTCCAGCTCTGGTACCATCCCTCTGTACCACCTCCCTTGAGCGAGAGAATCCAGATAATCCTCACTGGAGTCTGCACATGTTGTGCTGCTGAAGACCCAGCTAGCTCATGCCCTTAGAACCAACACAGGTGTCCATGGCCAGCAGGAGAAGCAGCAGGAAGCAGCAGTGCAGCCACCCTGCCTGATAAAGGTAGCCAGGTGCAACTCTGAGGTCAGTATGAAAGAGAAGCACCTCAAAATCATTGAAAGGTTCCCAACACTGTCACTGAGTGTAACCTATACTGAGACATCACTCACATAAAGGACTTGACTGCATCTGCCCAGACCCAGGTGATGAAATGAATCCCACATGTAGTATTGAATAAAAGACAATGTAGATAAACGCTGGTACACTACTGTCACTTAACTGTTTAGATCTCTAAAGGGATAGGAATGTCCATGTATTTTGCTTCTTTGTTAAGGCTGAGGTTTGCTGAGGTTGATGAACTTCTACACCTGCTGCAATCTGGTCCTAACTCTTTGTAAGCTGTGGCTAAAATCACACATTCTGATTGTAACGATCCATGTGACAAACCAAACAATAACAGGCCAACGTGTCCATATGGCGGTGCCTGTTTAAATTGAGACCATTGTAAACTGTTTTACCACAATGCCTTGAAAAATTTATATAGTTCAAGGCAACCCTATCCCTCCTAAATGAAAACCAGTTTACAATGGAACATACCTTTACCTCTTCCTATGTAAAGCAAATTAACATTTTCATTTGTTGAAAGGGAAAAAAAAAAAAAAATCTTTTTATCAATCTCCTTCTGGGGGGATCTTTTATCCAATCTGCTTGAATAATATGCTAGTGTGGAAAGAAAGCACATACAAATTTGAATCATAAAACAGAAAAATGAAGCTGAGTTTTAGATGCCACTTGATTAGGTTATTTATAGTAAAAAGAGCAGAAATATTTGTCTGACCAGAAATATTATTATACTGAGTATTTTTTTTGCTTCTACAGCATTTTTTAAATTACGATTTAAACCTAGCATACTGGCTTTGCAAAATGCTATAAAAAGACAAATATACAGGCTTTTCCTTATCAAAGAGCAATGTGTGTTTATTAACTTTTAAGTATGTTTCATTTCACATTTCATTCTCCACTAAAAACACATGAAACAACCTACACCACACAAAGGTGCTGGCAGTACTTATGTATCTGCTACCACCTGCTGACAAACAGCATTAATAGCTTTATTCTAGTCAATCTTACAGAAGCAACTCCCACTTTCCTATGAAAAACTTACACTGCTGCCACACTGGCTGACAGTAAAAGCTACACATTTTTTAATACGTTATTTTGTAGCCACAACAAACCACTAACTTCCCATCCACCCAGCTTGTTTGTACTACAGAATCACCACTGATCAGCATGTTTGCTCATAAAGCAGCTATTATATCCTTCATTCACTGAAGCCTTCCAGCTTTTGCAGATTGTTTCTCTAGTCAGTTACTGAGCAATTACAAGAAACTAATTCCTCATTTACAAAAATCCCAAGTGATTTAATTTATTATATTGATAATAGGGCTTTTCAAATGACAATTTCTTCTGTCAAATGTCAATTTTTTTCTGGCCTTATTTCCCAATTTCCCAATCTATAAAGTGGATTTGAAACTTTTTTTTTTTTTTTTTTTTCTGTTTTAAAATTAAGAGGAAAACAGTAGTAAAAGTGACAACCTTTGCACCACCCTGATTAATTTTACAGTGCTCTTAGTAAATCCCTTGCTTGGCCTTCAGACACTCTTGCTGAGGAATAAAAATACCATAAACCTAAAGTAAAATAGAGAAATAACCTCAGTTTCAGCTATCTCACACTAAATTGCAGGTATGTGTGACTGAAAATTAAAGTAGTTCACAGTGATGGCCTCTATTTGGCTATACAGTAGAAGACTAAAAATAATATTTGTATTTACTTATACATGCACTTCTAAACATTCTGGAAAAAAAAATAAAAATAAAGGTGAAACCTTCAGAGTTGGTAAGCCAATGCCAAAAGGGGGGTGGGGAGCAGAATGTGGAGCTATAGTATGACTGTATGGATTGTGTAACAAATAAAAAATTAATGCCATTAATAAAGTCTCCCGGCCTAGCTGATGAACCTGCATTTGAAATGTCTCTTTCAGAGTAAAAGGTCTTTAGGAGCTACAGGTCCTTAGAGGTCTGCATGCATTTGGCAAAAAGAGTTAATATAAATGAGTCATGACTCCCTTTCCATTACGCAGCAATTCATTTAAATATGTAATTTTTTCTTTTGGTAAAAAAGTAGTATTTTCGAGTTGACAACTTATGTTCCTGCATGGTCAATTGTTTTTTTGTCAGAAGTTTTCTACTGAGCACAGTGTGATAAAAACATTCTAGTTTAACTTCATATTCAAACACTAAACGGAATCAGCGCTCCTGGTGCTTTTCTGAAGTGTTATATTAGAGGGTTACCACTTCACACATAGAAGGAGAGGTGCTTTTTGATACAGGAGAGCCGAGTAAGGTCAGGAGTAACAATCCCTTACTCCCTCAGTGACAAGGGCACGGCCGCCATCTCCCCTCCCTCAGACCTCCCCCTAAGCCACCGCCGCGGGGCAGGGACCTGGCCCTCGCCGAAGTCTCGCGAGAAGACGCCCAACGGCCACAACCGCGGCAGTTGGGCGTCTTCTCGCGAGACTTCGGCGGCCGTTACCTGTGGTGAGGCGGAGCACCGCCGCGATGGAGGCGCCGCTGAGCGGCCCGCCGGGGCTGTCCACGATCGTGGCGGTGAGGCGCCGTCCTCTGGGGGTGAACGGGCTGGGGAGAATGCGCTGCCTGCAGTGTGTAACGGGGACCTGCTCCTTTTTGCGTGGGGCAGCCCGCGCTGAGGTGCTTGGTGAGCGGTGCGGTGTGGGAGGAGGGAGGCTCCAGCGGTGCCCTAATCTCCTTCCGTGTTGTTGTTTTTGTTTGTTTGTTTGTTTGTTTGTTTTCCTTAGAGAACGGACTGGTCCGAGCCCTGGCTGGTGGGGCTGGCGGTTTTCCACGTCCTCTGCTTCCTCATAACTTGTTTCTCCTTCCAGCACTACCGGGTGCAAATTGGGCACTTTCTCTGC
The DNA here is from genome assembly GCF_964211825.1 of Aythya ferina. NCBI lineage: Eukaryota > Metazoa > Chordata > Aves > Anseriformes > Anatidae > Aythya > Aythya ferina. Next base: position 99,332,242 of record NC_140298.1, on the reverse strand, counting down.
ATGGGTGAGTAGTGCATTCGTGGTTCCCTGAGCTCCTCGTCGGGGGATACAGGGCAGGTGTCTTGCTCGCACTTCCTGTATTTTAGTGACAGTTTCTTGTGCAGCCCAGGGCTTTGTGATACGTTTTGCAACAGATAAAGTGTGTACAAAGTAGTATTCTTCTTGTAGTAGTAGTAGTATATATATCTATACGTAGTTGATTTGCCTGTTATAGAAGCTGCCATGATCTATAAATATTTATGTATTTATTTAGCTTCTAAGACTGTACAAAGCAGAGACTTGAAACTTTTTGACCGTAGTGAGAATCTGGGATAAATGATTTTTTTGCATGGTTGCACGACGTGCAACCACTTCTCAGGAAGAAATTCAGAGCAGCTTCCTTCTGCTCTGCATTACTTATGCTGCAGTTCAGTAAATACAGTCAGCTTACAGCTGGATTCATTTTTGGAGCAGGTTTATCATATGCCTCACTGACACCTGTGATAGTGGCACGAGGATGAGCAAGACTGATTCTAAAAAAATATTATTTAATCAACTGGGAAAACTATGACTAGGAGGGAATTACTATCTTTTTTTTTTTTTTTTTTTTGATTCAAACACTGTGCAATACGTGAGTGGTTTCTATAAATGCTTAAGTGTGAATTCATAGATGTACTGCAAATGTTTAGTTCCTTAACTTCAAATAGTAGTCCTAAATACAGAAATGTGAGACCAGAGCATCTAAAATGATACCTAAATTACATTCTGGTTACTGGGAAGTTCTGTTTTTCTTTTTTTACAGATGTAACTTAGAGGGAGTCACCAAGAAGATTGTTAGAAATAGTGCTGTCTTCTTTCTAGATCGTTTGTTTTCTGAGCTGTTCCTGTAAACTCAGTTAAGCAGGATTTCATGGTTGTTTGTCTGTAATATAGCAAGTGATCACTGTGTACTTGTTAGTAACTATGTGGGATTTTACTTTAGAGCTGGGATGATCAGGGGGCTGAAGAACAGCCTACAAAGAAAGCCTCTCCTACAAAGAAAGGTTGAGAGAGCTGGGGTTATTTCTTGTAGAGAAGAGAAGGATCCAGCCTTCACGTACCTAAAGGAGGCCTACAGGAAAGCTGGGGAGAGACTCTTTGTCAGGAAGTACAGTGACAGGACAAGGGGGAATGGCTTTAAACTAAAAGAGGGGAGGTTTAGATTACAGGTGAGGAAGAAATTCTTCACTGAGAGGGTGTTGAGGCACTGGAACAGGTTGCCCAGAGAAGCTGTGTATTCCCTGTCCCTGGGACTGTTTAAGGCCAGGCCGACTGGGGCTTTGGGCAACCTGGTCTGGTAGCAGGGGTTTGGAAGTACTTTTAAGTTTGGAAGTATCTTTAAAGTCCAATTCAAGCCATATTGTGAAATACTAAATGTGCAGTTTGATATTCTGATGGTCAAGGAGTTGTATACACATCATACACTACATCTCTTGTATATATGGCAGAACGGATGGCAGTTGTATTTAAATAATTACTGAATCTAATATTTTTTTCTTGTACAGTGGGTTTAGTGTACTCTGCCGAATATATAAATGAATTAGCAGCCATGAACTGGAGGTAAATATTTACATTTTCATATTTAAATGGATGTCCTACAAATATTCTCTTTTCATATATATCAATCCCCAAAAAAAACTTAACCTAGAGTCACCCATCACTAGAATAGGATGGCAGAGAATTTGTTGCATTGTTAAAATACGTCTGAACAAAACCGTAGAGTGTGACATGGTTACCACTTTTAAAAATATTCTTTTTATTTTTTTATAGCTAGTGTGTATTTATTGCTTAAAATCACAGTCTTTTTTATTAAACCTGCATACCAGAGTTAAACTAATAGTTTATTGTCATAAGAACTGAACTAATCATTTTCTGATATAACTGAAAATTGTATGTTTAACAACACTTTCTGCAGACATCTAATTTTAAGTCTTTATGTTCCACTTACTGCCTGCATGGCCTAAGTAGCAGCTTCTCTACATGTTACTTCTGTTACGTCTTCTAATATGAGGACACAAAATGAATATTTAAAAGTCATCTCAAACACTTCAGGATAAGCTTGACTTCTAAGGCACAAATATATCTCTGGTTGTTTTATTTGAGTCTTGAGCAATAAAACCATAAGAAAGGCTGGTACTGTAGTGAACATTCATAACTGATAACTTACTGACACTTCCAGCTTCATGCAGCTGGCCTGTATTTGGGGATCCCAAGAATCTGTAACGTACAATCTGTGCAATGTCGATGTTGAATGGTGTGAAGACGTAACATTATGTGAACTATGTTGAATAAAGCTTCCTTCTTAAATTTCTTCTTTATTTTTTCTTCTTTCAGGCTGTTTTCTAAATACCAGTACTTTGATTCAAGAGGAATGTTTATTTCACTGGTATTCTCAGCACCACTACTGGTGAATACTATCATAATTGTGGTAGGTTTTCATTTATACAGGTGGTGCTTTTTTTTTTTAAACTCACCTGTATACATGCAATTAACAATTTAATTTACCTACTTTTCAGGTCAACTGGGTTTACAGAACTTTAAATGTTATGACTGAACTGAAGACTCTACAGCAGAAAATTAAAGCAGAAAAACAGAAGAAGAAGTGAAAGGGTCTAACACAAATTTTTTGATAATTTAATAATACTTGTCCATGCAATCAGTCCTACTGCTTGTTCATGCAGAAGCAGCAATTTTCTTTGTCTGATGTCAATAGGGACTTTGCAGCCTGTGGCTGTGGACAATGACAAAAGCAGGTATCTACAATACATCTGGATTTCACAGTGAAATTGAGAAATCTGGTCTTACCAGGTCTTTGTGTCATTTGACGTCAGCTAGTTTTCATCATGACCAAGTCTGTTAACATCGGTGAGACACAACCTTCCAGTTTCTGTTTGCCTATGTAACTTTGTAACTGTCTTAACCATGTATTTATCCAGTCTCTTGCTACTTGTGCCAATGGAACTGCGTTGTGAATTCCAGTAAATGAGGAATTATGCTCAGAATGCCTCAGGAATCCATGCTTCTGTGAAGCATTTCATTTGTCTATAAATCAAGTTTCATACTTCCTGTGTGTATTGTATGTCAGTGAGTAGTTCTGACGAGTAGCATTTTATAAATAAAACTATCTGCAGCATTTTACATTGAGTTAACTTGATTTTTGTAAGTCATTTTTGTTCTTTGTTTCCTAGAAATTGCTGGTTTGCTGATATCTTGTACCTAATTTACATACATCATTCAAATCGTGATTTTAATGCAATTACATAAATATATTTTTCTTAAAACTTGATGAAATTTCAGTAATCTCTTTTCCTTTTTAAAACAGAAGGGAAGAGGAAAAACTTCAGGATGTTCAGTATTATTTTATTAATCTTGTTTAGGTTTTTATGCTTAATTTTTTAATCTACTAGAAATTAAAAAATGGTAAATACAAAGAAGACTTCAGTTTTGCTTAGAGTTACCTGTTTTTATTTGAATAAGGAAAATTGGGGGCTGGAGGGAGTATAATAAGAGTCCATACATTTTTAGTGAAAGCTGCATCTGGAAGTGTTTAGTCATCTATGTGGAGACCTCTGTATAAAATCAGTTTAGTGATGATCTAACTGAGCTAATGTCGTGGTTCCGCTCGAGTGGGCAGCCGAGCTCCACCACAGCCGCTCTCTCACTCCCCCTCCTCAAAGAGGAATGGGGAGAAAATATGTGAAAAGGGCTCAAGGATTGAGATAAGGACGAGAAAATCACGCAATAATTATTGTAACGGGCAAAACAGACTCGGCATAAGGAGATAGTAAGATTTATTGCCTACAACTAACAAGCGAGAGAAGTGAGAAAACAAAGGAAAAAAAAACCCAAAAGCACCTTCCCCCCCATCCACCCTCTTCCACCTCCTCCCCCCGAGCGGCGCAGGGGAACGGGGAATGGGGGTTATGGTCAGTCTACAGCACTTCTCTGCCGCTCCTTCTCGGTCACTCTCGTCCCCTGTGCTGTGGGGTCCCACCCACGGGATGCAGTCCTTGATGAACTGATCCGGCGTGGGCTTCCCACAGGCAGCAGCTCTTCCAGAACTGCTCCAGATATGGGTCTGTACCTTGGGGTCCATCCCTCAGGAGAAAACTGCTCCAACCTGGCTCCCCTACGGGCAGCAGCTCCTGCCAGATCACCTGCTCCTGCGTGGGCTCCTCTCCACGGGCTACAGGTCCGGCCCGGAATCTGCTCCGGCAGGGGTCTTCCACAGGCGGCAGCCTCCATCGGTGCAGGGCCACCTGCTCCACCGTGGTCTCCTCCACGGGCTGCAGCGTGGAACCCTGCTCCACCGTGGTACTCCATGGGCTGCAGGGGGACATCCTGCTTCACCATGGTCCTCACCACAGGCCGCAGGGGACTTCTGCTCCGGCGCCTGGAGCACCTCTCCCCCTCCTTCTACACTGACCTTGGTGCAAGGCTGTTCTCTCACTCCCTTGACTCTCCCGGCTGCTGTCTGGCGCAGCGTTTTTTCCCTGTCTTAAATATGCTCTCACAGAGGCGCAAAACAACATCGCTTATTGGCTCGGATCTGGAAAACAATGGGGCCCTTCCCAAACATGGGGCAGCTTCTAGATCTTTCTCACAGAAACCACCCCTATGGCTCCCTGCTACCAAAACCTTGCCACGTAAACCCACTACAGCTAAGAGTATTGTAATGTGAAGAACAGTTGAGTATGTAAGGCTAGATTGCAAAAGCAGAACACTCGTAAGGTTTTAATTTTGCCTGTGATTTTAAAAAATCATATAGTTTTGACCAAATTGGAATTACTGTTAATAAGCAGGAAGATAAGCAGATGCATATATATTCATGGTATGTGAGCTTCGCAGTTTAGGGGAGAGTGAAATGTTCTGGAGGGTTTCACAGCATTGTGGAAACGCAGTGCACTGTTGGCCTGGGGTCTGTTTCTTTAATTCTTCCATGGATTAATTTAGCATGGCTCTCCTTAAACCTCTGCCAAGAAATGCTGACTGCTGAGGTATTTATATACTAGCAAACTAAATAGATGCAGGTTTGGTTGTTGTCCCATAATCATCCATTCTTTTGTGACTATTGATGCAATTTTGGGCAGTGTCAACTCACACTCCTCCGTGGAAATAACTATAGTGGTCTTGTGGAGATCATGTGCCTTTGGGTTATGGAAGGAGAAAAAAAACACAACACTTATGAAGGAGTGAAGAGAATCTATCCAGATGAATGCAAGGTAGTATATAGCACCTGTTTTCAAGACCAGAGAACAGACCTGTTTGATTTTATATGGATAGATGTAGTCCTCCTGGTCTGGCTTGGAGAAGTTAATTTTGCTCTTACAGTTTGATGGGGGAGAATTATGGAATGTTATGCACGAACCTAAGCCTAAATGTACAGATGTGCTCCTGACCTTCCTTATGAACTGTTCTGCAGCAGTACAAATGCACAGTTGTTCTAGTGTCACATCTGTAAGTGTCACTACTGTCACAAGTGACACTAGTCACTAGGGTACTTGTGTACCCTGCCGTACATGAGATATGACCAGTTGCTAACAGGTTTGGGCTTCATGCAATTTATGAGTTCGATTCACAGTAGATGACACGGTTCAGAGCAGCATATTCTCTAAGGAAGTTTCTTGCAATGAAAAACTGCTTGCTTTAGTTCATCCAAAGCAAATCTTCCCCAAACACTTCAGTGTTTTGTCCTCTTACTTGTGTGAGGTTGGAAAGTGAAATTCCCTCTTCTGCAGCTGTGAAACTGGTGAGCAATCAGAACTGTCTTTCCTGGTGTAAGAGACATAACAAATTTTCTGTATTGCTGAGTTTTGTATTAATCTAGCTTGGCACAGGATTTATGGATAGAAGAAATTCTCTGTACCTTTGGGGATTCCAAGCGAAATAAAAAATTTCGTACATATTTAAGTTCTTTCATCTTACCTCAGTGTAGTTGACCTTTCAGGCAGTATTTAATTACATGTAGCATTAATGTAGTAATATTGCCATTTAATATAAGATCTCAAGGCACCACTCTAACAGTTAAAGTGAGCCCTAGAGTTGGAGCATCAGGGACTTTATTTGTAATTAGCAAGTAAAAATCCATTTTGACTGTATATTATCTGTTAATTTCTGATACCACTAACATAATGTGGTAGGTCGTAGGCAGATGATGCTTAGTATAGAAAGTATCAGTGTTGCATATTATTTTTAGTCCCCTAGAAGTAATGTTCAGTGAGAATATAAACAGCTCCTAATTCCAAAATCTTACCACTTAAAGGACAAACATTTCAAAGTGTACACTTAATTGTAAGCACGATGATTTTACAACTTCCCTGATTTCTGAAACTCTAAGTAAATGTGACAGTAGAATACACTGTTATCATATATGTGATTGTCTGAAAAGCATTCCCATTTTCCTACATTGCAGGAGGACTGAAACTTGTATCTCAATTGACCTGCAACTAAGCTTGCCTGGAAAACTCTGTTTAAAGAGTTATGTTTAGAAAAAATATTTGAAGTAAGCATCTAGCTGTATGAGAAATGACCAGAATTAAGCAAAGCAGGCTTTTGTTCATTGTATGACTGTTTTTATGAAGTGGCAGCATAATAACATAACAGCCTAGTTGCTGACAAATGAAAATAATTAGACAAATGAAAATAATTACATTGTGTTTTCAGAGATCTTTGTCTACTTAGGATTTTGTATATATAAGTGAATGAGATCCAAATATTTATGACTGGTGGAATAACCTTAATTGGGAGATCTGATTTTAGGTTGTTTATGGAAGAGCCTGTTTGCTTATTCCAAAATGGAGAAGAAAAAAAAAAATACAGAAAAGCTGGTAGCTGCTCAGTTGGATCCTTTGGACAGCGAGACTAGGCACAGGTGATTTGTTTCTGGCTCTGTATATCTTACAGGCAATGACTCAAATCTTTATCTTTCCACAACAACGCACAAGTGTCAGCCAGTGTGGAAAAACATTAACGGGGGAAGGAATATTAGCCTGGCAACTTTTTCCTAGTAGAAAGCAGTTTTGTTGCATGGAAGTCTGCAGGGACCGAGATTAACAGAGTTTAGTTGACAGACTTCCTGGAGTTTAAAGTTTGCTGTATTCCCTATGGAAAAGTAATAAGTAAAATGAAGTGAGTTTCCAAGAACTGGAACCTAGAGTTTTCTCTTCTTCCATGTTCGCTGAAATGCTGTATCTTCAGGTGAATTTTCCCCTCCTTCAGTCCAATGAATTTCATTATTCTCGACAGAATGAGTGAATTTCAATAAGGGACCTTGAATGTATAGGAATATTTGCTAGCTCAGTAGTTTTTTGCTTTATTATGAAAACACAGGGGTATATCCCATACACATCATCATCAAAGGCATGGAAAGACAAATTGAGGTCTCTTGCGTTGTGTGTATTCTGAAAACTGAACTTTGAAGGACAGTCTTGTTACTTCTAATTAGCTTAATCAAAAAGAAAGGGATCTGTTTCAAGGAAATCTTTGTTAGATGCTCATATGCTGTTGCTATGAATCCTAAATGGGGGAGTAGTCCCAAGAATCACTCTGTGGGTTTTTGAGAATCAAACTCAAATTCTCCTTTTTTTTTTATAGGAAGCAGGAATCTCAGGAAAAAGAAGATTCTTTATGTGGCCAAGATAGAAAGGAATACAGCTGTAATGTAGGGAATGTTGTGTTTCTTCAAGCATGAACATTTTTTGCATGCTTTTATAATAAAGCTTATTAAAAAAAGGCAAATTGAATTTTTCACTGCAGATTGTTATACCACTTTTATATGTAATGTGAGTTTTCTGAAGCATAGTTTGATATATTGTGTATTTAAATGTTTTTGAAATCTTTAAAGTATTTTTAACATCTTTTAATGCATTTCAATGAAATAGAAATATTGGTGGTTTTCTGTGCGTCTGGGGTAGAGATCAATACAGTTAACCAAGCTTGCCACTGGATGTCACTGTTTCACATGCAGAAATTCAAAGATTTCCATGAGAGCCAGTTCTGTAGTTTTTCACCGTAGCTTCATAAATACTTTGTGCAGCATTTTGTAATGACCAGGAAAGCTTGTACTGGTCCAAAAACTTGCAGTGGTGATGAGCATATATGCTTCCGGAGTCAGGACTGCATTTTGGTTGGTGTTTTAAAGCTTTGTGATTAGGCAAGGAAGTTAAGTATGAGTAAGAAAGGATACTTACATTTACTTATGAAGGTCTTTTAATTAAAAAAAAAAAGTATATAAACTAAAACAATTACATTATTGTGTGAGCTGAAGTAGTCTGGTTGGTGAACTGACAGCTTATTTGAGTCTTCTATCTCTTTCTGATTTCCCTTGCGTAGCTCATCACTACCCTTTAGTTTTACACATGCACTTAAATTCACATGTAGTTATAAATGAGGTTCTCAGATATCAGCAGTCACTTCAGTCTTTCTTTACAATCTGTCAAACAGTCCTCAGCAGTGTTCAAATGCTTGATAATTTTTTTTTGAGAAACTCTACATTTCCTACTTTTGTGTTTACTGCTTCATTTAAATATGAACAATAGGAACCTTTCTTACATTATTTCACAGGTGTAATGAAGCCAGGAAAAGAGCTGTAACTAGTAATGCTTTACAGATCTCCAAGCATTGACTTTAAGTGGTCCCACTGAAATAGTGATCCTGTTTTCTTTGGCACTGTCTAGGGTTATAACCACTTGAAAACAAAGTCAGGATCAAATGTGTTGCCTCATTCATCTGAAAGCATTACAGTAATTAACAAGGCATTTAGCAGAACTGATTGAAACAAGGCACATTTCTTAAAATGGATGAGTTCCAAGTGTCATTTATAACACATGTTAATCAAGCCCTGAATCAAAGTAATACAATCCTATAAGCCTTTCTTCCCTTCTCGTCCAGCAAGGGCTTGAGAAAATGGGTTTGCACAGTGATGTTAGTAATGTTTTCATGTCCAAAGAAGGGCAGTGAAGCTGGTGTGGAGTCTAAAGAATGACTCCTGAGGAGCAGCAGAAGAGCTAGGGTTGTTTAGCTTGGAGAAGAGAAGGCTCAGGAAAGACCTTTACTTTAAAGGAGGATGTAGCTCCCGAGAATGTAGCTCCCAAGCCCCAAGTGATAAGATGAGGGGAAATGGCCTCAAGTTGCTCCAGGGGATGTTAATGTCACTAGGAGATTATAATCTTGTTAGTATGAAAGATTTCTTTACTGAAAGAGTTGTGGGGCATTGGAACAGGCTGCCTAAGGAAGTGATAGTCAGTATCCCTGGAGGTCTTCAAGAAATGTGTATCGTGGTTTATTGGTAGACTTTAGTACTAGGCTAAATGTTGGACTAGCTGATCTTAGAGGTCTTTTCCAACCTAAATGATTCTATGATAATATATCCTGAAGTCATATATAGTATGGTCTACAAGACATCAATCATTTAGGGCCCATAACCGTAGGAATCAATCATTTAGGGCCCATAACCCTAAGATCAGAGTCATGCCTCTGATAACGTTCCCTTCACTTTGATTTAGAGATTAATAGGAATAATTAGCTTCTTATAGCCACCTTTGAGAGTATGTGATTTGTGAGGTTTGTATTCAGGCAAAGGCATCAACAAAAGTCAGGAAATTGATATACCAAACAAATAATACGTTGCTTGTTCAGTGCATGAGGTTTTCATAGCAGTCCAGACAACCGTGAGATTTTTGATTGTTTAATTTGACCCACAACAGTGTTGTAAACTGAGATTGGAAATAGATTTAATGGCTTTAAGGTGTTGATTTTGTAAGTAATCACAGTATTTTCTTTTGAAATCACACAGTCGATGAAAATAAAACAGTCCAATTCTATTTTCTTGTTTCAATTGCCCCAAATCCTAAATTAGTCTAATCCTTCTACAGTAATTATGTATTAGAAAAGAAAAAGAAAACAGGACACAGAACATTCTCATAATTAACAAGAGCCAATTTATTAAAAAAAAAAAAAAAGTTAATGAGACTGTTTTTTTTTCTAACAAATTAGTTCATTCATTTTTACCATCTAAGATTCAGATTAATTAGTAAATAAAGTGTGTGCTGTCCAAGTTTTCGGCTTACCCTGTGTTGTAGGAAAAACAATTTTAACATGAAAATTAGCTGTCTGGCTTTGTGTGAGTGAACAAGGACAGTTGCCATGCTATGTGATTTCCATGTAATTGTCTTTGAAACAGAAGTGTAAAACAAAAACAAAACAAAACAAAAAACTAAAACATTATTAAATGATCTTACTGATTTATCAGTACCTGATATTAAAAGAAAACAAAAATGAAAATGAAGAAAAAACATAGCTTACAGGTTTAGCAAATTCCCTAAATATTTAACTTGTATAAATATTTATATAAAAACATTTAGTAAGATTTATATTTGAAAGAAATATATTGGAGAGTTCAACATGTCTATGTTAGAAAAGAGAAAGCAAGTTCTTCTCCAAGGTCTTACAAAACTTGTGGAATTTATTATTTTCAAGACTTCTATGTTAAGTCATCCAAAAGACTCTGAAATCACAATTTTGACTTTCAAGTGCACTGAAATACATCGGACTTTGGAGTCTGAGATTTTTTTATAGTATGACCTACAAAGTGAAATCAATACAATTGTAAAGTGAATCATAAAACTAATACATTTAAAGACAACATGTCATGGTTGTATCATGAGTGGGCAATACAAACTAAATGCCAAGTAAACAAAAAGTACAGAAAAAAATAGATATTGTATTTTTCAACTTCTTTTTTAATTCTTGTACATGTTAATACACTCTAATATTGACAAATTCTGAACTGTAGTGCTTTAAAAATTGTACTTTTTAATATCTTTACAGTGAAAGATGGAGAACTTGTCCTCTGAACTGTAAACTACCCTCTTTTAGAAGCCTTGTCTGAGACTTAGTAGAAAATGCTGTATGCAAATACTGTAAGAATATTAGTTGCTTACAAGTTTTTTCATTTGTTTTAAACTGCATTTCTTTACTGGTTTTACCTAGTAGTTTATGGGTTAAAATACTACCAGTCAGAATTTTACTAAATTAAACAACACAAAAACTCTCTGTTTTTGTGTATGCATGCCCATTAGTTAGACAAGTATTAATTCAATTCTAATTAACAATGGCCATTACCATTCACTATCATTAACTTAATTCTCATAACCCTTACAGAGTTATCTCATTTGAATTTAACCCAACTGAATGTGATACAGTATAGCTGTATTAACGCGTAAAAATAGTAAAAAATATATATGCAATTGTTTCAATTAAATACGTAATTGTCAATATTAAATATGAGCTAGAAAGCAATCAGTTTTCTTTGTAGCCCTTAGAGGGCTCTATTGCTATACAGCACTGGGAAATAGGCTAATTTGACATCTTAACATATTCTGACATCTTCTGTAATTTAATTTAGGCCTTATATTAACTCTGTTTACATGGCTTTAAGTGTGTGCAGAACCTTCCAAGCTGGTTAAAAGGTCTGATGACGTAGATGTAGGATTGTGAGATGAAATAGAATGTCTGCGAAGCTGTTGGGTATAGATTTACTGGAATTAGAATCACAAATGTGACAAGATTCTCAGTTCCCAAATTTCAAAAGCGTGAGGACTGGTCCACAGACAAAATGATTAAATCATGACTTAATAATGTCTCATCATTTTCTGAATGCTTAACTGTCCATCTAGAGTGTCTGCGTGTAAATTACAGCATTGCAGTGCAGCTCTTTAGCAAGCTCATATAGTTAAAGTGTGTTGTATCCAGACAACAAATCTCTTATGGGGAAAGAAGCAGAAGAGCCCCGTCTTTTCTTCCTTCAGGGGATTCAGGTGTGACTCAGCTTCTTTTCAGAGGCATGAAAACAGCCAAGAGTAACAGTAGCTCCGGCAAAGGATTAGAACCACAGATAAGAGGTGTTTGATATGAAAGGGAAGAGCACGGATGTGGAGAAGTACTTGTACCAACATAGTGACTATGTTTAGTCATTTTATTTTAGTCATGTTTAAATGCCACTAAAAAAATGACATTTTAAAGGGCAAAGTGAGGGGTACCACACTAATGGAGATAGAAGAGACCCGGTAATAATTGCAACTTCACAGATGTTTCCTGTAGGATACAGTGCACAAAGCAAACTGGAAGGGTTCTGGAGTGGAACTACAAGTAAGGCATGCACAGAAACAAATTTGAGTGGAATGAAGTAAAGTCAGATCTGTTTTTGTATGTTTAAAGTATTTAAAAATAATGTTTTTTAAATAAAAGATGAAAAGGCAAAGAATAAGGAGAGGAAAAGCTGCGTGAAAAGAAAAACAACAAAAAAACAGGACAAGATGGTTGTTATAAGACAAGTGGAGAAAAAAGGAGACCTGCTGGATAATATTAGGCTAGATATAAGACAGTTATCTTAGGGAAAAGAGAAATGCACAACAAAGTAAGAAGGAACGTTCCTTGCAGCCTGCCAGCATTCTCTGGGAATGAACTGGCAGATTCATATGCATAAAGATCATCCACAAGAATTCTAGTGAGAAGGGCCAGAATTGTATCGTTCATGTAAGCTCTGCTAAACCCATCAAAACATGGGAATGAAAATTCTCTTTCAGAAACAGCGAACAAATATTTGATAGGTCAGTATTGAGAGTTAAAAGTCATTTAACTTCATGCACTGCCTCCAGCTCTCAAGCGAACATGGAAACTGACCACAAGATACTAATCCTTGTTCGTTTTCTCTGAATTAGGATGTGCTGTAGTCAAAATAATTGCCCCAGCTCAGTTCATCTAGAGCATGAAGAAATTAGCTGTGCTCGTTTTAGCTCAGATTCAGGCAACTGATCCTTTGCCAGGATCAATACTTTTCTTCAGGTTTGCATTTTCAGACTCACCTTACTTGAGCCCTCTGAAGTGAAACCACTGCCAGTGTGACGTCCTCTTCGACAGCCTTTCATGTGCAGCAGGTACAGGAATTCCTGTGTTGCTTCACCCAGAAGTCCCTGGTGGGTTTCCTTACAGTAAGCCATACTCTGCTGCAGGATTCAGTGTCAGGGCATTAATTGAGAAGGCTGCTGATTTACAATCCTGGAGCACTGTCAATGACCACCATGCTGAAGAGGGGGGGAGACTTCCCACGTTTCTAGGATTCTTTGATAGCCTTGGTGAAAATTGGGCCTATGAACACAAAGTTATTGTTATTAATATTAGTCTTTATTCTTGAAGAAGGAGTTCATTTTCCACAGGAAGAGAGAGTGAGAAAAAATAGGTATCCTGACAAGAACGAGATGTTAAGAATAAGAAACCAAAATCTTATGCCATCTTAATTTAGAGTATTTTTCCAATACTAGTAAGCCTCTGGTCTAAAATAAGAAGATAGGATTTTAAAAGTGAAATGAATGACTGTAGTGCTAGTAAGGGCAGAATTGTTTAAGGTGAAAAATATGTATGGCTTATAGTAAAGTTCCAGCAAATTTAAAAGAAATAGGCAGGAAGGAAGGAAAATTATTGCATGAATCATACTCCCTTGGGTAACAGTGTCAGCAGACTTGAAATCATCATGTTGCATAGGACAAACAGATGAGCAAATTGATGAGTAAACTGACAAAAACTTTTTTTTTTTTTCTTTCCTGAAAACTGAACAAGCAAACAGCTCTTTTTATATAATGAAGATGTGAGGTAATCACTACCATCTCTCTGAAAGTCAGGGCTATAAAGAAGGATATAAAAGAGCAGATGGTATGTTATGAAGCCCTAACAAATGCAAGCAGCCATATTATTGCAAGAATGTTTCTTCGTGGACCAATTTAATCACAGTGACTGGATTTAGCACTAATTATTTTATAGAAGTTATTTCTAGCATGGCCTAGACCATTAGATTTGTCTCACTTCTTTATACCACATGGTTGAAGTTTCTTAACTGGAAGGGTTCAAATTTAGTCTGATCTCTTGCTGAGTTCAGGTTTGTTCCTGTCAGTGTAGTGAGAGTCAACACATCAGTGTTTTACATGATCAAAAGAGTCTCATAAGCACAGCACTGCTAGCCAGTCGAGGGAAGTGGAGTGTCCCACTCCACTTTGCACTGGTAGAGCCTCATCTCCAGTGCTGTGTGCTGTGTTGGGTGACATTAGAACTAGAGAAGGATGTAAAACTATTAGTGTGTGTCCAAAGGATCATGTCAAACAAGATGATGAAAGGTCTAGAGTGTTTGGTTTGTTCAGCTTGGAGAAGAGAAAGCTGAGGTGTGGTGGGTTCACACCAATTGGCAACTTGCCATATTTCTCTCTGGTGACCAGTAATGGGACCCAAGGGAACAGCATGAAGCTGTGTCAGAAGAGGTTCAGGCTGGATGTTAGGAAAAGGTTCTTCACTGAGAGAGTGGTCAGGCACTGGGACAGACTCCCCGGGGAAGCAGTCACAGCACTGAGCCTGTTGGAGTTCAAGAAGCATTTGGACAATTATCTCAGAAATATGGTTTAATTTTTCTTGCCGTGTAGAGCCAGGAGTTGGACTTGATGCTGATATAATCCTACATATTGCTCATCTTGTTCTGTGTATGAAATTTAGTTATGATTTCCCAAACTGGTGTGGGAACAAAAGATAAAATTTTCCCAAATAGAGTATGAGCTTTAATATGGCTTGTGGAATGCCTGAAGTTTATTCATCTTTACTAAGATTTACTGTAAACTGTTAATTAAAATCATAAGTTATTGAGATAAGGTCGAGTAATATCACAAAATGCAGTTATGGATGTAACTTTATATTTTCTATTAAGATGGCTAATATGGCTAATAGACACATATAAATACAACCTTTACAATCTTTGCTTTAATAATATGAAAGGCGGAATAAGGGTAACATCTGCTCTATCAAAGCAGAAATTGGAAGAGAGAAATTATAAACCCATTTTTACATTTTAAGTATTCTTCCACCTGTGAAACATAAATTCTGTCTTTAATGTTCTTGAATTAAAAGGTAGCAGAGATGCTGTTATTTAAGTACACTTGCATCTACTGTAGTCACAGCTTCCTTAGACCTACTGGGCTGGGTTTAAACCTGCTTCGTGTTTACTGTCAGCAGAGGAACCACACTAGCATTTCAAATAAACACAGAGTGGCTGGCAAGCACACAGATTTGGGCTGCTGCAGATCAGATTATGGCAGAAACCAATTCAATGTCCTCTAGCTTGAACTTCTCAGTGACTACTTTCTCCACTGAAATTCATTTTCAGTTTGATACTAAAAGACAAAAAGATGACAAGTCTCTCCAGACCTGTCAGAACTTTCAGCCCTCAATGTATTTGAGAATTCTTCCATTTTTCAATTATCAGCCAATTCAAACCCTTAGGAACGCTGACAGCTTCAGGGTAAAGGAGCTGTTTTCTCTGCTGAAATCTAGGAAACAGTCTACTACATGAAGCTTACCAAATTCTGCATTTAGGCTATCCAGAGTTACCCAGTGCCAGTTCTTTTCTTCTAGCAGCCATTTCTTTCACACTTTCATATCTGGGATAAATGTTTATATCTTGCTATCTTGCTTTGGATTCCCATTTTGACTCCAGTTTGAAAAGTTCATTATGATGTATCCCAGCACAAGCAAGAATAGGAAACCCTGTTAGGGATTTCAATAATATTTCCCTTTGTGACCCTCTCTGAAAATGGAATAATCATCCACATTAATGAAAAGTAATATCCGTGAACTGATGCTGGACAGAATACATCCAGCTTTTGAGTAGGAGACATCATTGTATTTTCCTCAAACTGTTAATGGCTGTTTGCAGCTTAGGAAAGTGGATGTAGCTTGGCATTTGTGTAGATGTTGTCACAGCAGGGAGCTCCACCATCTCCCAGGGGCTGATGGTTCTGCTTCTGCCCTAAAGCTCCTATCAAACTAAAGAAACAGGGAAACAGGAGAGGGCCTTCTTAGTGAAGCAGAGGAAGCAATTTAGTAACCTCACATGTTGTCCTCCATTGCTGATGTTGAGATCACCTCAAGGTTTTATATCCTGCCACCCAAGTTTGTAGAAGTGATTAGCTGTTCCCTTTGTTGCAGTTTATGGTTGTTCTCTTCAAATAGAAATGTATTTGAAAGACTTGCATACTGTGGAGAGGTCAACACTCGGACTGTAAAAACACTGTTTATAGTTTGATGTTAGAATACTGCTTGCTTTTTTGTTACATTTCCTAGGTTTTCAGAAAGGTAAAAATTGCCATTTTTTAAGGACAGAACATGATCTTACTGTACTGAGAGATAACAGGAAAAACACAAAAAATAACAATTGTGCTGGATCCGATCAAATCCATTCTTGTCTTGTCTCTGACTTGCCAATAGCAGTTACTTAGTGAAGTGTGCAAGAACAAAAAAATCTGACTGCAGCAGTCACCACCACCACCTGGTGATTTTTGCTGTGGAACATCCTGGTAAGAACATTTGTATTAGGTAGCCATTGATGCACTTTTCTTAGGTAAGTTTTTTTTTTTTTTTTTTGTTTAGTTTTGTTTAAGTATTAGGACTTTTAGTAACTACAATACTAATTTGCATGAAGTTCTTCAGTGTTTGCTAAACTTTTAGTTTGCTAAAAGCAAAATAAGTGTGAGATTTTGCACTGTGCGTGGTATCTGATACCATGTTTCAGATACCGTCATTGTCTGGTCCCTGGTTAAAAGGATAGGGGGGTTAAAAGGATAGATGCCATTCTGACATCTTATAGCTTGACAAATTCAATGTGAACAAAGACTGTGTCTACATTCTTGTCCTCCTCAGTGGGGGTGAAAGGGATTTTTTTGACATAGCATATTATCAGTAACTGATTAAAGCAAGGTTTTGTTTGTTAGTTTTGTTACGGGATTTGTTGTTGTTTAGGTTGGATTGTGGATGCAGGAATGAGCTGTTTTCAGTAACATTTCTGTTGGTAGATGTTTCTCAAGTTTAGGCTGGAACTAATAAACCACTGGAGAGAACCTCATGATAACTAATAGGTCAATGAAGGGGACCTTTATTTAGAAAGGGATTCACAGTTCAAATTCACCTGGATTAGACTCACACCAGTACAGTGCCCTTATCAACAGCTCCTTAGTAACAACAGTGTCCAGGAACATCTACCTCCTGTTAAGGGCCACTTTAACCCAGGAGAGAGAGCCCAGTTATTAAGCAATGAGGAAACCTGGTTCAAATTCTAACGTGGTGTGAAAAGCTGCACTTGCAGTCATGCCTGTTGGTTTTCTGCAACCTTGGTGAACCATCTAGCTATCAAAATACTCTCAAAATACATTTTTGCCTTGACTACAAATAAAAATAATATATATATATTTTGGAAATACTTTTAGGAACTCTAGAATAAGTCTTCAGTTATTATTTATCAATAATACTGGAAATAGGTAGACAGTCTTAATTGGGAAACTAGAGAAGTGGAAAGTGAAATTACTGGAAAATATACTTAAAAATTAATAACATTATTTTAAAGATTTGTGATATTTAGGCTAATAACAAGAAATCTTTGAAACAACAGGTCAAAAGATAGAATAGGAACAATTCAATGTTTAAGCTCTGCTATTTTTTTAAAAAAAGATTGTAATACAACTTTCAAGAAACAAATATGGTACAGCAAAACCTTATATGTATGCATAATTTTCTTAAATAAACCTCTTTCTTGCCTGATTATTCACATGCATGGGAATTTGTAAAATAATGACATTCAATATGTACAGTAAAATTAACTTTTAACCACATGTGTATGTCAAGGAAAGACTGTTGGTAATCTTTTTTGTAACAGCTTAAATGATCATTATTCTTCCTGTTGTTGACAGCTTTTTCCTGCCTAACTGTTGAAAACATTTTAGTATTTTATGTGGCTTTTCTCCAGGTTTATAGAATATTTTTTTCATGGTGCAAGAGGGAAAATTTGCATTAACCTTAATATATAGTACTTGACATTTATATTGCCAGTGGGATTGATTACTTTAGCATACGACAAAACTGCAAACTTAAATTATACAGAGTATGAGACAATACCATAATGTCCCAGTACGTTATTTACTTTGCATTATTAAATACTTCACTGCTGGTCAGTGTCAATATTCCTGATACCTGAAATTTTTACCATGAGAGCATAAATTAAGACTTAATGAACAGGCCTCACTGAATGCCCATCGATGTTGGATGTTTTGCTGTGTTACTGTTTCCTGTCAGTCCAACTGTGTATTTTTTCCTGAAATTCAGGCAAAGATCTTGACGGTTAAGTTAACATGAAAAATGGGAAAACATTTAAAGCTTGGAATTTTCTTTTAATTATATAATAGCATCAAATTCTGAGCTATTTTGCCCAACCAAAATTATGTCTGAAATTAACTAGGTTATTAAAAAACAAAAAACAAGAAAAATAAATCCACTATTTTAGGATATTCTTTATAATTTTGCCTCTTAGAATTGCATAAACAGTGATGTTATTTCCAAAGGCACAAGAAAACATTTTTTTTAACAGTTTTAAACTGGAAAATCAACATGAGAACAGGAGAATCCTTTTTTTTTTTTTTTTTTTTTTTTTTTTTTTTTTTTTATGTGGGAACCTTTGCTTGCATTGCTTTGAAAGTTCCAATTTCCTTCAATTATTAAAAATTATTAAAAATATGGCAGTTCAACTCCCAGCTTTTAAATCAAAGTTAGACCTCAAATTCTCTTAGTCTGAGAGCAAAATCTGACAAAGCCTTCAGCTGTGATTCTCTTGGGAACCATTCCTTAGGGTATTGAACTGAGCACCAACATCACTGAAGCATAAGATATCCCCCATCTGTTCTCTTACAGTATATCCATTTCCTCCCTTCTCCCTCTGCCCTCACCTGCACCCCTAACTCCCCCATTTCTGAAAATAAGATTCGGGTAACTTTTTGCTTCATTTTAGCAATCTCTAATAATAACCAGTTTTGTTTGCTCTTTGAATTGAAAGGAAGCATGATACAAAAGTAGTTATCTGAAGTTTCACCTTAAGTCATGTTAGAAATACAAACAAATCATTTGGCTCTAAAGTGAGGAAAGGCAGTGAATTAAATATCTTGAAATGAGATGACAGGTGAAGTCATGGAGACACCATGAAATGCAGCACCATTGAAAGAAGGGTAAAAAAGACACTTGCTCCAGGATATTCTTTAAGGTGGTACAGCACAGAAGGAAACATCGGATACTGCTCTTGCCCTTGCTGCTAGCCAGGAGAAGGACTTGCTCTCCGACAGTGTATGGATGCCTGGTGAGCATCAAGTGCTGGAAGAGTGTGCATTGAGAAAAGGTGCTAAAATATCTCGCTACTGTCAATACACCATTCATCTTTGCTTAAGCAAGCTGTGGAAATGACTGGTGAGCTGCCTGAGTACTATTACTCTATAACTGATCATGGTTTATTTTACCAAAACTTTATTAAAGCCTAATGCTTTGCTTTTGTACATGACTCTCCTTGACTGATCTTGAAAACATCTTATGAAAACAAGTAAACATTATTTCCTTTTACAAAGGACACACAAATGCTATGGCAAAGACAACACATACCAAGCTTAAGGATGTACAAGTTCTGTTGAGAGAAATAGAAAGGTGAGGAAGCTGCTTTGCTCAGTTACCAGAAAACTGGTAACTGGTGCTCTCCATCTCCAGGTGACCATTAGGATGAGAAACTTGTGTCACTTGCCCTTTCCTTGAGAGTTCTAGTTAACATCCAACCTATTTTGAAGCAAAGAAACACACAACACTATCAAATTAAATAAGTTCTAAGTCACTGTATGTTACAAAGATGTTAACCATGACTGAAAAAAATAATCTGAATTATTTTTCTATTTTACCACTAGTGATAGGTTACTAACAGCTGTAAGTTTAAACATGCTTCGTCAATTAATTATATATATATATCACAGCTGACATTTTAATATTTAGTATTATCTGTTAATGCTTAATAAGAAATTAAAAATGTGATTTAGATCTTGACTTCTAACTGTTTATTCTTTAAGAATTGACTAGGGTAACAATGTTTAATGGTTTTTCCTTTAATTTAATTTTATTTGTGTGGTTATTGGAGAACCACTTTGCCATACTTAATTTCATTGCATTGAGACATCCTGATTACAGTGGTGTCATAAATACCTCATTTATATTTGGTGTTTCCAATTTTGCCTTTCTGCCAAAATCAGCTTTAAATGTAAAATAAAACCAGACTTCTTCTATATGACACTTAACCCTAGGTTACTACTATTAGACAGTATAAACACTGTTTTCTAGCTAACACCTCTAAAGCATTTACAGAAAATTGTTTCCTTGGCATGCAAGCTATTGGCCATAAGGTTTAAAGATTTTCTGGTCAATTCTAAAATTAACAATCACCTAACAGTTAACAACACAACTCAACTGCAAGCTCAATGTTGCCTTGCAAAAAAAATTGCAAAGAAATATATCTAGGCAAAACTGTTATGCAGAACTAAAAAAATATGCTGCAGGTTTCATATTTTTTCTCTTTTTAACAAACCATATTTTTACAAACCACTTTTTAGCAAATCTGTATTCCTTCTGGATCTCTATGAAGTATATCTCCTTTTTGCATTTTTGTGTAATCTTCAAAGAGCTGTTGTCTGTACTACATATTGCTGTCAGGTTTAGATAAACACATCCATTTTGCTCACTTCAACATGTCATGATCTTTTAGAGACAGATGCAGGAAAAGCAGCATGAAGCAGTATTGTATGATATTAATTATATATAACTGATGTACATTTAACCTTTCTATTGCAGGGCATTATTCAAATAAGTCTGTGCCAGCTTTAGGAAACCTTTGTCTTTTTTAGGACATTTTGTTTTAATTATCCAAGACAATATTTTTATACTTCCAGTATAATGTTTCATTTATTACTTTTTTTTTTTTTTTTTTTTTTTTTTTTTTAGTGGAAATGCATTCTGTCTAAAATGTAGAAGCTTATGCAAGTGGATAAAGTTCAGATTGATCATATGTGTATTGGATTTCCTGGATTTGTGATTACATATTTCTAAAATTCCTAGAGCTAACAGGAATTAAGAAGTTTGGCAATTACTCAAAAATAGCAAATCAGCCCTTCTGGATGTTAGCACTGGGTAAGTACTGAAATTATGTTTGTGAGTTGTTCATAAATCAATGTTTGTAGTAGGAATAAATGAGTTTATTGTAGATTCTAATGTGAGATTATTACTACTGATCCAGTGTTTGGATTTCTTTATACTGAAAACATATGCTTAAAATATGTGTATCCAATACATTAGACACTAGAGATCCTGCCTTTATGTGTAGGTTCCCCGATTCTCGTGTTTTAAAGAGGACTTTAATTTACAGAAAATCTTATGTCATTTCTGACAGGAAGTATAGGAAGTACACTTCTGTACAGGAATGCATTCCCCTAACCAGTTTAAAGGAACCACAGTGAAAAGAAAGAACAGCATCCCACTTAATATATCTCTTTTTCAGTGTTCAGATTCTTCCCCAGATTAATGAATCTGCCTAGCTCTTTTAATCCTTCTTTGAATCATGGTTCAGGCCTGGCTAGCCTGAAGGGTCATGCTAAAATGATATCTGGACAGCGGCTCTGTTACTACCAGCACAAGTAAAGAATAATATACACATTTAAAATATGAATGTTGGAAAATCAAATTGAGATTTTCCCTCACTTTCTATTTTCATCTAATGAAGTCTCATTAGTTACTGGTAATACCTCTCTGTAATTGAAAAGTGTGTTTTGTTGTTGTTCTGTTTTGCTTTGTTTTCAGATACAGAAAACAATTTCTTTTGCATTGTTTCCTATTGGTGTAATTTGACCAGTCAGCTCCTGACAATATGCATTAAAAGGTTATGATTTTGTTGCTATTGACCTGTCAAGCTTTACTGTTCTGAAAAATCATACTCCTGACCTTTTAAGGGCACCATTACTCTACAACTAACTTCACTGAGCACACACATTATTATTTCTCATATACAGTAGTCTTATTGGGAGGAATACATACATGTAGGTCCTAGGAGCTGAAACTGATAGTTATCCTGTAAGAAAGCAAAAATTCCCTGAAAATGGAAACAAAATCTTGTCTTATTATCTTTCTTTATGTTATGCATCAGTATCTCTTTGTGATCAGCTCTATTTGTAGCATACCTTGCGTGTGTCTCTGTGTCTGTGTATGTGAATTGACATGTCATAGCTTGCTGATTTGAACATTTGTCAGTATCTATACTTCTTGATGTCTCTTCCTGTCTTGCATGTATGCAGAGCATATGATCAGGGATCAAAAGCCAGAATAAAGCACAGAAACATGAAGCATCTGATGAGCTGTTTCAGAATTCTGATCTTGCTGTTGAGCAAGCTGTTCATCTTCTCAGAGCGGCTACTGTAGAGAAAATGCATAAAAGAAGAGAAGGAAGAGTTTTCTTGAGTGTAATCTGGTCTTATTGACCTGGATTCTCCAATTGCTTCAGTGTATCCATACTTCCACTCCTGACATTTACTTGAGCTCCAAAATGTGCCATGAGTTTTTAATAGTTCTCACAATATAATGGGGATCAGCTGAAAGTTTATAATTAGGCAAACTGTATAAATGAAAGCAAAACATACCAAGTGTGAAGAATATGAACTGTACAGGTAGAATGTGCTAATTTAAATATAATTAATGTTAATTAATGTATTAATAAAATTTAATTTACATCTTTTTCAACAATGCCACATAGCAAACAGGATCTAATACATGCAACCTCTCTTCCTATAGAGAATTAGAGTATGTAAGAACACATGCAAGTTGTGAATGAGTTCTGCTTGTCACTTTGGAGTAGCCTGAGAAAGGTAGTGCTTTGGAGCATTTTGGAAGCATGCACATTGTAAAGACAACTGTGTTTATTATCATGACCAATACAGTGAATAAATGAAACATTCATTGTTGCAAGGCTCTAAGTGTTTTCTGTATCTGTGCTTAAAAAAACATTTCCTCTAGAAACTAAAGTCACTGGGGAGTAATCAAATAACTCTTCCAGGTAGTAAATCTATGGAAGTATCACCTCTCCTGATATCCCGGGAATAACACAACACACCATAGTCAGTTCTGGTTAAGTAGCTGGAAAACAGAGAGGCTGCTATGTATAATGAGATAGACTCAATCAGGAAATACTGACACACTTACTTTGGAAGAAAGATGTAAAAAAAAAAAAAAAAAAGTTATACTCCTTGTGTTGCCCTCTGTGTTTTTTCTTCCTAGATTTTACCTCTAACATTTTTTAACTCCATAAAAGCTGGCAGATCAAGTGTTAACTGTAGTACCATCCCTGAGCAAAATGAAAATGGCTCTAGTCACTGAATTTGAACTCTTTAAAATCTTGGCACACTGGAGCTTGAATGCAGGTTATTCCACAGATACTTCTGAACAGACTATTTAAAATATTTAAATATTTATTTATTTATTTGATATTTTTCTCATAGGTTAATACTCATATGGATAATTGAGTCTCTCAAACAGGATGGCTGTTTGCAGAGGGAAGGCAGAAGGTAGGAGATTTAAAAGTCTTTCTACTATAAGAGTTTTGCCAGAATATTTTCAGTCTAGTAAATCCCAGGTATAATGATCTGGGCAAGATGATGCCTTGCAATTAAAGAAGGGCAATACTCTTGGATATGCTCTTCCAAGAACCTAATCTCAGTCTCCTATTTGGCACAGCCAGCTGAGTTAACAGCAAAGTCATTAAAAAGTGAAAGAACTTTGAATTAAAATAAATTAATAAAACAGGTTCAACAGACCTGTACTCTTTACTTGTAGGCTCTTATACCATAGCACGCAGAGGTTTATTAGGATCAGCAGTTGAAGAATAAGGTCTTAGTGAAGATCAAAACCTTAGTGGCAGCATCTATCAAACTGCAGAAGCCATAAATAATGATGCCTGGAGCTGTTTAAAAAATAATTGTATGCCGAGACAATCCAGCAGAAGAAAGGCTGTGACAAGACTGCCAGCCCTCGTTGAGAGCATGAGAGCATAGTCACAAGCAGAATGCCTCTGACAGCCCAGCAAGTGGCACTTGTATGGTCCTACCTCAGGTAATACAACTGCATGTCACACTGCATTCCCTGCTGGCAACCACGGAGTACATCTGAGACATGCTTGTACTTCTGTATCTGTTTCATTGACCGCACTTGAATCAATGACAAGGCTCTGTCACAGCCCACCAGCATGGTGTTTTCACATCACAAAGCTGAACCTTTACCTTCTGCACTGCCGTGTGTTGATTTCATGCTGCACAGTATTTGAAAGGGTAAGGCCCACTGGGTCTGGATGGTCACCTCAGATGAAGGAAAAACACATGGTCTGCACACACACAGATTCCCTCAGGACTAGGCCTTGGGCTGAGTTTCCCTGTCAGTTGTGCCAAGGAACCACTTGTCCTGCCATCTATCACAACCTGGGGTGAGATCGACCCACTCATGGACAGGGCTTTTGGCCTAGATGTCAGAGTCCAGGCCCTTAGGGTGCCTCCAGCCCTGACTGTCCCTTTCCAGCCCCCAGGGTACTCCCCCACAGCCCTGAGCCCCATTTCAAAGCAGTAGGCAGGTCTTCTCTGCACAGCTCAGTGACAGAGGGACACTGGCAGGTTCTTTTTTGGTGGCCCTCACTCCTACTCTGCAACTCCTATTCACAACTAGCAAATCCAGTTCTGTCCTTGAACTGGCACTTGAATGCTCCGGAAGAAAAGTATTGATGGAGATCAAGAACCAATGAGAGAGTCACTGACATTCAGAGATGCAGTGATGAAACTTCCCACAAAGAATTAGAGTCATCTCCTCAACTTTCAAGACGTTTAAGTAATCCAGCCTGATCGTTCAGCCTTGACCTAATAAACATATCTATTTTTGTGCTAACAAACACCCCGAGCACTACTAGCATATTAATTCTGGAAGAAACAATGGATATTTACATTTACTAAGTGGGAAAATTATTATCATTTTCCAGTTTTAATATATGTCCTTTATTTAATTTAGGCACAATCACAGAAAAATATAGATTGGAAGGAGTCTCTGGATGTTATGTAATTAAACCCCTGCTCACAGTGGGATTAGATCAAAATTAGATCTGTCTGCTCTGGGCCTTTTCTAGTTAAGATTTGAGAATTTCTAAGGATGGAAATTTCACAATATCTTCATGGAACTTATTCCTGTGTTTAACCCTCTCTTTGTAAGATTTCTTTTTTTTGGAGTTCTGAAGTACATGTACATCTTCAATAATTTCGGAAAGTAAAGGAAAAAAAGAAAAAAAAAAAGATAAAACAAGGCAAAAATATTAATTTAAAATAAGTCGTATTTTAGTTATATTTTCTTACTGTTCCTTTCTGAATGACAGGAAAAACAAATAAATCCCAAGAAGAACAAACACAAAGCTCACAAATTAAATGTTTTTATTCAGTTCCAGCAGGCATTTTATTTGACTGGGGAAAAAAAAAAAAAACTTTTATTTTTTCCCATAAGAAGAAAATGAAATTTTATTGTATCAACCAATATTAAAAATCAGTTATTTACACAGTCTTCTAGACTATTTTAATACTATTCATACTGCTCACAGAACATTTTTGCATTTCCTTGTGTGCCCAGGATTTTATTGTGGGTTTATTAGTCCATTAGTCCTATTAATAAAGTATGAGTATTTTATGAGTGTTCATTTTGTGAATACTACTGATTTGTAGTTCAGAATTACTGAACTGCTTCAGGGGGCAACAGAATCAGCAGCATTCTGTCACTTTCATTTTGTAATAGCAAGAAAATTATTATATCAAAGAATTGGAACAATTCTCAAATAAATAGTGAGAATACAGCTGACAATGGTGTTCAATAAGTCAGCACATATGTTGAAAGACAAATAGAATTCAAAATGATCTTGGCAAACTAGAAAAATAGTCTTAAATCACTATGATATTTAAGAAAGTCAAGTGGAAGATTCATTAATATAGTCTAGTACAGGAATACAGAATGGGAGCAACTGGTGAGCTAGCAGTTTTGTAAATGAAATATTTAGAAATTACAGTGGCCAAGACAATGAATAGACCCAGTGATATTGTTCTCTAGAGCTACAGATGAACAACAGCCAGTAGCATGTAAAGGGAGTGATAGCCTGTATGACATAAAATTGTTTTTCCTCCCTTTTCAAAACTGTTTTCTGACTTGGAGTTTGTGCAAGCCTGGGGCTCTGATCTTCATGAAAGATGAGGAGGAGTTGCTGAGAAGGATTTGTCTGAAGCAAGACATGAAAATACACTTCAGATCTATGAAAGACTGCTGATGAAAGGACGCGAGCAAACCGTTCTCCACATTGGAGATAAAACAGGGTTAAAATTTCTAGAAAGTTTCTAGAAAGTAAAATTTCTAGAAAAGCCTTTCTAGAAAGTTATCTTATTTTGGCAAGATTTTCCAGATGGTTTATTAGAACCTGTTATATACTTTCATCATGATAGAAACATCACAATATTTTAATGTCTGAAATAAAATCGCTATTTGTTTCCAGGGTCTTTTGATTTGGGATGGTATGCCATTTCACTCTAAGGAGATTAAGAGCACTCTGATTAATTTTTATTAGCAATAAAGACTCAAAGTAAATGTCAGACTATGTAAATAAACATGTTTTGTCTATTCTACACAAGGTAATTTTGCAAACTTAAAGATAATACAGAATTAAATTATTCCTTTATGAAATTTACTGGTTTTCAGCTTCAGGATTCTGATTTACTGTACTTCCAGTCTCTTCTAATTCTGAAATTATTTTAAATACATTTATATTTAATCACATGCATGCATATGTGTATTTTAAGGTTCAAGGAAGTACCTAATTCACAAACTACTGAAAACCATAATTCTTTCTAATTCTAACTACAAGTAGTTGTGGCTTAAACTTATAAGAGTGATATTAACACATCCACCTATTATACGCATTTATTGGAAGCTCTAGCAAATATTGATGCTGGAAAATGGCATGGAGGTGACAGTGGGATCTGCAGGAAAGATCGACTACCTTCTAGAGATTTCTGATGGTCTTTGATAAGAGCCTTGCAATCTATACTTGAAGGCTGCTGCTCTATTCACTGGAGCTGTTGTGTGCTACATCTAATCAAGCAGTGAGTCAGTGGCATGAGGTTAGTGGAATACTAACTCTTGGATATTATTGCTATATTCATTCAGCTTCTTTGTTGAGATGTGAGTCATCATATTCACAGATTGTGGCATCTTACAATTTTTTTTGCTAATTTTTTGCTCTCATTGCTAATTCTTCAAGGGAAATTTGCCCAATACTTGTGATTATTTTTTTTAATATTTATTTTATTATTATTATTATTATTGTTAGAGGGCCGTAATACACTATAAGGACTCCAAAGGAAGAAAAAAAAATTGCAGCTGCCTCCTAAAACAAAAACTTGATTTTGCAAGAAGCACTACCATGACAACAGCATTGTAGGAACCACTTGCATCCAAACAATAGAACAGGGAAAAAGAAAACAATCTTCCCAACCCCTACCTGATATCTAAAGAAGATTAAAAATCAACAGTCATTGATAGTGTGCAAGGTTGTTAAGAAGTCTGCCAAAAATCTACTCAGTCAACATTATAAGAGCACTTCTTTCTTGTAGTGACATTTATAGCAATTCTATGAATTCAGAGGAAAACAGTTTAAATGAAAATGGTTTTCCATAGCCTCCCAAATAAACACCTAGTAAATGGAAGGCTGGAGACAGAGTTGTGACTGACAGACTTCTTATTGCTAAATAATCAATTTAGCATCATCTTCTCACCTGAGGGAAAATGTTAATGAACAGTTCTAATAACAAAACTTTCTATGTGGCCCATATGAATTGGAATCTCAAATTAGTTGTATGGAACCCACACAGAACGCAAAACTGACTTATTCTTTACAGAAATGTCCCATTAAGAGAGAAAATTTTGTTATAGTGGCAGTTTCTGATTTTGAGTTTAAATACACTGAATAAATCCAGAATAAGTTTACTGACATAGGACCATGACAGTTGTCATGGAAATAATAAAAAGTAGATTAGGAAAATAAAATAGGATACAAATCTTGTACTCCTAATATAAGAGACAATAGATACAGCTCTTCCTCCCTGTTCTTGACTGTAATGTGTTAGTGGAAATGCCGTGAGCAAGAAATATGATCAGTTAAAAGAAATGAAATAAAAGAAACCAAAGCCTGATAGCCATAAATTTCTGTTCTTCAAGGAAAGAGAAAAGCTGATAATTTAGAGAAGAAAGTGAAAATGACAATATCAAAAGTGCTATCAAACATACAAATGAATAACCCAAAAATATAAAAGTGATTTTTTTTTTTTCCCATGGTCGTTATTCAGGTATAGTAATTTCACAGGTTTTGTGTTGTCTTAGTCATTGTTGCTGTTTTGTTTGTTTGTTTGTTTTTGTAATAGCAGGACACATCCTCATGTCACTGGTACTCAGCTGTTTTCCCATAGGGTGAATAAAAGCATTGTGCTTTCCTTTTGGGAAGCATATCACATATTGCAGTGTGGAACAACCCGCTTTGTAAACAAGGTTGTTGTTCCTTTCCGTTTCCACCCTTGCTTCCATAAGATGGAAAGAAGCTGGTACTTGGATATCACTCTGCAGTCCATCACCTCTTTCATCTTCTCTATAATCAAGGCAGGGTTCAACTTGATCCATCTAATACACTTATAGCCTTAGTTTATGCTCTCTGTATAAGCAGGTCAAGAAAGCTTGATAATCACCAGAAAAGCAATTAAAAACTCTCTTAAATATCTGACATAGTATATGCTGAAGGGCTCTGAAGAAACTCACCTCTGGTTTTGATGATAGAGAACTCTCTCAGGTAGAGTATTGAATCACTAGAAGGATAGGTGACTCAGGTGAAAAGAACTCTGCTTTAAAAACTTTCTCTTTATTTGCATGTGAAAGTAACATCCTGGATTAAAAAAAAAAAAAGGCAGAAAACCTGTGCAGAAGAATGTGCATTATTGTCTTAGGCAATATCCTCAATGATAAAGACACTATCTACAGCGTAACCAAATATCTAACAGGATCAAATAGTTTGAGTGGAATAATGCATAGATGTAGCTATTTTATCCATTGGGAGCAAGCATGGATTTTTGCATTGCAATTATATATTCTCCAATGCCTTCTCTGAGAGTAGGGGACTTGGGCTCACTGGTAAATGATATTTGTGAGATTCCTACAAAGATTAACTGGTTTGTTTACTGGATTTTATATTGCAGCTCAAGAAGAAAATCATTCTACCTATGATTTGGCTGAAGGATTAGCATTTAACGTCAATGGTCTATGTGAAGTAAAGCTCACTTGTGAAGAGTGAATCATTACTCTTACAACAGGAAAAGACTTATTTTAATGGGATCATAACAATCTCAAGTTAAATATTTACTCATACATTTCAAAATGTAATGAAATGTAACTTATTTTAGGTAAAAAAAAAGAAATGAATTTTTATAAGGAAATGAAATGATGTCAAATCAATCTTCAGTCTAGTTTCCCTCTGAGCTACATCAGTGTAATCAGTTGAAGTAGTTTCATCAGGGAGCTACTTTCAATAATGAATATCAATAAAGAATGTTTATAGACATTTTATATACCTATCATATATTGTGAAGAACACAAATATGAATATATACAACAATTTTCTTGTATCTGATGCCTACCTGGAGACTACATAGTAACTTCTGGGAAAAATATATTTGCTGGCAAATTACAAAACATCATGAAAAAATAAAGGTTCTCATGAAGCTGCTTGCTCCATAAATATATGACCACCTTGCTTCTTTAAATGCCCAGGGAGAAGCATAGAAGTTCTGCATACTTGGTATAGCTAAACATGACTTGTTTTGAGGGTAAAACAGCCCTAACAGCCAGCCATGCTAGTCTGTCAGCATTGCCCTCGCTGCTTTCCACACATCTAGCTCAACAACTGGCTCCTTTAAGACTGCAGATCCCAATGGGTATACACTGCCCCTGATTTCACAGCTGTGCCACAGACCCAAATCTGGAAGGCATTCAAGTACCTGCTTTACCTCTAACAAGTCCACAAATGAAATTTGGCCCTGATGAAATTCAACAGATATTTTGTCTTTAACATCAGAGAGCTCATGTTTTTAAGTTTTTGTTTGTTTCTTTCTTAAACACTATCTAAGCCCATGCTTAAGCACAGGCCCTTACTGAGGCTTTAAGATCACTTAATGGGAAATAATTTCATTATAGATGTCTGAGCACCAAATTGAAACAGTATTAGGGATGTACAATGCTGTTTGTGTACCTTTATAAACATTTATAAAGATACTTTGTGAAGTTTTCTGCTGCTATGTCTCTCCTCTCCTCTCCTCTCCTCTCCTCTCCTCTCCTCTCCTCTCCTCTCCTCTCCTCTCCTCTCCTCTCCTCTCCTCTCCTCTCCTCTCCTCTCCTCTCCTCTCCTCTCCTCTCCTCTCCTCTCCTCTCCTCTCCTCTCCTCTCCTCTCCTCTCCTCTCCTCTCCTCTCCTCTCCTCTCCTCTCATTCTGTCTTTTTTTTTTTTTTTTTAATGTTAATAACCACAACACACTTAGCTAAAAATAAAATAAAATAAAATAAATGTTGTGCAACCACAGTGGATTAGTGGAGAAAAAATATTTGTAGACAAAATTCTCTCTCCGTTTTCAAAATCTTCACATACCCTATCTAGACATCTGTATTATGTTCCATTCAATCAACTTCACCAACTTACTGTTGTCGTGAGCAAGTGCTAAGTTTTACATTTGGAAAATGCTAGGGCTTTGGTAGAAGAGCACAGCTGGATTGGATATAATGAAACAGCATTCTTCTGTACCAAAGCAGTCTTGTTGCCGATGAGAAAAAACACACACACACACACGCACACACATACACACCAATATAGTGTATATTTATCCCAGTTTAATGAGGCTCTATTCAAAAATCCAGCTGTGAAAATATGTTTAATCTATATACATAGTCTTCCAGCACTAGGGAATAAGTTCTTCATAGTAAAAACTGATTTCCACACATCACAGATTGTATCTTGTCACTTTTCATTTCCTGCAGACCATTCACAAGCACGTAAGCACACTTTAGTGTTTGAATAAGTTGCATGGGAAGCACAGCAGCTATTAATAAACAGCATTTCATCAGTAGAAAGCTGAGCATCCATTTAATTCTAGTTACTGAAGTTCTTTGTGTTGTCACAAATGTATCTATTTTTTATTCCTCTTCATTTCTCTTTCATGGTTCCTTTTTTTTTTTTTTTTTTTTTTTTTTTTTTTTTTTTTTTTCCCCACTGAAAACTTTAAAAGCTAATACTGAATTACTTCTGTAGGTGGTGCCAGAGATATTTTCATATTTTGGTTTGCTTAGACTTGGCTGTGGCTTTATATATGTAAAAAAAATATTGGTTCGATTTCACACGTTATGGTTAAGAATTTCTCCTTGAATTTTCTATGACTTTGTTTGAGAAGATAAAAACAACTGTCATCCAATCTGGATATGACAGTGGACTGTTACTGGTGTCCTCTGCACTGTGATGGGCAGAGTGTTGTTCTTTTTTTTACAGCAAAACTTCTAAATTCTTAAGTGAAATCTTTTAAATGAGATAGTAATATTATAGGCCATCAAAATGTGGGTTGTTTTGTGAGTTTTTTTTTTTTTCCCTTTTCTTTTTTCTTGGTTGGTTGAGTTTTATTGTTTTTTGTTTGTTTGTTTGTTTTGTTTGTTTGTTTTTTGTTTGTTTGTTTGTTTTTGTTTTTTTTGTTTTTTTGTTTTTTTCATCAAAGTTAAATAAAGAGTTAATTATGAATATAGTAATTTTGCTTGTTCCATAGAATTTTTCTGGTCAGAGGAAAATATTGTGCTTTTCTTGAAATTCTCATAATGAGCGACTGAAAGGCCAGGGGACAAGACAATAAATGCTACTATTGCTTATTTGTAGTCTAACAGAGTTGCTTGGGGCTCCAGACATTGAGGTAGAAGATGGACAAAGATTTAATTAGTGTCATCACATTACTGATGATCAACAGAATGGGACTGAGTAACCTATAAGGAGATGGGAGAAAGCAACCACAGAATCCAGCAAAGGGAGGAGAAACAGTGTACCATGCATGAAAACAAAACAAAAACAAAAACGAGAACAAAAAAAAAAAAAAAACAAAAAAAAAAAAACAAAAAACAAGAACAAAACCAAAAACAGACAAACAAAAACAAACAAACAAACAAAAAAAACAAACACGTCTATTGGAGCTATCCCATCTCAGTTGAATCCACACTGAAGTTAAGACCTGAGGCCAATACACAGCAAGCTTTAAGCATTATATGCTTAAGCACAGAGGACTCAGATGAGCTTTTCATGATCCACTCACAGTATTTTCTAAACAGCTGCACAGCTTCCAGAGGATGGATGGATTGTTCCTCCATTTCTACTCTACCCTATGGAATAAACTGTGACTTCATAACTACAGTCATCTCTGTCACTGACTTAAACATCTGACTCCCACTGCAGGCACATTTGTGATTTTGGGCAATCTAATTCTCAATTCGTAGAGTCGTTGTGAGATGAACATATTGAATATTAAAACAAGACAAAATTAACCTTATTACTGTGAATTAATATAAGTGCCATAGATAAACAAGGACCAAGTTAGGAAATGTGTGATAGATCTGAGTGGGGAATAATTCATAGATGAAAGAAACACGTATACTTCATTTTCTGTCCATGAGAAAGCAGCCTTATAATTTGAGGATTTTGCTTTTCCTTTTGAGGTAGAAAAAATGAAAAGTTTAGATTATTGTTTCCTCTGCAATTTTGAATTGAAATATCCTCTATCCCCCCAAAATTTACCAGCAGTGACAAAGTTCCAAGATACTAAAAAATATAAAGAATCTTTTTCAGCAGGGGATGTCTTCCCTCTCCGAATACAGGAACAAAAATTGAGGTAGCATTTAATAGGGATGCTTGTTGCATATTTATTTGAATATTTCATTATTCAACTAGATAGCTATTTGACTGGGTTTTCTTTGGGGACAGTCAAGGAACACATCAATCTCAGCAATTTTATACACTCATTGCCTGTAAAAAGGTGATGAGATGGGAATAAATAATAAATAACCATAGCAATGATAAACATAGACTAGAAAACCAACTATTTCACATTGGAGCTTTGTCACCCAGGGCATGTAAATACACTAACAGTTTGTTCTAAGACACATCAGTGGAATAAGTTATAAATGAAATGAAAGAGTTACAGCAACAACAGTCAAGCAAGAGTAAGGGAATAGTCATCTGTACATTTTTGCTGCTGCACCAGTGACATCAAAGTCCATGAATACAATTGTTAAGATAGGTATGTTGGAGTCTTCAGGGAAGGGGGAGAAACTAGTTACAGTGTTTTGTCCCTTCTATCCCAGTGTTTAGAAGAAAATGGAAGCAATTATATTCATGAAACAGAGCTCTAAAACTGCGTCAGATTCATCACTGTGAACCTGAAATTATTCTGGAATTAGTTAATTTAGATTCAAAGGTAAAATTTGCATTGCAGAACTTCAGGAGCCAACAGCCCTGCCTGTAAATCCATCCTCCGACAAAAAAAGTATCATCTCGGGCCTCCCATTTCCCCTTGTCTGACCCATGGACAAGACTGGGATGGTTTCACCCATCACTAGTGCCAAGAGTAACTCTATAACTAGTTATAGGCAGTTGTGTATGACCCCAAAAATCACTGAACCATTTAGATTGGAAAGGAACTCATGTGATTATCTGGGTTGACCTCCTTGTTACAGAAACATTGAGTTGGAATTCCTCAGGGCTTTGTCCAGCTGGGTCTCAAAAATGTCCAAGGATGAAGACTACACCACTTCTCTAAGCAGCCTGTCCCAATGCTTCACTAGCACCTCAATGGCACTGGGTAAAAACCTAGAATAATTTAAAAGACAGGAAGATTTGTGAATTTCATCTAATTAAACCACAAGTCTAAAAGCCTTCTCTTCCCACTTCCTGTTCATGGTGCAGAGGTTTTAACACAGCACAACTTGAGATTTTGCTAAGGCTCTTTGTAGGGACATATCTGTTGCAAGAATTCTAAGTGTTATTCCTCAGTGCTGATAGCTGCGATTTGAAGTATATGATCCTTATGAGTGTTTGATTAGGGGAATAGCTGCCTCTCTATACCGTGGTAAACATTATTGTGCACTGTCTTGGTTTACTATGCCATGACATATATACATAGTATTTTGTAGGAGAGCTGTTCT
This sequence comes from Aythya ferina, assembly GCF_964211825.1. Classification (NCBI taxonomy): domain Eukaryota; kingdom Metazoa; phylum Chordata; class Aves; order Anseriformes; family Anatidae; genus Aythya; species Aythya ferina. Next base: position 99,297,977 of record NC_140298.1, on the reverse strand, counting down.
GTCACAGACTGATACATGGGTCCTTACTGCTTCCTCCCATTACTGCACATCAGGAAGTTGTTCCATTTTTAAGGGTACAAATGTCAGTTGCTTCTTGTTCCATACAACCTCAGTGTGGTTAGAACAGCTCTGGAAAATGTGCTTGGATCTTCTTTTACTTTGGATGTTGTGTTAGCCTTTATAATACCTGGAAGATTAGCTCTATTTCTATTAAATCATATACATTGTATTTCACTTCAAATACTACTTTCACTTCATATATTACTTTACAGGTATCTTTTAAGTATATGTGCAAACAATCCACAAAAGAAAGGTGCAAGACAAATATTTCCTGGGATAATGCATAGTTTTGCATATGATCCCAATGTCGTCATGAGGATTGCATGCTAGGTTTTAACATGTCTTCTAAGTCACACGTAAAATGCTCTAAAGCTAATTAGTTTTGTGTAAACTAATATTCAATGTTAAAACATCTGGCAGCATTAATAATGGCATTATTGTAGCTGACCTATTAAAACATACTGGGTAAAATTCAAATGTCACAGCCCTAGTTTATCCTTGGAAGAAAATAAATGATAATCAGCCTAGTTAGTTAGCTGACTTTATGACAGTAAATAGAGTTTGCAGATAGTATATAAACCACAACAGTACACTGCTATTTTATTTTGTTGCTTTCCCATTTGGAATATTTCTAACGAGATAAGCCATTGTAGTGAGAGTTCTTTGCAGAAAATGGGAAAATGTCTATTTATGATTTGTATAATGCACGCTTTATATGCTGGGTGTCTGTAAGAGTTGTGAAGCAATACTGTTCACACAGTTCCCTAAATAATTCTCTGTTGTGATGAGCTGACAGACTTAGAAGAGTGCATTACTTGAAAGAGTAAACATCAAGAAGCCTCCAGGGGTTCTTTCACTTCATTCATTTTGTATTATCCCATTTAGCAATTGTAGTTACATCTCTGCAGCCCTAATAACTGTTCAAGTGAAGTAATGTTATATTTCTAAAAGATATAAACCTACTGGGCCAAATATAATTGTATGCAAGTTCCAGTGATGGACATGCAGAATAAAATGTACGTAATAGCAAGAGGATATGTGTTTGCCAAATAATCAAAGTAGAGCAAAACTGACTCACTTCCTGAAGAAAGGAGCTAAGATCTGTGTTTTTTAAAAAGGCATTCTGTATGAAATCACAAATAATTACAATTCACATTAATATACCCTAAAAAAGAAAGTCTTCTGGACTACTTGGAAAACTTTTCTTGTAAAACAATATTCTGTAACTTTGTAGCTTCTTTATTGTCTCCTCACAATCTGAAAGTGCTCTTTTTTTCATTTGGTGATAGGAAAAGAAGAGCTACGCTGAATTCATATTTGTCACTCTCAATGAGGTAGAAGCTCTGGAGAAGCTTGTTAAGGACTGAGAGCCTGTGTAGCCCATGGGAGCTTTAAAAAGTGTGATACCATCATTGGAAGCCCTTGAGTCCATGCTGAATATTGCCGTTGTGCTCAAATAGAATCGGAACTTCCAAAGCAAGAGCAGGATTATGGGTTTTAAGTGTATGTCTCAAAACAAAACAAAACAAAAATGAATTCAAAACAGGGCCAACACAAGATTAACTAATAAATAAAGATCTTTGGGTATGCTAAATGTAAGTTTACATGTGTATAAATTCATTTTGTTTGTTTGTTTGTTTGTTTGCTAAATAAGCTCTTCATGTAGATAATAACAATAACAACAACAACATTTCATAAGAATCTAGGAGCTGAATCATTCTTTTTTTTTGTTTGTTTGTGTTTAATCATGCTTGGTTATTAGCTAAGGAAAGAGCAAGCAGAGGAGTGTGCAAAAGGAAAAATCAGTAACCTTAGTGTAAAACCGTGATAGGAAAACTCCCTTCAGTGGAGAAAGAATATTAATGCCATCTGAGGCAAGGGGAAAGAAAGAAGGACTGACTCTACAGTGCTGAATACATAAGACTCTGTAAACATTAAGTTCAACTATGTAGAGTAGGAATTTGTAGCTTTTTATTTACAAGAAATAGTGGAAGAATTGCACTGAAGAATTGTCTGAAGAATTGTCTGAAGAATTGTCTGAAGAATTTAGTTTACTGCTGTCATTTCTCATCTGATGTCTGACAATCTGTGAGCTGGATCCTGAATGTCTACCAGGATGCATTAGCCAAAAGATCTGGTCCCACCTTCACTGTCCATCAGCACAGATAAATGCAACACATCTATCAACCTGTATGGTTGTTACAGGTCTGGGCCGAAGCACTGTGGGATAAATTTTGTACTCTTTTACTTATACCTTGCCTTCCTCCTTTGAGAAAGAACAGGTCATGATTGAAATTAACAGAGTGAAACTGCACAAGTCATGACAGTAATTTTAATGGATTGAAACTAATATGCTCATTTAAATTAAATTTCTTATGGTGGAGTTTATTGGGACCAGATATCTGTTGACGTACCAATAGTACTTCATAATTGAAAATAAAATGTTTTTTTTTTTTTTTTTTTTTTTTTTTTTTTTTCCCTGCTCTTTCTGAGGCTTTGCCAGTACCCTTCAGTAAAATTGTATATAAAGAAGTTCTATTAAGAATAAAAAGGTAAGTTTCAGAAGATTGCATTCAGAATCCAAGTTAAAATGCTTCTCTGTGTTATTCAACACAGCTATCATATCTTACAGATAATCAGTAAGAATAAAACAGAAGTATTTTTACAATTTAATAAAGTTGTTGTCACACAGAAGAACAACTTTTCACTATGTTAAATAAAAGCTAGGAATTGTAGGACACATATGTACATTATTCAGCAAAATGATCAAAACCCCAGAAATGTCAGCTTTGTTTCAAACGGTAATGTATGTATGCATGCATGCAGATAAACTCAAGCTTTTTGACAAAGCCTCTAAGGCACACTGCTTCAGAACAAATGAATAAAGGTAAGCCAAAAGCTTATTTAGAAGCTCTGGAGGTGCTATATTGGAAAAAATATTTAAATGAAAGAGAAACATCCTAACTTTGTGAGTCTAATCCATTAATCTGTTTTCACTTAGTGATATAGTCTTTGCTATTCCTGTTTGTAGGGAACTAGCTAACTGCAATTTTTCTTTCCTTTTAACTGATGTATACAATATGAAAGTATGTAATTAGTAAATACACATTTACCTGATTTCATGTAACCGAAACTCAAAGGGAAATTATAGATGTGGATTCAAGTTAAAATACCTTTTATTCTTTCTGGTCTGTTATGGTTGCTTAATTTTAGTAATATAGTAAAGTGTAGCTACAAAACTTGTTTTCTGGGCACCTTCTTTTCTTTAGGGGATGCTATAATATAGGAAGATAAAACAAGTAGCCTTTAGTGAACCAAAATTAGAGAATGAGAGTGTTCTGAGCTCAGCTTTTTGACAGAGGCAGTTTAGAGCCAGTACAATGTTTATGACCATTGTAATTGGTACTCCAGTCTCAGAAGGCTACAGAAATGTTTATCAAGTGTTTAAAAGATGTTAAGCTCTTGTGATTAATTCATTTTAATTTTTATGATAAAATACAATGAGAAACTGATTGTACAGTAATATAAACCAGGAATCATTTCTTCTACTTTTGTAGTAGATTAATATGTTATTGCATTATTCACAGTACTTCTTGACAGGATGCCCACAAGGCAGGGTACCAAATGGTGGAGGATCAGGGAAACATTTTATCCTTTACTAAATTGATAAAATAATATGATGAATAGAAGGAGAAGAATGCGAAGTGCTCAGTTACTATGGTGATAAAGGTGATATAAGGACTTCTATAGAACGGAATAAGATATAAAAGCACAGGGAATTCTTCTTATTAAATATGCACCAGCCAAGCTCTCTGGCTTGTGCTAGTTTGCTCACATACAGTCTCATATATTCCATTTTTTAATGTCCTTTGGGTAATTACTTATTTATCTCATACAAATCATCTAAGTAAACACAGGTTTAATATAACTAGTTACTGAAGTTTATATACCTCTTGGGCTTTTAGTGTTGTCTGATTAGATTAAGGAGAAAAAAAACATACCAAAAAATTCTAGTTTTCTCAAGTTTCCCCTTAGCTTTTATACTTAAGCCCGTATTATATGTATTTAATAATACTCTACTCATATCTACAATTAACTATGGTTCAGCCATATTAACTATGTGCGCATTTTCATTAGATTAAAATAAGAGTAATGTAGATTTACAGCACATGTACTGAGCTCATTTTGTAGAGACAGACATTTAAATATCAGTGATGTCATAAAGGGTAAACAAATCTGGCTTTTAATACTAACTCAGCTTTGAACATTTATCCTGTATACAGAATTGAATTAAATTCCTTCTCTTGGCCAGCACATCCCAAACTATAGCTAAGATTATTTTCTGAGGTTGTGTGTATCACCAGTGCATCTCTATCATAGTGCATGCAGAATAAACAGGTTTTCAGAAAACTGTATCGTGAAAAACATATATAATCCATTATGTTCTGTCACAGTCTACTGAAATCTTTATCATTAGTCAGCAGATTAAGGTATCTGATCTGATTTTTCACTCTTTTTGTTCCCTCCTGAATACAAATCAAATGGAACAATTATTAATTTACCATGAAGTAATTCACATATTTTACCCTTAGACTCCATAAGATCCTGTCCTTTCTCTCAATATTTTTCAATCACACCTACCCGATTTGCTTTTCGGTGTAGCTTTAATTTTACTTTTTCTTGCTCTGAGAAAGTATTATCCCACATTAAAATGTTCTTTTAAAAAAAAAAAAATCAATTTTTTATTTATTTCCTTAACAGAAAGTTGCAACGCTTGCATCTTTATTGAAAAACATTGTGAACTAATATTGCAACAAACATCTTGATCCCCATATATACTTAAATAACAATCTCTTTATTTAAATAATGAGAAGTATGGCATTTTCTGAACTACCACCAATGAAATAAGTGCTTAGAAAATCACATAATCAATTTCAAAGCATTATTATATTGGTGATGTATAAATATTTAATAAAATAATGCAGAAATATTAATTATATTGTTTATGGATACTTCAGTAAAAAAAAAAACAAACATCAAAATTATCATAAATCACAAATATATTCATACATTCATATAACTACCTGAAAGCAAGGTGTGGGGAGCTTGGAGGTCGGCCTCTTCTCACAGGTAACCAGTGATAAGACTAGAGGAAATGGCCTCAGGGGAGGTATAGATCGGAAATTAGGAGACATTTCTTCTCAGAAAGAGTAGTCAGGCATTAGAATGGGTTGTCCAGGGAGGTGGCAGCATCACCATCCCCGGGGTGTTCAAGGAAATTTTGGACCTGGCACTTAGGGACATGGTTTAGTGGGTGACATTGGTAGTAGGAGGATGGTTGGACCAGATGATCTTGAAGGTCTCTTTCAACCTTAACGATTCTATGATATTTATGGTTCATTTATTTAAAGCCTCTATTTGCAATATATTTGGCAGTAATCCTATCACGGTGAAGAAAGATAAATATATATATAGGTTTCTGCCCAACATGTTTGAAGACAAACATAAGGACAAAATATTATTATGTACTTTCCATTTTGACAAATAAATATTATTATAAATTTTGGGGTCTCTGATTCAGTCTTTTGAACATCTGAACATTACATATATATATATTATTTATATATATATATTATATATACTTACATATATATTATATATATTATATATGTAGGTATATATATATATAAAGGAAGAAACCTGGAAAGGAAATCCTTTTATTTCCATAAATACATGTAAAAACTCAATTTTACGATGGAGCAAAAAACGTTATAGAATTCATCAAATCCTATTTCATTTAATTCTCAGCTTAAATCTAGAGCTGCAAACACTTAAGCTGTGGGTGGGTACATGATTCAAAAGATCAAGTGCTAATAAACCAAACTTTCATTTCAGTCAGCTTGAGAACCACTGCATTACATCTCTTCTTACTTTGTGTGGAGTTCAATATATCAGACTTTCTGAATATATAATACAAACACCTGAAAACAAAAAACATTTCCTTTCAAGTGCTGTGTAGAACTCAGAACAGTTTTTAACACTAGGTGAACTCTGATAAATCAGAGAAAACAAAACAAAACAAACAAAAATTTTTTATAATACTAATTTTTATAAAGCCATCTTAATAGTTCAAGGCAATAGTGTTATCATTATGTGGAAGGAAAATAAATGCATGGGTTAAATGTCTAACTGGAGGAAAGTCATATTTTTTGAATTCAATACAAACCTTTTATTTCAACTGATAATTATACTATTGAGACTTTGTTCTGATAAGCAGTCTCGTTTGCCATCCTAGCTTCAGGCTGCTAAACACTTATTACCTCTTTGTTTGATTGGATTTAATTTTCCTTACTAGGTTAAGGTTTCTAATATAGATTAACAGTGAAAGTGAACAAAAGTAAACAAACCTTTATGCTCTTGAGATTGTGAGAGACAAACACATTCATCATTTAAAGGACACACAATGGTTAATGTAGTGCAGTGTGTGCCTCAGAAAATCTAGGAAATGGTTACCATTAAATTTCACAAGCATACAGGCACAGGCTCCCAACTTGTAACCTAACTTCTAGTTAGGATTTTGAAATTATAGGATATTAATTTGCTGTTACATATTTATTAAAGCATGTTTTGCTGTCATCTTGCTGTCAGTAAGAATTATCTCAACTATTCACTTCTGCTGCATTCCCTGGGGATGTTTATACAGACATTCAGTCTTACAGTTCTTATATTTACTTATCTCAGTAATATACCTCCATCTAATTCTGGTGGTGGAACTGATGGAAAGAGTCAAATGAATAACCTTATGAAATCATAGATTCATAGAAAACAAAGCCTGGAAATGACTCCAAGAAATCATCTGCACCACATTCTTACTGCCAAGTAGTATTAATTCTATCCTAGCCTTTTCAATTTATATACCTCCCAAACAATTCCTATGGAGGTCTGGCTCCCTATATAGGAAATGTAGGATTGCTTTTCGTACTTTCTGTTTTTAGGAGTTTCACAATCACAGCCTCAGAGAATCTCAATTATTGCAAACATATGACATTAAAGCATTCCCAATATATGTATACTCAAAGTGTTCTAAAAATGTAATTCCAGCCTCTCTGTCAATTTTTTAAAATACTTGATTACCCTTTCATCTAAAAGATTTCCTATGTGTCTCAAAGTCCTCAGCTTCACGGCAGAGTAATGAAGGCAGTCACCTTAAGTCACTGGTGTTTCAGAAAAAAAAGGTATTGAAAAACAAGGAAGCATTCAACTTCAAAGACTACTAAATCCATGCCCTCCTGGCACAGATATGGAGCAGAGATTCATTGTTCTGTTGGCTTTCAGCTCTGAACATACACCAGCAAAAGTACAACAGAGGCTACAACTTCATTGCATATAGGTCACTGAACATCCATGAAAGTCTAACAATTTTCATTAATCACTGACATGATCTGTATTCCAACCAATAGTCTAAAGAAGAAGGATCCCATAATTCTTTCCTAATAATCCTAAAGGCTCAATTTCCTCAGTAAAGTTAGCAATAAATCTTCAGATATAGATGATTGTCAAATCATTATTCCTTCTTCTTGAAAATAGAAGTGGGTCCTTTATTTTAAGAGTATCTATTTCTACATTATTACAGCTCAGATAAACAAGGTCTGGCTACAACAAAGCTATCTTTCTTGCCCTGAGATCATTGCAAGAAAGAAAATGAATTAGAAGTACAACACAAGTCAGCAATTTCCATCTGGGCCAATCTCATTGATTAACCACAGTAAAGTGTCTGGAAATTCTTTGGCTTACAGCTTTTCTGTCGGGCTCTCTCATGGCCACAGCACACTTCTTGGTCCTTAAATACAGAAATGTGGCACACCAGCTCAAAAAATTCCCAAGCTGAGACTGTGGGGTGCTCAGTGATGGCAGTGAAGGAAATACCACTTTCTACTTGCTGTATTGTTAGCCTTCCTCCTTAAGTGTCCTTGAATATCCACTGTCAGAGACAGGACACTACATTTTGGTCTTACCAAATGCAGCTATTCTTGTGGTCAAAGAGTCTGAGAGTTAGGACTTTATTTAGCTAGAAAATGTGGATAGACAAATCTTGCTATAGGCTTGGAAACCCTTGAATATCTTCCCCTGGTTTTATGGACTGACACCAATTTACAGGTTGGTTTCCACCTTGCATCAAGAATAGATATTGCCTTTCATTCAGCCACCCAAACTATTCTCTTTTGTGAGCTGCTTCTAAAACACACTTTTTTTAGACACCTTTGATTTCCTCTGTCTTGAGTGACTAGATGGAGCTAAATAAGATGCAATGATCTAAATGTATTGATCATTGATCCTTGTGCAGCTTGCTATTTTTCACTGGGATGCTAGTATCTGTACTTCAGGTACTTGTAGAAAAATCTTTTCCTGTAATATTTATCTCAGACTTCCTGTTGAATTATAATGCTTTATAAATATAAATTTATCTCCATCACAAGTGTTTAAAATAGGATGTAGCACAAAACTGATGAGAAAAAAAAATAGTTTATTCCACAAATAGACTATCTTCTGTTTGACTTTTTTCAGTGATTTACTAGTAAATAAAACTTACATGACTCTGCTACTTAACAAGTACTTAACAAGTAACAAGACTTATAACACTTAGGAAGTGTTAAAAGTAATCTTAAGTATGATGCTTCATTCTTTTGCTTATTAAAATGAACCATTTTTTTCTTGGAAGTAAAGCAGAAGAAATTTTTACTGCTTTTGGCTGAAATAGAGTCAATTTTCTTCATTGCAACCTATATGTTTTTATTTATTTATTTATTTATTTATTTATTTATTTATTTATTTTTCATAGCAACCTATATGATGCTACGTTCTGGATTCATGATGAAATCAATGCTGATAACACATGGATGTTTCAGTTGTTGCAGAGCAGTGCTCCCACAGAGCCAAGGACTTTTCTGCTCCTCGTGCTGCCCTGCCAGTGAGGAGGTTGGGGGTGCACCAGGAGCTGGGAGGGGACACAGCCAGGACAGCTGGCCCAAGCTGACCAAAGGGATGTCCCTTACCATGTGGCATCGTGCTCAGCAATAACAGCTTGGGGGGAAGAAGGAGGGAGGGGGAATGTTGGGAGTGATGGTGTTTGCCTTCCCAAGAAACTGTTTGCGTGATGAGCCCTGATTCCCTGGGAGTGGCTGACACCTGCCTGCCTGTGCCGATGGGAAGCAGTGATGAATTCCTTGGTTTGCTTTGCTTACACACATGGCTTTTGCTTTCCATAGTAAACTGTCGTTATCTCAACTCATGAGTTCTCTCACTTTTGCCTTTCTGATTCTCTCCACTGTCCCACTGGTTGGGAATGAGTCAGCAGCAATGTGGGACTTAGCTACTTACTGGAGTTAAACAACAATAAAATGATGATAAATAATATATTAATAATAATTATAATAAACACAATAATATCCCTGTAATTATACCTGTTGATCTGATGAAAGCTTTCCATTAATACCATTTTTTAATTAAGAATATATATATTAAGATATATATATATCTTAATAATGAGGGTACCTTTCCTATGACTCTTTTCATCCTAAATTTCTTATTTTAGACAAAAGTATCAGAAGAAGAGGAAGAAATAGAAATTTAGAGTCAGTGCAATGTATATAATATGAACTCTATTTACAAATAAATATATATGTAATAAAATGAACAAGAATGAATACAGACATTTGAAAAATTGCTGCAAAAGTCCAGTTGAATTCAAATGGAAATTTTGTTATGGGAAAATAGGACTAGGGGAACATTTCAGTCTAGTAATTTAATATAAGTTGATTTAACTAAATTAATTTTCAGAATAGTGAAAGTTTATAGATACCACCAGAAATGGGTAAATAGTTTTCAGGCAGTTTGTCATTTTAAAATATGAATAAGTACATAACATGATTAGAATTCCTATTTTAAATAGTTCAAGAAAAATTTTAATTTAAAAATACACAGCATTTTTTGCTTCAAGTTTATTGGAAATAAAAGAATATTTGACTTCCATAACCTTACCGTATTGTCTATATTGTTGGTGATACCATAATCCCATGCTTACTTGGAATTCAGAATGGTATCATTTACAGTTTTGAAAGCCTTTTCTTTAGGTGCTGTAACTATAAATATTGCATGATTTCATGCTAGGTGAGAAAGACTACTGTCAGCACATGCAACAGGGGTGCTTGATGCTCCCAAAGGTATTTTTCTTCCTAATAGTGATTAACTATGGGACACTGATGCTTAGGAAAGTATAAGATTCATAGTTTCCTTTGTATTATGGTTTTGTTTTTTTTTTTTTTTTTTTTTTTTTTTTTTTTTTTTAATGTATATTGTGACTTTAGCAGGCTTACATACTGACACCATTGAAATCCACGTGCCCTTTAAAGTTAATTAAATATCATTATCAATATCAATATAGCCCTGGCAAGGACTATTGGGTAGAGGGAGTGCAGTGGAGGATTTCCGTAACATTCAGTGGTTTAAGGGGAAAGGTGAAATTCTAGAGGGTTTCTTTGCAGATTCTGCTCATTTAGGTAACTGAACTGCTGAAATGAATAGCTGCCTTCAGCCATTCTTTTCTGCCCCTGTGACACAAGAGCATCCAAGATATATGGTAGGCCTGGAGCAGTGGCAACAGGCAGGACTCATTCCTGAGGCAGGATTAGAATGATTCATCTTGGTTGGCTGAAAACCGGGGATTTTGTCACACATAACAGCACACTCAAAACACAAAGGTCCTGACATTATTTTTCACTGTATGCTAGAGTGAAAGTTAAGTTCTTCAAACAGGAAATAAGAGAGGGAGCTACAGGCCCACATAATAATGTTTTCTCCTATACTTCAAATACACTTGAAATATACTTCAAATCAGGCACAGGGATTATGGGCTTTATCCTGTTCCTTCTCATATGTTGAATTTGAAAAATCTCTAGGTTGAAAGCTATATCGAAATGGATCTGTATTTGTAAAGTAGTATGAATTCAAAGAATGATCATTTTTCAATTTAAAAATCCAACAATAATTTCCCCAAATTCCCAACTAGTTCGAATATGCTTGTCACATTTTGGGCATACATACAGGATACTTAGAGGTATCAGGCTTGGGTAGGTGGGTCTGCTGCCACTCAGTTAGGGCATTTAAAGTCTACTAAAATTATTTCCTGAATATTACATTTACAAACAGGTACAGAAACAAAGCTTCTCACAAGTGCTCTTAGAGTTTGAGTTTCATTATCTAGTTTCATGGTTTACAGCCTAGAAAGTTTTCATCAGACTGATTAAAACCTCTTCTCTGTAAAACTGTGCATCATGTTTAGAAAATATGCATCCCATGATTATGAGCTCCTGGAACAGAGCTCTGACCATATGTGCAGGAAAGGCTCCCCAGGCTGGATGCAGCCACGGTGGTGACAGCAGATCTGCGTGTGACACTAAGCATATGCCGTGCCTGTAAGAACGACTGTTATCCCCTCCCTGTCCTGGGAAACCCATCATTACCTTCAGGCCCTTGTATTTCCAGAGGAGTGGTCACACTGCCCTCAGGTATTCACAATAAGCATGGTCGTTTGCTGCAGGAAAGGCAAATGATGTGCAGACTTTTGTGAAGACTCCATTTCCTCAGTTTTTAACTCTACATTTCCATTGGCAACAGACTACTCCCCAGCCAGTACTGTGGCAAAATTCAGTAGTTTTGCCTGATTTATTTTTGTAGAAATTGGCCTTATGTCCCCGAAGCTTTGCATTGAGCTTTACAATGTTCCTTAAACTAAGCTTAGAGCCACCAGCTGCACCATGGCATTCATCAGCAGAGACCTGGTTCATGGCGCACTGCAGGGGAATAGGCATCCTCAAAATGGAGCCAACACTGAATCTGCTGCTGCTAAAGTGACTATGGGAGTATGTCTATGTCCCTACCACTAAATAAAACGGGTCAGACTCCATCCACTCACCTGAAGACAAGTGGCGTGGTATGGCTTGCATCCATTCAGCTAAAAACATCTTCCCCAAAGCAGGGCAGCACTGCCCATACAGCCCCCTGGAACAGTTCCAGGCTATTCCTGGGCTGAGTCCCAGCACTGTCTGGGAAAATGATCCCAGTCATGGGCCAAAACTATATCAAGTAGTGCACAGGACCAGAGAAAGCACTTATGGCCTGTCCAGCTCACAATCAAAGGCAAATCTCAAGAAGGGCCAAATACTGGAAAATGCTGCCTGTGAATTGAAGTCTGGAGGAACAGCTCGTATCAGTTTACGTGTATACACCCATGCTGATTTGTTAGTAAGCTCTAGATGCATTCAGCTGAAGCTAAAAGCTAATTATGTGTGTGTTTATATAAAAGTTATATGTGACATCGAAGAAATTAAATATTCATAATGACAGCATGAAAGAATTTCATTTATGGCTAAATGAAATGTTTAAAAATAAATGAACAATGTATTCTAAAAATTAAATACCTGTTTTCTCCAACCACGTCCCATAGCTTAGTTAAACAATTGGGAATGCTTCATTTTAATTTTGTGCATTGATTTCAGATAGCATTAATAAAATATATCCTTTTACTGTAAATTATTAATAGAATTTGTAAACACTAACAAGCATTTGAAACCTCACAACCATTCAATGTACCACCTCAACAAGAAATCAACAGGAATATTTCCCAAATGGAAAACAGGTACTCTTGCTAAAATCTGCGTTTGTAGTTATACAACAAATTCTAAATTCTTCCAGAACACTCCCTTCTGCCCAGAACCAGCTCAATCCCATATTTTTCCTTAACAGATGAGGTCTCATCTCATTTCATTGGATTAAATAATGCTTGCAGGAAGAAACACCAGCTAAAGACAATTGCTGTGGCTGTACTTTTATTTCACTTATCCTGCAATACTTTCATTCATAAGCGTTAAATTGGAATTGCCAATATTAACTTACCAAAGAGCTGGCGGAAATGGTTAATGTTCTATTTATCCTCAAGGGCCCAATTCAATCATAGCCCTGTAAAATGTCACTGACCCACTTCATCAATTACTGAGGGCAGGTGTGGGAGCTTTATATTTCTGCCTATTGTACCAGTCAAAGATCCCCAAGATCCCCCCCCCCCTTTTTTAATTTATGTGATAATCTGCTCCACAAATTGTGTAAGATCCTTTGCATTATAACATTTAAAAGTCAACTTCAATTACACTTAAATTCAGATTTACAAAACAATTAAATTCTAATAGACCTGTTAATAGTAAAGAATATACATTGTTGGGAGGGTTTCAGCTACAGTTACAAAATACAGCTGAGAAAATTTAGAATAACCATAAGTGGTTTTGTTTCAGAGTTTTTTACTTGAAAGTGATATTGCAAGATTTTGTAACTTGGAAGTTATACAGATATTTTCTAGTAAAGTAGACAGGTATTTCCTGAAGCATACGTGTCTCTGAAAGGAAAATCTGTTGAATATTCACTTTCAAGGAGGTAATACTGTTTTATAAAAATTCATCATCTATTATTTAGTAACATTTTATTGTATAGTGATTTTTTTTTCTTCCTGTTTTCAAAATACTTTTAAAATTCAAAGGCAATGAATGCTTGTCAAATGCTGATTATACTGAGTGAGAAATTACAAAATTTGAGATATACTTCAGATAACTGAAATATTATCTATCTGCCTGGGGAATACATTTCCTGAGGAAGTTACAGCAAATAAAAAAGTAAAATCTTTTATAATTTAAAAAATAACCTCCTTCTGCCTGACAGAGATAAGAGATATTTTCTTATAATGTATTCCAATACTTTTTGTTCACCTTATCTACCAGCAGGATCACACATTTAGATGGGATTCGTTTTCTGTAATTTTAACACATAAAAGTAAGATGCGTAGTTCAAGTTAACCACTGACACTTAATAGAAACACAAAAAGCATCTCTAGAGGGCAATTCATTCTATCCTATGACAGATGTCATTCCACTACTCAGTAGCTATTTTCTCATATTGTTTATCTGCTGCATAAAATTGATCTCAGAACCATGATGACTGTCATCTTCCTCGTGCTGAAATTTTCCTTTCCCACATGAACTTCCCTGCTTGCACATGAGTCTGAACCTGCAGCCACCTACTTCCCAGCACCTCACTGGGTATCTGATAGGTGATGGTAATCAGCAAAACTACCAGCCTGGCTTGCTTTAATCAGCCATGTAAGGCTGCCCACAAGGAACAAAAAGGCATTTCCTTGATACATCTCTGGCATCGCATAGGTGACCACAAGGAGACTATTGCTGAAGGCGCTACCTTGGACAGGGCCAGGATGTTGTGTTGCTTTTGTGAGTCTGAGATACAAAGGTGGCCTAGCACAATGATGGTACAAGGTGACAATCATGTGAGGAGGTTTCTTCAATTAAAATATCAGCCCATGAAAGAATGTAAATGCAGAAAGAAAAACAAACAAACAAAAAAACAACAGTGATTTATTTATGGTTGAAAGTGATTGTAGAAGATAGTAGTTCTTACCCATCAGCAGTTATGCAGCATGCCTGTTGTGGTTTAACCCGGCCGGCAGCTAAACACCACGCAGCCGTTCGCTCCCCCTCCCCCTCCCTCTCTGGGACAGGGGAGAGAAATGGAAAGTGAAGCCCGTGAGTTGAGATAAAGACAGTTTAATAAGACAGGAAAATAATAATAACAAAAGTAATAATAACAATAATAATAATAATAATACAATGGTGATAATAGGAAAATAATAATAATATATATAAACAAGTGATGCACAATGCAATTGCTCACCACCCGCTGACTGATGCCCAGCCTAACCGAGCAGTCTGGCCCCCTCCCCCCGGCTAGCCACCCCTATATATTGTTTAGCATGACGTCAGATGGTATGGAATACCCCTTTGGCTAGTTTGGGTCACCTGTCCTGGGTCTGTCCCCTCCCAGCTCTTACTGCACCCCCAGCCTACCTGTTGGCAGGACAGAGCAAAAGTCTGAGGTGTCCTTGGCTTGGTATAAGCACTGCTCTGCAACAATTAAAACATCGGGTTGTTATCAGCACTCTTCTCATCCTAAGCCAAAACACAGCATTCCACCAGCTACTAGGAAGAAAATTAATTCTGTTCTATCTGAAACTTCTGTTCTAACTGAAACCAGGACAATGCCCAAGAGTAAAACTACTTTTCATTGACTGGATCACAGTTTTCACTGCTGTTTTTAAGTACTTTTTTTTTTTTTTTTTTTTTTTTTTTTTTAAATCAGCTTCAATTCCAGTCATTATTATATTCTTACCAAAAATGCTTAGAACATGTTACTTATATTAATTTATGAAAAGATTGTTTGCAGTTTTCAAAAACAGATGACAGTAGAAAAACAGATTTTAATTTTTTTTTTTTCTCTAGAACTAATGTTTAATATTTCACTTGTAGATACTAATGAATTTATGCGAAGCAAAGTAACTGATGCATCTTAGCTGTTCCAAATCTTGGTATATAAAATAATTAGAACAAGTCATGTCTAAAGGTCAGTGAAAACAAATCTGCTCATGTTATAAAAACATCTGCCTTTAAAAACAGTGGAAAGAAGCCCTGCCTTGGAAGTGAGATGGCCACTATTAACAATATGGAAAGAAACAACATGCTATTGAAGTGTAGGACCAATTTCTGTATGATTTTGAGAAAAGGCAAAAAGTAAGAGTAAAATAGACCATTGGTAGCTGACAAAATACAGGTCTTATTTTTCTTCCTTCTAGAAAAAAATTCCATGGTAAGCAGAGACAGCAATTTTGGTAAGTTCATGTTGGCCTTTCAACTGTGCAAAAGGGAGGTAAACTGAACACCAACTCTTCTTTGACCTCTCTTTCATCCATCATTAACAACAGTCACTGTTCTCAAAGTTGTCATTATTTCTGCTTTTGAAGACCTTGTTCTTCTGCAAAGGAAACATTATTAAAATGCATAAATCCCCTGACAGAGACAAACCTTAGCCTTGCTACACTTTCAGGGACCCCATTCCTCCATTATAAATGCAATGGCTTCATGGGCATTAGACCCCGCTCAAGTCCACTGAGACACCATCTCTCTTATGTTCACAACTAGAAGCCCATCTGCCTCTAGTTGTGACGTGCAGACAGCACCCCAAGCTGTCAGGAGGTTTGTGCTGCCCAAAGAAGGACCTAGAACTGGAAACAGTAGGTTTCACATAGGTGCTCAGCTGACGGGTGGTCAGTAGTTAAAGAAAGCTGCAATACATCGAAGCTGTATTATGTCATCTGATTCAGCACTCAGTTGAGGAGGATTTGTTAAGAATGCACAGAAAACTTAAAATATGATCAAAACATATTTTGTGCTGAATATCAACTTGTAAATAAGCAAAAATCAGTACTGAGAAGCAGGATTTTTCAAAACTCTTTAATTCATTGTTAAGATTCAATATACACACACATATGTATATATGTATATATACCATATATATATATTTCAATTAAATTCTGGCCTTTCTTTCACCAGATGTATCACTCAGGCAATATAAGTTGACAGATGAAAAAGCCTACACAGAAAAACAAAGAGGACAGCTTTCTATAAGCAGGAATAATAACTGACCAAACTACTTTTAAATAACATCATTGCTGATCTGTGTAAATGGTAGGTATTAAATATCTGTTTACAGGAATAGTAAAAGTGCAGGCAGTTTAATGAAATGTCTTGGGTTAGAGTGAGGTAAAAGATTTTGGCGTAGTATATGAGACAGCAAAAGCAAATATAAGGGGCTGCTGTTTAGAACCTTTAAATGCTCCAGCAATGGGATCTACCTGAGCCAGCAATGCTCCTACCTAGTTTGTGTGTAGTACTTCAGACTTATTAAGTGAAGCAAGTGCATTTGTGTATGTCTGTGGCTGTTTAGATTGGCCTTTGAGCTAATGAATTTGGATAGAACATTGTTGTGACACGCTTCCACAACTTCTGGTGTCAGTGATGGCTTATTCAGTTTTAAGAAGAGGGTATCCATTTGATAAACCACCAGACTTCAGTTTTCTGGCATGAGCTCATTTGTAATGGTACTGTCTCCATCAGCTGAGGAAAGCCATCCTGCACCATGGAGGAATATGATATAGCAGACTTCCTACAGCACCATACAACTGCAATTTCTATTTATTTTATATTTTTAATGCTGGGAACATGCATCCACTAAATCTGAAGGATGGATTTTCTGATTTGTTTTATATATCCTAATTTATGTTATGACATATAGAGATATGAGTAAAATGTATTAGTGAGTAACATAAATGTAACTGCATATTGTATTGAGGGCTTACATGATCTGTTTTAGCTGATGTCAGTCCCTTCAGTGCATTCAAATTCCTCACTGAAGTTTTCCATCAACTGGAATATGAAACAAATTATTGCTTTTTTTTTTTTTTTTTTCCATGCTTAGCTCTGACTAATCATTTGCTTTTATTAATCCCAAAGATCAAGCAGCACGAAATCACCGAACAAATAAAAAGAAGAATCTCTTCTGAGTGTGTTTCCAGACACTTGATGAATTAACATTGTTATCTGTACTGTGTTCTAGGAATGCACGGTGCTTTACACTGTTAACAGCAAATGATCTAAATTTGCCCGTAGAATCCATCTGAAATTGAGAAGATTGGCATTGTACTTTATTGGCATTAGACAAGGCACAGAAGGAGAAGAAATCTTAAGCATAATATATATATATATGTTTATATACATATTAGCTTATAGAAAATACATAGCTCCTGCTTGAATGATTTTCCAACTTAGTCAAAGAATTGCATCAAGCATTTGAAATAGCATAGGATGCTAAGAAATGTAACAAAAGAATTTTAAAGTTAAAAACAAAACCAAAAAACAACCTTTATCACTTAGTCATGATAGGTAATCATACAGGATTGTAAATTTATTTGTGTTATTTGATTAAATGCATAAAACTGAGCTTTGAAATAATCCAGTGAGAAGATATTTTAGTGCAGAAAAGGTGAGGGCCTTTTATGCATAAGGATTTTGTCATATTCCATTTTACTAACCTCTGGCATCTATTACAAGGCATGTTTTGGACCTCTCAGGGTTCTCTAAATACAAATATTGAATCCATTCATTCATTCAGTTGATTCTAGGACTGTTCTGTTACTTATGTTTCTGGCATAACACCTAAGCAGCTAGCAGGTCAAAGGAAGCTATTTTCCCCCTCTACTGCATTCTTGTGAGACCCCACCTGGAGTACTGCATTCAACTCTGAGTACTGCAGCATATTTAAGACATAGACCTGCTAGAGTGAGCTCAGAGGAGGGTCCTGAAGATGAGCAGAGGGCTGGAGCACTTCTGCTACAGACAGCATGGGTTGTTCAGCCTGGAGCAATTAAGCATCTGGGGAGACCTTATAGCAGCCTTCTGGTAGTTAAAGGGGGACTGCAGGAAAGTTGGAGAGGGACTCTTTGTCAACGTGTGTAGTCATAGGGCAAGGGGTAATGGTTTTAAATTAAAATAGGGGAGATTTATATCTTCCATATAAGGAAGACTATATATGGAGTATCTCCCTTATGAGGAAAGACTGAGAGACCTGGGTTTGTTCAGCCTTTGGAAAAGAAGACTAAGAGAGGATCTTATCAGTGTTTATAAATACCTTAGGTATGGGAGACAGAGGGATTTGGCCAACCTCTTTTCAGTGGTTTGTGGGGGCAGGACAAGGTGAATGGCCGCAAAATAGATCACATGAAGTTCTGCACCACCATGCAAAAGAACTTTATGGTGAGGGTGACGGAGCACTGGAACGGACTGCCCAGGGAGGCTGTAGAGTCTCTTTTTCTGGAGTTATTCAAGACCTGTCTGGGCACCTACCTGGGCATCCTGCTCTAGGGAATCTGCTTTGGCAGGAGGGTTGGACCGGATGATCTCTCAAAGTCCCTTCCAACCCCTATAATGCTGTGAACTGGAAAGAAATGTTTCTGTCAGAGGGTGGTGAGGCAATGTAACAGGTCATCAAGAGAATCTGTGGATGCCCGTTCAAGGCCAGGTTGGATGGGGTTTTATGCAACCTTGTGTAGTGGGAGGTGTCCCTGCCCATGGCATAGGGTTGGAACTGTTCTTTAATGTCCCTTCCAACTCAAACATCTCTGTGATTCTATGATATCCTGTGCTGTTTTCAAAAGAGACGCAGAAGACAGAAGTTGTATCACTTATCTCTGCTGAAATGTTGTTGATAACAATGGAAACTCACCAGTTCCTCTGAGTCCACTGTAGCCCTACAGCTGCACTGGGACCTTTTGATACAATCCCACCTTTTGATCAGAAGTTCTATCCAAGGCAAGCTATGACTCCCTTCTTTTACCATCTCTTCTTAAAAGTCAAAGCTCTTTTCAATTATCTGTCACGAAATAGCTATTTTTTTTTCTTAATCTCTATTGAATACCAACATCTAAGTAAAAAAAAAAAAAACAGATCAGAACAGATCTATTTAATATGCCTAATCTCATGCTTGTCTGTAAATGAGTTAGATGGTTCCACCTGGGTTTAGTTAGAGTACCAGAAAGTACTATGCCTCTGTTGTCTTTCCCACTCTGTCCTCTGCCCTACTGAAAGTGAGTAGGGTGGAGTTATCATCCACTCCTTTAACTCATCTTTGCCATTTAACTGTCTCCTGAGGTACCTTATTAAACAATTTTGAGTCCCACAGAAACTGCACACTACCCAAGATCTCCATTCCTTCCTGGCTTAGAACAATTATTTTGTTTCCTAATTTTCTTTCACACATGAAAGTCTGCCGGCTTATCTTCCTGAAGGTGAATGTAGACAAAATATATTTCTCAGGTCTTCTTTATATCTTCATGTGGATTAATTTCACCTCAGGAAGAGCCTTCTATTGTAAACTGTTAACTGCATATCATATTTTTCTCTTCTATTGGTCTAGATTGAAGGTGTCAACATCAAAACTGTTCATTCCACTTTCAAAGCTGTAAGCGATTTTCATAACACATTTTTTTACATTATTACAGCTCTGTATCAGACATGAATCATGGATGGATTAAACTAATCTGTCACAAGTTCTTAGTGCTGACAGAGAAGAGAAGGTTAGGAGGGGGACTTGGGGGAAGGTGAGAAGTTCAGTTGCTTGATATACAGAAGTATGAGGCTGAGACAGAAGTTGGATAGATTAAGCAGCTTGCATCAGAAATGACAGAAACAGAAACTCAGTGAAAACAGTGTTAAAGAGAGATATGGAAAAAGAAAAAGAAAAAGAAAAAGAAAAAGAAAAAGAAAAAAGAAAAAGAAAAAGAAAAAGAAAAAGAAAAAGAAAAAGAAAAAGAAAAAGAAAAAGAAAAAGAAAAAGAAAAAGAAAAAGAAAAAGAAAAAGAAAAAGAAAAAGAAAAAGAAAAAGAAAAAGAAAAAGGAAAGGGAAAGGGAAAGGGAAAGGGAAAGGGAAAGGGAAAGGGAAAGGGAAAGGGAAAGGGAAAGGGAAAGGGAAAGGGAAAGGGAAAGGGAAAGGGAAAGGGAAAGGGAAAGGGAAAGGGAAAGGGAAAGGAAAAGGAAAAGGAAAAGGAAAAGGAAAAGGAAAGACCAAATAAGATAGTAAAGGAATAACAAGAGTGTCAGGACAAGATCATGAAAACAATATAAGTAGTGAAGAAGAAATGAAAGACTGTAGCCAAAGGAAGGAAAGAAGATTTAAAAGAAAAGTTCTGACTTCTTGTAGCATAATTTAAAACTGTAGTCAAAATGATTAAATGGGAGCTTAGGGGACACAGTAGTGCAGTGGAGCAGAAAAAGAACTGAAAAAGGAACCAACAGGAAAGAGATCAAAAGGTTCCAAAAATTACAAAAAGAATAGCATGGAATATTGCTACTGTAGCATTGTGGGAATTCATATGGAATAGCTGCATCAAGACAAGGCAAGGGAAGGCAAGGCAAGGCAAATTTAGGTCAAGAATATCATTGTAGGCAATTCTTTATAACTATTTCAGAATTTGTGTCTGTCCACCTTTGTTTTCTTATCAATACTAATTGACAACATTTATCTTGCTTTTCTGTTGGGGCTAAAAGACATTTTTGCTGTGTTTTACTATAGTAAGAATATGGGAACTGCTTCCATAGTAGTGAAAACTTTCTAAAGTGATATTGGAAGTTACATTGTAGCTTACAAAAAGTTTCACAAAATGTGTTTTCAACTATGGAAAAGAGTTGATTTTGGTTTGCATTTGTTTTTAATTTCATTGGTCATGTTTGTATGCAAATCACCATTATGTAATCTAATCCCTCCCATCAGTGAAGTTATTTAAGTTTATGATATGAACAAAATATGATTAAGAACATGGTACACTGTGATTAACAAGCTAACGAATCCATTGCTTTATATGGGTCCTTTCTCATGTGATGACACTGCAAAGTAAAGTCTTTTAAAAGCTATGAAATACTGGTTTTAAGTACACTACTGGCATTTAAAATTCATAGCAAGGACAGCTGAGTATTTAAATGCCCATACTCTTAAAAGAGCCAATTGTATCATATCTGCAACCCCCTTGTTTTACATAGTTTTTATGCCACCTGGTGGTCAAATATCTAATAGATTCATAATGGGTGAAATTCACCTTTCTTGCAGCAGTAGTCTGCCTCAGGTGGAAGACAAATAGTGCAATTGTGCCATGCAAAGGATGGTGGACCAGGACAGACTTGCAGAGGGGAGAGATGGCATCTGCATAAACTCTGTCCAAAACAGAGAGTTCTGGGGAGTGGAACATAGCCAGACTGTGTGAGAGTGGAACTCTAAATTTGCTAAATGACAATGTGAGTAGTGACAGGTCAGTAGAGTGTCTCCAGGTACTATTTGGGGTAAATTATTCTTCATTCTGCTTTGAAGCACATAGTTTCACGCATAGTTTCACACATAATTTCTGCCGCTCAACAATTAGCCATAGGTCAACTTTATGCAGTTTCTTCCTAAGTTGAGTCAGAAAACTAGTAGATGGTATCTTAGAGTATAACAAGTATTGCAGAAGACATAAAGACAAGAATTCTGTTCCTAGCAAAACAAAGCAGAATTAAATCTACCTCTGTCTCTGTAAGAACATAATAATTACTGCATTGAGTCAGACCAAACTCTACCTCGTGCAATGCCCAGTTCCTGGTATAGGCTAGCACCATGAATTATGCAGTCGAGTTTCCTATGCTTACGTGTTGGGAGAAAATACCATTCAGCTGAATACTTCTAGTGACTATTACAGATTCCTCATTTTAACCCCATGATTTGCTTATTTTTAATTAGTTGTTTTCCAAATTTGTGTGGCTCATGATTTTAATGCTTCTCCTCCACAGTCTCTGGGAGGTCTTTTAGCTCCAACAAGCCCACTTTTCAGTACAGATCAGCATGGGAAATGACATGGAATGAGCAATGAGAAGAAACAGGGTAAGCATAGACTGATTCTACTTTGATATACCTCCTAGTTTTAGAAATTTCCTGAGCAAAGGTGTGGGAGAGATCTGGATCACTACACTATAAATAAATAAATAAATAAATAAATAAATAAAAAGAACAGAGTTTTAGTTTACTTTATTATCATTAGGCTGGCAGGATTTCTTTATTATTATTATTATTATTTACATTTCTTTGGAGTTCTAGGAAAAGTGTTTTTCATAAATGCTCTTACATGATCATAAATCTGCTTCCAGCCCATGCTTCTTGCCTCCTCACTGAGGAGTGAGGACGTTAGAAATCTGACAATGTCATGAAGTACAATTTAGCAGGATGTGAGAAAGAGAAGCTTACAAAAATATTTAATAACTGAATATTTTCTGTTTGTGGGATGATAGTGATACATTGTATTTACATACTACAACTTAGTCTTTAACAATGTTAGTTCAACCTCCTGTCAGTCCTGATAGTATTAGTACATTTTTTCTTATGTCATAAATGAGGAAACAAGCCCAAAGATAGTAAATAATCTCCCTTTAAATATTATGAGGAACATAAGTGAGAATGAAAATTAATCCAGTGCCTCAGTCCCAGTCCTGTGCCCTACACACAAGGCAACATTCCAGCCAAGGATCACAAACAATTCCCATTTTGCCAGGCTTTTTATCTGGCACATACTATCTGTGAACTCTATTAAAACTTGTAAATCTTAGTAACCGAAGCAGTGGTGTCAGCTATACAGGTCATTGTCTGGTGATGGCAAATTAATGTAATAGCTGTCATATAATAATTACATACTGCATTTTTTGTTATGTTGGTTTCAGCTAATAAATCACAAGCACCACCTTCATCTTCTGTTTGCAAGGCTAGTTAAATCCTCAACATCACCAACTTTTCAATAAATAGCCTGTTATTTGGTCTTAAGAAAAGCTACAGTATTGGCCAAAAAAGACAGTAAGATTACTGCTGCCTTCAAATTTATCTGACCAGTCTGGACAAAGAGATATCTTGCTGTTTGAAGGGCTCATCCAAGTTTCTGCCATGCAAGGAAGATTATAGACTTTAAAAAGGCTCTTAGGTGTTCAGACCTAATAAAGAAGCTTCTTCCCCTTTTCCACTATCTTTCTCTTTAAGCC
This sequence comes from Aythya ferina, assembly GCF_964211825.1. Lineage (NCBI taxonomy): Eukaryota > Metazoa > Chordata > Aves > Anseriformes > Anatidae > Aythya > Aythya ferina. Next base: position 99,274,368 of record NC_140298.1, on the reverse strand, counting down.
ACTGATGCTGGACCCTGCTTTTTTTGGAAGCAGTTTTCTGCCAGAGCTGTCTCAGTTAAACATCCCCTTCACTGACTTTTTGTTTTCTGTCACAGGCACATTCTTGGTATAGTGGTAGATGACAAAAAATAGGGTAACACTTTCTTTTAATCAGTTCCCTAAATGTACTTTAAAATTAAGAACAAAGGTTGATTTTAATATAACAATTTTAATTCTAAGGTGTCATTACCATATCTATTTTTAACACTGCACTGTCTAATTCTATTGAGAATTCAGATGCCAAAGTGTTAGTTTGCTCAAGCATTTGTTACCTTTATTGCTGTAATGGAATTTTATTTTGACATCTACTATAGCTGAAAACGTCTTGTTTTGCCAGCTATTCATAGAACTGCTAGTATGTGTTTTTTCATAATTTTATGAATATTAAAATAATATTTCAAAGCTTAGATACTACTAAAATTTATGTTTTATGTTATTTCTGACCTAGATTTGTGAGAGGTCTTTAAACAATGAGTATCATCAGATACCTCTGCTTACCTTTGTAGTATGTATCTAGTGTTGAGATTACCTACCCTGTTGACACACCTGAGAGAAAACATGGTTTGAGCAGTAGGTGGGAATAGCTATCTCTATAGCTTTGTTCTTTATATGCTCAAGTCTGGGCGGTGTAGGGGCTGAGAAAATGTGAAATAAGCTGGGGGTGTGAATGGTTTAGAAGTATTTTCAATTGCTATTTTCAGGATTAGTTATATCCAGCACCAATAATCATATAAATAATTGATAATATTATTAGAATAAGTAGAAGTAACTTTTTTTTTTTTTTTTTTTTTTTTTTTTTCCAGCTATGTTCTCCACAAAGATATTAGAAATCTACAAAGCTCTAGGGTATCAGTGATCCCATGTTCACATTTGTTTATGTGGACTGGCCTAATTCACTTTTGTTCTGTTTTCTTCTTTCGTGAAGATATATGCATCTTCATGTTACTGATATTCAGCACATGTCAGATAATTTTTCTGCTTTGCTCTAAACTCTGTTAACTATGAGTCTGACAACAAAGCCAATATACTGAGAAACCAGGGACACTACATCAACCTTAATGTCTCATTATGACACCAAACCAAAACAAAAAATACATCTATATAGCAGTTACTAAACAGTTCAGCAGAGCCCAGAGAGGCCTCATTTGAGGCCTTTGGTGACTTCTGCACATTGTCCTTTGTTTTCATTCTTCTAATAAATTGAAATTTGAAATAGCTGTGGTAAAGAAGACTGTTGCCTTTTATGTTATATGGAAGATAACTGCATAGACTATGATTTGCTTGGATATGATCCAATATCACTGAGGTGAGGTGAAGCCTAGCAGTACTTCCCTAGGATCAAAAAGAAGGTCCTCATTTTGTGTTTAATTCCACAGTTTGTGCCACGAAGAATATTTGAGGCAAAAAAAGTATTCTCTGGATTTTACACAGGAGGGTGATGAATTCTTCATGCTGTCATGTTGCATCATTTTCTTTTTGTCCATAGTTTAGTGGAAGTCCCATAATGTTTGGTGTGTAACATTCACAATAAAACATTTTGGTATTATATCTCTAATACCGAACAGCTGAGCAATACTCTGTTATAGACAAGACAAGATTTTAATTTGAAATCTTGAGGACATATGTGTTGCAGTGGCTAGTCCAGGTAAAATCTAATATAAAATTTCATAGGTTTCTCATATACCTGAGGTGCTATTGAGTTCTATGTAATAACAAATGAGACACTTGCATGTGCAGTCATGCACTGCTCTCTTGCAGAAATTTACAATAAACTTCTGCTTAGTCCAATTGAATGCGAATGAATCCCATGACCTTTAAAACCTTTAGTTTGCCTCCATTCTCTACACTCTCAGGTTCATTTTCAGCCTGCTTTAGAAGGCTGATGCTCAGCTCTGTCTGCAGAGGCATCTACAATATAAATTTGCATGAGTTATTTGAGAGAACAGGGAATTCAGTTTAAAAACTGTAAATGACTGATGTGTATGCCAAGCTCCTACAGAGCTGCACGGACTGTTCTCTGATGACTGGTTTGATTGTCAAGGTAGACTGTAACTGTCTGTGACAGAGCATTTTTACCAGATTAAAACCACAGCCATAATTTGTGTCATTAGCACCTAGAGTAATAGATATGAGAGTCAGCAGATTCAAACATTACCTTGAACTGCTTCTTTCAAGCTACAAAAGGAAATTGGTGGGAATTGTTAGTTTAGTTGCTTTCATCTTAGACTTAGAATATATATATATTTTTTCCAACATTAATAAAAATGTCAAAAAAATGTGCCAAAATTATAAAATTAGAGTGGATCAAAGGGCGAAGAAAGGCTTGAGAAGGCTTGAGCTGATATCAAAAGATTCCTGAATGTAAGAGATGACTGATTTGTGACTGGCTAATTTCAGTCTGCAATTCCTCCTAGTTCTCAATTCTTTGTGGTTTAGCTCAAGATGATGAGTGTGATGTAGTTTAGCTCAAGATGATCATAGTGAACTTGCTATTACACCTGCTGCTATAAAATGGTCACTAATTTGGTATAACTTCTCACAGTAGCCATGTAGTATCTCTTCATTCTTCCATATGCATCCTCTTTCTGCAAAATGTGCTCATCTTAATTCAACCTGTTTCTTACCCAGAACACCCATCTGGCTACAGGGACACTTTTTGTAGTTCACAGAAATTCATAATACAGGTTCTATCCTACTCTGAAGAGAACAGTAGAATAAGAAAATGACTTCATCTTTATCCTGCTATCCCAAAGTTCTCACTAAAATTAAAAATAATTTAAGTATCTCAATTTAATGCAGAATTTATTTTGTGTGGGAAAATGGGGAGTTAGTAATACAGACAGTTTATTTTCCATTTAAATAACATGAGAAAAATTAATTGCTTACAATGGCAGAGGCTGTTCTACAACTAATTTATTTGCCATTGCCATCCTTAAGCATTAAAGAATGAATGTAACTAAGTTAAGACAAGTCCAGTAGTACAGAGTACCCCAGCTAAAACAAAGTATTCTTATATCCCTTGGACTTATGAAGTCCATCACTGAACTTTCATTCTTTTTTCCTTTACAGTGACCACAGCTGTTTTTTGTTTTGTTTTGTTTTGTTCTGTTTTGTTCTGTTTTGTTTTGTTTTTGTTTTTTTAAGTAAGTGATAAAGACTCCTTTGGGCTTGTAAGAATTCAAATCCTGGTCACTGGGCAAACTTGAGGACCTGATATCTCCCACATTTCCAAATTCATTTGGGAGCCTCACAGACATGTAATACTAAATTCCATTTCCTGTGGCCATCATCTTACCCTTAAAATGAAATATCAACTAAAAGAAAACCTGTTAAGAGAAAGCATTTCTCCTAGGTATCACTCAATCATGCAAAAAAAGAACCTCATGTCACCACTTACATAATTCTAGGTGACTCCAATTTCATCTCCATCATTGTGGAGTACTATAGTGAAAACTGCTCCAAAGTGAGGCAGAAAGAAGAAAAAGGGGGAAAGAAGATGTGACCTCAGCTTACTCAGACATCAGATGAAGAAAATACCTCTGCTTAAGACAAAAATTATGAAAGCATGAAAAAATATAGAATCATAGAACCATGGAATTGATTGTGTTGGAAGGGACCTTAAAGATCATCTAGTTCCATCCCCCCTGCCATGAGCAGGGACACCTTTCACTAGACTATCACACACATTAAGATTGTCACTACACATTAAGATATACCCCAAGCCTCCTCTTCTCCAGGTATAACAGTCCCAGCTCTTCCAGCCTTTCCCCTTATCATAAGATCATACAATCATATCCCGCATTGAAAGGGACCGAAAAGATCATTGTCTCCATCTCCTGAGTACCAGTAGGACCACCCAAAAAGTCAGACCACGTGTCTGAGAACATTGTCCAAATGCTTCTTGAATTCTGGCAGGCTTGGTGCCACGACCATTTCCCTGAGGAGCCTGTTCCAGTGCCCAACCACCCTCTTGGTGAAGAACCTATTCCTCACACCAGCCTGAACTGCCCGTGTTGCAACTGCAAGCTGCTTCCTCAGGTCCTATCAATGAGAGATGCTCCATAACTTTCATCACTTTGTGTCTCTTTACTGGACCTTCTCAGTATGTCCATGTCTCCCTTGTACTGAGGAACCCAGAACCAGACTCAGTACTCCAGGTGTGGCCTCATAAGTGCTGACAAGAGGGGACTGATCACCTCCCTTGACCTGCTGGCACCAGTCTTCCTCATGCTGTATCAGTGCCTGGGGTTTTTCCTCCACAGGTGCAGGATTTTGCACTGCCCTTTGTTGAACTTAATTGATCCATTTTTCCAGCCTCTCCAGGTCCCTCTGAATAGTGGCACAAACCTCTGACATAACAGTCAGTCATCATAGTTCTGAATCCTTCGCAGATTTGTTGAGGGTACACTGTGTACCCTCCTCCAGGTCATTATGTTTGATGTTAGACAGGACTGGACTCAGTATTCACCCCTGGGGTACATCACTGGTCTCCTGCTGAATTTCATGATGCTAATCACAACACTGTGAGCCTGCCAGTTCAGAGAGCTTCCAATCCACCTCACCATCCATTTCTCTTCTGTGATGATGTTATGGAAGCCAGTTGCATTACTGTGGTAAATATAAGAATCTTCTTTTTCAATCCCACAGCTATAAAATCATAAAAACTGTACTTGATCTAGCTGTACTGAATAATTCACACTCCAGAACACAGGAGATAAATTCTAGAGAAATGCAAGTAATGCACTAAATTGCCTCAGGTGTAACAAAACTTCCTCTTATCTGATGTAGTCCAACATTTGATCAGGTATTTCCCTCAGCCAGAAATAGCCCCCTGAGTACACCTGACCACAACAGTAGGTTCACCTCAGGAGGTAAGGTGGGAACTGGTCTGGTTTATCGTTTTATTGTCCTTGTTTAAACTGCAATGAACAATTACTAGTCTGCCTGGCAGGTAAGTAACATTGAATGACAACAATTACAAGATTTGTATTTCATTTCTCCTGTTTCTTCTTCCTTTTTGCCACCCTGTCCTTTTATCATAAAGTCCTTGTATCATAAATTGCACCTCCCTTCCTCTGTCCCAAAGTCCTTGCAAATAAATTTGTCCTCACTTTCCAACCACTAGTCTCAGTTTTGACACATTCCTGATATGAAATGCTTCATATATAGTAAATGATGTCATGTCCCAGGTACTGCTGGCCTTGCAAGAGTTTGCTCTTGTGAAAGTTCCCAACAGTCCCCTTCAATTTCCTGTGAAGTTTGGCCATTTTTCACTTAACCCCCTTAACACCTGTTTAAATCCAGCCACTCATCATAGCACTCCGTAACTTCAGTAAACTTCCCACATTGTTATCTGTCATGCCCAGTGATGTTTCATTTCATGGCCAGTAGTTCTCCACATTCTCTTCCGTTAGCTTAACCATAGCTGAGGATCTTGTCAGAGGACTCAGAATCAGCTGACCCCTCTAACACATTCTAGGGAGAAATTTCCACTATTTTTTAAAGAAATACCAGTTGAGTTCTGTAACAGATATTAATGATCTTTCTGTAATATATATATATATAAATATATAATACATGAAATATATAATCCTATAAATGTATATGTCCAGTTTATACCACCTCCTGAAAACTGTACAAATCCAGCTTCTTAATTCAACTAATTTCTGCATCCTATGCTCAAGGAAGTATTATGAGGAATAATTAAGAGGTACATTGTACTTCATTTCGAAAAGCTTAGCTGGAAAGTTTCAGAGGGTTCTATTCTGCCCGAGTCTCCTTTTAAAATCACAATGCAATGACACAGGGCTACAGGGATTTCTCTGCTTGGGAGATGTAGTTTTTTATGTGTAACTTACTGTGCTTATATGTAATCACAGAGGGCACATCTTGCCACGTCCTCTTCTGCTTCTGTGTTTCTGTGGTTATTTTTCTCATTTTATCTGTTGTTTTTTTAATTAAATATAATTGCCAGATGGAAAACATTAAAATATTTCCAATAAAAAGGGAGGATGAAAAAGTTTTATTTACTGCTATTTCCTGAGTGAGAGGGATAGGAAGATGACTGAGACACAGCAAACACGATCACGTATACCTCACTTTCTTACAAAACTCAAATAAAAATGACATAATGTATTGCCATTGAAGATGCCTTTTCCTGTTGTTCCTATATCACTATTTCTTAAGTCAAGTTCCCTGTTACCCAAACCACTGCTGACACAAAAATACATGCTATTCACATTTTCTTGTAGCCAGAAGTGGGACTGAATGAATCATTCCTGTGACTCATCATAGTTCTTTGCGCACCATGTTATAAAGATTTAACATAAAATTGGAGTTCTCTCCCTATTCTGATAGAATCTTTTTTGCATAAGTTTCAAACTACCCTTTCAAATTATTTTAACTTATTCTCTTCCTTGGATTTGGCTTTATAGGCAGCAGAAACAAAGGAATTAAAATGCAAATGCTCATTTTTCAATCCTTGCAGATAGCCCTGACCAAAAAGATTGATCTTTTACTAAAAATTGTCAGGAATTATCAGATTATTTTTACATGGTACCTATGCCCAAATTAGTGCTTGGATTAAGCATTTTGTTATATACTTGAGCAGTACCCTTAGCACAATTCTCTATGGACTAGGAACTGCTAGAAGCACTACAATGCCTCAAACCCAACACAAGAAAGTCATGAATATGTCATCTTTTCCTGATGAAAAACTAATAGTGCACCTGGGACCCTTGCAAGTAGTAGGTTTTGTATTTTGGTCTCTTGCAGATACTCAGCAAAGTAAGAGAAAATAAATCCTTTCAACTACCTGAATAGCTGTAGATCTACTCAGATCAGGTCCCAGATCTCTCATTTTCCCTATTGTTTCATGTGGTACATCATCACACTCAGCTACTTACTCATATGGATATTTAACAGGAATTTCTCTCCAGAGGGATTGTTTATGACAGGGTGTGAGGTAGAAGATATCTGAAGAGGATTAAGCTGTGGTGGATGTACAGTATAAGAAAATGGAAGTGCTTGGAAAGAAACTTGGCAAAATCATATAATGGTAGGAGGTGGCTAAATGAGTGGTTGAATGACTCTTTCAACCACCTCAATGTATGAATTACTAAGGTCAGTCACAGCAAAATGGTTTGCTTAAGTAAGCAAATACTCAGAGATATTCAATGAGTATTTGCAGTAGCTTCTTCCTAAAGAGAAGCCAAAACTGTCCAACAGCAGTGGGTAATAATATTAAAATGGAACAATAAAAAGAATCTTAATAATAACAATATCTTACTGTACTGTGTTGCTGCATATTTAGATAACAGGTGCACAATTTTTGTTGTTGTTGTTGTCGTCTTGTTGTCATTGTCTAGAGCTAACCTGCTAAGAACTGAGTATTTTGAAAATTAAAGAATTATTCAGCGTATGCTATCCCATCAGCAGTCTTTCTGTGAGATGTTTAACTGAAGGCAAAAAAACTTATTAACTGAGTTCACATAAATTGATCTAAAAAAAAATCAGTTCTAAATAAAGTTCGTATAAATAAATCTAAATAAACACAGCTGTAACATTTCAGAGAGTAATGTTCTTCCTGTGTCTCCTTAACGTATAAGATAGCATTCAGAATTTAACCTTGTTCTGCCAGAAGATTACACTTAAACCAAAGACCTGGCAATTTTTAAATAATTTTACTGGTCTCATATTGCCTATATTGGTCTGCTACAGATCTACTATGGAACACAGAGAACTTTGTACTTTGACTGTTTCTCCTAGAAGCATTTCTATGCTGCAAGTTCCCCCTGTCAATGTTTGAAGCCAAACAGTGTCCATGTTGCTGTAGCTGATGTAAAGAAGCACAGTGCTTTCAGCCACAGAAAGAGGTCTGAGGAAATGGCTAAATATTGATCAGACTGACCTGACATAAAGATATCTCATGGTTTGATAATACCACATACCGTGCATAAGAAAGACATGGACCTGTCCATGAGTGGGACCAGAGGAGGACCATGAAGATGATCAAAGGGCTGGAGCACTTCTGCTACAAACAGGCTGAGAGTGGTGGGGTTGTTCAGAAGAGAAGGCTCCAGAGAGACTATATAGTGGCCTTCCAGTAACTAGAAGGAGCCTACAAAAAATCTGGGGAGGCACTCTTTTTCAGGGAGTGTAGGGATAGGGCAAGGAATAAATTAGTTTTTAAACTAAAAGAGGGGAGATTTAGATTAGATGTTAGGAAGAAATTCTTTACTCAGAGGGTGGTGAGGCAATGGAACAGGTTGCCTAGACAAACTGTGGATGCCCCATCCTTGTAAGTGTTTAAGGCCAGGTTGGATGGGGCTTTGAGCAACCTAGTCTGGTGGGAGCTGTCCCTGCCCGTGGCAGAGGGGTTGGAAGTAAATGGTCTTTAATGTCCCTTTCAACCCAAACTATTCTGTGATTCTTTGATTCTATGATTCTGTGAATAAGTGTTTATATATCATTTAATTTATTATTAAAAAAAAAAAAAAAAAAGCTTTCTTCATAATGATTATGAGGTTAGAACCCAATCTAGCTAATATAATTGTAGGTGTTATTGATTTTAAAAATAAACAAACAAACAAACAAAAACAAACAAAAAAAAGTGGATTTTAACTGTGAAATTGCCAAAGATTTTTTGGTATTCTTTGTATGTAATGCTCAGAAAGCTACTTTGAACTTCCTGGATATTGTTCATGGTCAACCAAAGATTTACTATACAGCTTAATGCTTCTATCCTGTCCATACAAAGGCCTCAATCTATTCAGAAAAATAAGATCTTTATGATTGGAGAGGTTTCTCCCAGGAACCATGTAATGGTGGATAGTACTAATCCAGTTGCCTCTTGCTTGGGGACAGAAGAATTAGTATGGAGTGAAGTCTTTCTGTTTTCTCTATAAGGTATTATATAACATTAAATGACAGTATAACACCACTATAGTGCGGTGAATACACTATGAATTTGGAAAGACCAAAATAGCTGAGAGATTTCTTTTAATTCCCATAACTTTCAGAAAGGTTCATGGTTACTTGACACTGCAGCTTAGTTGAAAGGAACAGTTCAAATGTGTCATCTGAGTAAGCAGGTTAAAGGAAGAAAGTGCCCCGATCATTTATGTGGAACTTGCCAATGCTGTTTCTGCATATTTTTGTCTAGTATTCCAATACATGGGCAGAATTAGCCATAACAATAACACACCACCATCTCTCTTAGGTTATAGCCAAACAATATGAAAATGTGCAGTTGGTCTCAGTAACATGGATCTCCTTCCAATTAAAGAAATGAAAACATACAGACTTCAGAGTAATTAAGATCATGTCATTTTGAAACCCTCAATGCTCTCCAGTGACCTCTTGTTCTCTGGCACCCATCTTGCTTTAGTTGTTTCTCAGGCTCAGTAATGTGCTCAGAGGTTTCTTACAGCTGAGAATATAAAAAAGTTTCTGTGATGGAATTACAGAGGCCAAAACCATTTCTTCTGTGACTTGCTATGCACATGAGACAACTCCAGAGGGAGAACACCAGGTGAAGCAGAATGTGGAGAAATTCTGAAGGCAGAGAATATCTGCCCCATGATTTCACAAACTGCACATCTTTGAGTGTAAGGTTTGCTAGATGCATTTGCCTACTTGGTGCCCAAATGTCAGAAATTACTACCATGATAGGCAAGAATATTACTTTTCTCATCTGCAGCTCCAATGAAATATCACTGTGCCAGCAGAGCGGAGTAGGATTATCAGAGCGCGATAAGTAGTCAGTGCAGCTTGGTAGGACCAACCCCCCTAGTTCTGTGAAACCCACCACCTGCCAAGAATACCACAACCCAAACATTTGATATTCCCAATTTCTTATCTGGTTTTCCATAGAGAGGATCATATTTTGTGCTATACATTTAAATTTCAGCTTTCAGGCATAAAATTTCATATATTTATTGAATAGGAAAATGGTGAAAAATTAAATTAAATGAGGATATATGACATCTGAAGAGTAGATGCTTGAGGGAACTGATTTGGTTAACTTGCTCCTTTGATTTATTAGATAAATCAGCTAGTATTCCTTGTCTAAACACTAACTTTACCATGCTTACTCTGCCTCATAAGGAGGGGTTCACTGATTATTCTGAAATACATCTCTAAAGGTTTAAAAAGACTACAGGGAAATAAGTCAGAGACAACATGTCAAAGTCCACCACAATGGGAACTGTTCTAATTCTTTTGATGGAGGTTAACTTAGATCATGCAGTTGGAAAGTTGTTTTAATCAACTGCAGTACAATATGTTAGTTTAAAAGGCAACATTCTTCCTATGTTTTACATGTACATTTTGTGGCATATCCAAAAGTAAAATGTTTCAATTGGGATGTTAAAAGAAAATACAGCAAACCTGACTCACAATGAAAGGCTTCTAACAGGTTAATCCGATTCAAGAGAGGTAAAGGTGATCTTACTGAAAATCAGAAAGTAGTAGTGGTGAAGTGATTGTTCATTGTTTCAGACTTAAAATGCATAAGGTAGAATACAGGAGTTATGGTGATGAGTTGAGCTCTGCGATGCCCAGCTGGACTGGAAACACCTGCATTCTTCACTTATTTTAACACCAGTTGACAGCTAGGTAAGTAAACCTTACCTAAGCAGTAAGAAGTAAACATAAAGGTGCAACCAAACCTCAGCTGTGAAGCCAGAAACCTCTCCTAAGCTCAGGAAAAGCATTTTAACCTCATGGTTGGATGTTTTCTTTCAGGATGTATCCATCATTTCTGTAATGTGTGTAGGTACTCACATGGCAGTTTCCCAGAAAAATGTACTTCTAGAGCCTCACCTGGGTCACTCCAGGTCTCAGACTCCAGGTCTCTCTACAGCTGAACAGGGAAAGCTGCAGGAGATCCATGAAATCCCTTTTGCCTCCAAATCCTGATCTGATTTCTTTCTGCCTTCCCTCAGCAGTAAGCGATAAGAGAGCTGAAACAAAACAAGAGCACGAGCATGTTCACTGCTCTTTGGGATGTGCACTTGGACTAGAGGGTACAAGCACCCCTCAGCCAGGCTCCTACCTGCAGCTACCACGGTAACAGCTTGGTGCAGCCCCCACATCCTCTCCTTGGGGTCATAGAGAGTTGCTGCATGTTCTGGAAGTACACATGGGATGGCAAACTATTCTCTAGAAGTGGGCCCAGGTGTTTGTCATCTCTCTCTTGTAACTTGACCAATGGTGAGGTTTTAGAGATTCTGGAGGTAACCTGACAATATTGTAGTTGGCATAATGACACCGTGACATGGACATACAGCACTGGGACAGACTCGCTGCCAACCCCAGTGCACACAGACTGTGACTTGTGTCCACAGAGAACATGCAAATGGCCTGACATGAGCCTGCAGGAACAAAAATGAACTTGTGCTTTAATCCACAAGTATAAAAAGGGGCAATAACATTTCTTCAATAAAGCTCACATGCAGGTCAAAACACAATGAATGGCTTCAAACTATGATGCAAACCTACCACTATGGCTGGTTCGAACCATCAGTTTGTGTTGAGAATGAGAGATTCTCCCTCTGATATTCACTCATTCTAGTCATATATTCTTTGTGAAGCCCTGTGAGAATCTGGGGAACATTTCACTGGAGGATTCCCTTTTTCTTTGAGAAAGTGAATGAGTTAGCCTCAGGCTCTCATTTTTTCAACACCTGCAAAATGATATTTCCTTTCTGTTTTCTCTCTCTAAAATAAAAATCAGGAATGTTATTCCCAGCATCCCTGGGGCTCATTCACTATTAGGCAGGAAAACCCTATGAACAATTAGGGAGAAAAAAAAAAAAAAAATATATATATATATATATATATATATATATAAGAAGCAGACTTAAAGTATTTAATCCTTTCCACAAAGATTGCCTCCACAAAATTTCCACAAAAATAAATAAAAAAAATAAAAATTTGAGACAATTATTTTTCACTCACTTTAGGCAGAAATATTTGGAAATATTTATCAGCACAAGTTGGATTTTTGAAGCCAATGCAGTTCAACACTAATGAGATAGGAAACAAAGTAAACATTGGAAATGCATGAAATGTTGAACTTGACTCTGATCTCAAACTTATAACTTCAAGTTCTGTCTTTTTAAATTGATAGAGATTTACTCCAGATTTATACCATTTTAATGGATCTGTAAGGACTGATGATCACTGCAGCTAATTACACAGATTGGAACAATCAGGATGCACTAAATTCGGCAGCATGAAGCAGTCCAGTCTTGGCTCAGTTGGAGACTGAGCTCAAGAGTGGAGGTAACATAAATAAAGACCATTCTGACTTAAATTATTTTATTACATAACTTTCTCTTGTTCTCCTATTGAATGGAAACCATTTTAAGTAAATGAGGAAGAACAAATGACTGACTGAATTTTTTGGGAGCCATAACAGATGTATGCAACAAAATGAAGTTTTGTCCAAATAATTACTTTGTTCTCAGATTGGAACTACTTTTATTGCCTTTATAAAACATCCCAGTGTTGTTTTAAGCCAATATGTAACAATCAGTACCTTGTAAAGTTTTACGGATGCCAGAACAATGAACAGACTTCATAGCAGTTAAATTTCAAAGTTTTGTAAAACTTATACTTTAAGAAATAAGTGTTTAAGCCCAACTATCAGCATTGTTATAAAAAAGAAATAACTGAACCATTGTCCATATGTAATGCATCTAACAGTATTTTTATAATATGGTGATGCTTTGGAAGAAAAGATGGCTGATAAAACAACATGGAAGAGCCTTTTTATTCCTTTGTTCTAGAGGTGTGATGACTTGAGAGAACAAAACAGAATTACAGGCCAATCTGTAACCCTCTGTTTTTTTGCTATAAAATAAAACAGACAACTCCTGCCAGTACACGGGATGCTATAGCAGCAGACAAGTGGAGCACGAACTCTTCCATTTTCTGCTTTTGGGCAGAGGACCGTGATCAAAGGTTCTTTTCTGGATAGGTAGGGCCTCAGAAACAGTAGTGAGAAGACTAATTTTTTTGGGGGGGGAGGGAGTGGGAAGGCTATTAGTTTTATTTTGTTGTTATTTGTTTGTTTTTGTTTGCTTTTTTCTTCTGAGACATTTTACAAACAGTCTGTATAGCCAGACTTATATTTTTGAGATTAATGAGAGCTTGGTCACCAACTTCCATGGGAGAGTAAGATCCTGGAAGAACTTACTAGAAAACATAGCCCTGTTCCACAAAATCTGCAAGGATTGGCCGTGTTTCCTTTCTGGAACAGAAGGAAAGTGAGATTTTCAAAATTAGCTGAAGAGGTCTTTTTCTCTAAAAATGTGTTTTCAGTGAACTTATGTCCTTGTTTTATTTCCTTCTATTCTGTAATTTGGAGGTTTGCTACTATCAAGCCAGTGACCTAAGTATAGAAGAGCTTACAATTCTGGTATGGGTCACCCTTTTATGTCTTTCTAACTTATTTTGAGAAAGAAACATTACCAACCAAATACAATATTTTAGCCTTCTTTTTTCTCAAAAATATTTTGGACCTAATGAAATATTTTTTCACAATGTAAATAAAAAGGGCATTTGAACATTTTTGTGATGTCTTTTGGTAAAACATCTTTACTACACAGAGTTTAGTTTCCAAAGCACATCTGAAGGTTTTTTACAATCTTTGCAAGTAACATAAAACACACACATACACACACACAAAAAAACAAACAAACACAAAAGCAGCGTACAAGATACTTAATCACAAGTTTTATTTCCTCTTGAAATAATTCATCACATTGCTCTCTTTTCTGTCTATACAAAGGCTTCTGTCAAGAATGTAAGAAATCAGAGGGAACCATAATGTGACAAGCCAAGTATTAGGAAGGTGTTAGGTCTGAATTGTTTCTTTAAATGAAAACAGTCAGATGTTTTTGCCCATGAATGTTTGCCACAATTGCATTTTGTGTAAAAACAAAACAAAAAAAAACAGGCTCCTAGTTAGATACATGTATTAATCTTTCCATATTCAAAAATCAGGATATCATATCGGACATTAAGAATTAATTTCTGATATTAAGATTAAGAATTCTTAGTAAATAATTTATTCAAAGTAATCTGTCAGTTGCAAACTGAAGGGTTAAATTTATGTTGCTGTTTCTGATGAATATGAGCAATCTCAGCCAATTACACGCTTTTGCTAACTCTTTGAATAAGGGGAAAAAAAAACACTGGTATCTTCTCTGGTCTCTTCTTTCTTAGGTAAAGATGGATGAGCACATGACAAGAGTTAAGGGATGCTCCTTCATCTGCACAGGGGTAGCTGCAGGAGAGCTGCCCTCACCCCAATGCAGGGACAGGGGCAGGCACTTCTCTGCTGCAGGGATTCACAAACAGGGTGCTTGGAGGGCTGCCTAATTACCAAGCAAAAAACAAAGGAGCCATTAACCTTGACTGCTCTACATTAAGGGACAGGAAAAAAAAGAAGAAAAACAAAACAAAACAACAACAACAACAACAACAAAAAGAGAGGGAAAGAAAGGAACAAACAAAAAAATAAACAAACAAACAAACAAAAAAAAACCACACAAAAACCACACCAAAATCCAGGTTCTTGAAGCTGCATCCAATGTGTGACCTTGGTGACATGCTGAAACAAGGTGAGAAGGGAAAGGTGGTTATTCCCTATGCTGTAGCAGCTTATTTGATTTTCAAAGAGCACTTTACCCTCTCACTAACACCATGCACTGAGAGCACATCATGCAGCTCATCTCTTCCATGCCAGTCATGGCCACTTTTTTCATAGAAAAGTTCTCTGATACAAACCGCTGCCTTTGTTGGCACAGTTTAATCTATGGAAAGTGGACTGGAATGTATCTTGTAACATGGAATATGAGACGGCCTTTGGTAATTCTGAATCCTCCTACATTGTGGGAAAGTTCAAAGAGCAGCTCTGATCACTATGAAGTCAACTTTCTAAGAAACCTATAACAGAATTAAGGGAAACAAATATAAATTATGGTATTTAAAGAAAAAGAATGAGAGAAAAATATCTGGAGGGCTTTTTAAAGAACGTTTGGATAGAGGTGATCTGAGAAGAAGATGATAAAGGAAGCAGCCAAATTTGTAACTAGGGACAGAGGTTAAAAGTTTCCTTTTAAAATACTTGCAAATTTCAGCTACAGATTAGAAGAGATTTAAGGACTGGAGTGAAATCATTGAGCTCTATCTGACTTCATTAGAACTACTCAAGTAAGGAAAGTGAGCAGGATTTGGCCATAAAACAGAAAGACTTTTGGCCTTATTTTCACTGCCAAACATTTTCTAATTGATACTGCATGTAAACTCTGCCCTCTGTTAATACACTAAATAATCAATGTTATCCAAGCCCACATCTCATTTTCTGCCCAAGACATGATTTTGTTTGTATTTCTGCCACAGCAATGATGAGGGAGAGAGAAGAGGTTGTGCAGTTGGACTGCTCCTTCCTCATGTGATGCTGCATTTGTGTTATCCCTCGCTTGCTAATGGATAGGTCACAGCCCTCTTAGCTGGAGTCCCCTGGTAAGTCCCCACCCAGATGTAATCCCCTGCACCTAAAGAAGATGGGATTCCTTTGCTTTCTCCAAATACTCCATTATGTCCCTGCAGCTACCAGCCAGCTTTAAATTCAAACTAATTTTCCAAATCTTTACAAATTGCATGTGACCTTTGGAAAGCTACCAGATTAGGGAGAATGTACTCTGAGGCTTGAAAACCCACAATGTCTTGAAGAGAAATGAGGAATATTTGGGACATCTCAGTTAGTTCTGGTAAATTGCAGTATAAACTCCAAGACAGGATTTTGATTTACTTGGTATTTTTCTCATTATTATTATTATTATTATTATTATTATTGTTATTGTTATTATTATTATTAATAATACCATTGTTTTGCAGTGTTAAAAACTTGCTAAGGAAACAAGTTCATTTTTGTTGTTTAACTGAAGAGGTATTTTGAATCTACAAAATATGTTTTTTAAAGCTAACCTCTTAAACCAGATTCTGTTTTCCAACAGTTGTCTATTCTCTAATGGTATTCCTATATGCTAGGAGATTGGATGCATGAAAAGAGGAAACCCTTTTACA
Source organism: Aythya ferina (assembly GCF_964211825.1). Classification (NCBI taxonomy): domain Eukaryota; kingdom Metazoa; phylum Chordata; class Aves; order Anseriformes; family Anatidae; genus Aythya; species Aythya ferina. Next base: position 99,258,228 of record NC_140298.1, on the reverse strand, counting down.
CTCACATCTCAGAAGCTGCCCTGTTCCTTCCTGGTGGTGGTCCTTGAAGCTGACTCTATATTGATCTCTTTGTGCTTAGGGAGTACATGTAGTAACAGTACTGAAGAAACTAACAGTAACAGATGATGATGATATACAATGACTGATGAAAAGACCTTTCTGTTAAGGTTTTTCTTGCTTGCTTTCTGCTATCGCTCTCTAATTTTGTAACATTTGCTTTGGTTTCATAGATGGATTCATAATTTAAGGAATTATAATATCAGAAAGAGTTGCTCTTGAGCCTAACACAATAAAACAGAAGCCGTAGTACTCCTAAAATATCTTTGTTCTTGTTTGAAGTGTAGAAGATCTTAAAACACCTTAAATCATGCAATGTCAGGAAAAAAAAAAATAATTAAAAAAAAAAAAAAAGAGAGAAAAAAAACAATGTTGGTGCTTTGTTTCCCATAATAAGTCATCCTTGCATCTAAAACTATGAACTTTTATCTAATTCTGTCTTTCAGCCATTACAGTTTTTGTTTTGTTTTGTTTTGTTTTGCTATGTTCACAAAATTATTTATCACCACCTTGTGTAGCTCTATGATGAATGAAACAATCCGAGCACTTTGTGTGATGCACAATAATATCAGCTCTTTTGTTTTCTGATCTTTTTTTCTATAAACACTTTAAAGTGATAAAGATCATTTATGGACCAGACACTCCAAAACAGAGTGGGACAGAGGACAGAGTGGGTGGGATTTCTTTCACTTAAATTGTGACCCAGGCAGCTCCCTGTAAGGTTGTCATACTAATCTCTCTTTATAATCAATGGGGAGAAAGAGGTTCTCATGTATGATTCACAGGGTACTTTGTACATTTAAGTTGAGATGAGATGAATAAAAGGCCTAGAAGTGCCGTTTTGTAGGTAACCACACAATTTCAATGAATTCCAGTATTGCAGAAGTGGTAGGAAAACCACTAGTATAGTAAAAAAAAACACATATGCAATGTTTTCTATTGTACTTAATTTTCTTAGGTTAAATACTTAGCAGTCATATGTGCCTATTTGGCCAGAGTATTGCCAGAAGACTTCATGTTCTGCTGCTCAGTCCCATAAACAAAAGTCAGCATCCAATTCCCTATCCGTGTATATATACTATATTTCCTATATCTCTCACATCAAATTATAGTATATTTAGCATTTTTTGCATGATTTAATGCATTTAACATATTTTTGGCTTGTCTCAGAGGACTAATTGGGTCAAGTAATTCCATACTAATGACTTTAACTTCACTGTTGTTATTCCCCAGGTATTTGTCTTATCTGTACAGTCCCTCTGATAATTTCAGGTTTTGTTGCTAGTCAATGATAAAAATTGCAAACTGCTATATTTCAATTAGAAATTGAACAAGGATTCCAGACATAGTGTTAAATGGGATGTCTGCCATCTCAAAACATAATGCTTTATAATATATCACATATATATTGCTCTGAGTTTGTTAACGGTAAATCCACTAGTTATACATCTAAATGGTTGATGAATTATAAAGATGCTACAGCAACAGTACTGTTATTATCAGTTAATCTTACAAATTCAAAAGAAAAAAATAGTCAAGCAGAAATATTGAATGTGTGGTGCTGTCCCCTTTCCACTAATATCATCAGAGTAATTCTGTAATTTTATAATATCATAAAAGCACTTGTGGTTTTTGACTCTAAAAATAATTGGAATAAGCATAAAGTGTAATCAATACTCCCCGGGAAAAGTCTTCTGACTTCAGGGAACCAGTGCTGGATATAGCTACTTGCTATAGGAATTATACTTGCTCAAGGGATAATATATAACACATACACATATATGGCCAGACAAGTATGCTGATATATGTACATGTACTGAATTTAATATTATTTAGAAGAAGTTTGCTCTCAGATTTCAGCTAAAGACAGAAACCCTCTCATTAGTCAAGTCTGATACAGAAGACATTGATTTCCTTTCCATGTTTATGGAGCCTTCTCTAATTTATTTTAGATGCATAGTAGTGATATTCTGTATTAATAATTTCATGGATCCTGCAGATTACATTTTTTTTTTGTACAATTAATTTTGTACAAATTACAATATTTTCTCAACAAAATAACTTACTTTTTCTTGTTTAAAATAACGTTATTTATAGAAGTAAACAAGAATTTGAAAGACTCCCCCAAAATCTTTATCATCTTAATATTTTCCTTTCCTTTCCTTTCCTTTCCTTTCCTTTCCTTTCCTTTCCTTTCCTTTCCTTTCCTTTCCTTTCCTTTCCTTTCCTTTCCTTTCCTTTCCTTTCCTTTCCTTTCCTTTCCTTTCCTTTCCTTTCCTTTCCTTTCCTTTCCTTTTTCCTTTTTTTTTTTTTTTTTTTTTTTTTTTTAAAGTGTTGAATAGATCCTTAGAAGAGAGCGCAATGAGAGAAGTAGACTTCCTTCTACTTTCTTTCTTCTTCTTCTATCAGAAGTAGACTTTCTGATATTCAAGGGTTGAATGGTCACTGACTACCAAACCATTTAATAAACGTGGATGACTTTTTTCTTCCAGGATGTTATCTCTGGTTTCGAACATATGCAAACTTTTAGGTTCTACAGCATCTTATAGTGAAGCATTTCAAAGTGTAGCTATGCATTTTATACCACCTGTAAGCTTAATTTCATGCTCAAAACTCATTGGGTTGAAACAATAAATAATTCTGTATCTACCTTCTTGGCAGCTCTCATCATATGCAGCCATACATGTCTCCTAAGCTGAAAACCCCTGTATATCCTATTTATTGTTTCTTATGCATAATCTGCTCCTTATCTTTTAATTTAATTTCTTAAACACTTTTGACAGTCCAATTTTTCATCCTGGTTTACTCTGGGAAAAATATTTGAAATCTAAAAAAATTCTTTAGGATGGGAAAATCATTTTCTGTCCAGCTTTAACATTCCATTCTTTTTTACTATCAAGTACAAAGAGTACAAAACCCATAAACATGAATTATACATCTGGAAGCAGGTACTTCAACATAGAGGGAAGCTTGGACAATGAAATAAATTTACTTCTTCAGGTGATTTGTTGTTACACAAGCTTCTTCTATTTGATTTTCATAAAATGTATTTACCATTAATAATTATTACCATCTGTTCAAACTGGGCTCCAATTTTTAGCACTATAAATTAGAAGTAGCTTCGCAGAAATCAATGTGATTTTTGCTTTAGATTATAAACTTGGCTAAATTCTGCTGGTTTTATTTATTCTTGCTGGAACTTTACATATAGAAAAACCTGTAGAAAAAAAAAAAAAAAAAAAAAAAAGAGATAAAATGGGATAATCAGAAGTGTAGTCATTAGTAGAGCTTAACAAAGTTTCCAAAAGATTAACATTTATGGACACACAAACTAAAATGTGCGATTTTAGAAAATATTTAGCACACCTTCAGAAAATGAGGTCATTTTCAAGTGGTTTATATGTATATATCAAATAAAACTAATAAGAAATTTTGGAAATCAAATGACCTAATATATTGATTCCATAAGGTTATCATTCTGGCCATACCAAAGCCTCTAGTGGTAGGTAGTAAGCAACACGGTTCTGGATGTGTTGTGCACCATCTGCCAAAATCAAAAAGCAGCATTTGTTTCCATGCAAGTGGTCAATTAATATGAAAGGTTTTTCATCCTACATGCTGGCAGTCATAAGGAAATGTCTTCAGTGTCACTACCAGGTTAAGGAAACAGAGGGCTCCATTTGAAATAGAAGTAGGAAAAAAAAAAAAAAAAAAGCATAATGGGAACTTAAAGCTGAAGTAAAATTAAAAAAGTAGTTATTTACTTATGGATGAATTAAGATAAGTTAGATATCACACAAAGCCAGTTAGTTGAAAAGGAACACATATAGGAAAATAACTATGAAAGGAAGGAATTATATGCTTTCTCCTGATACTTTCAAAACAAGGATACATGCTTCTCCAGAAGCTATGTTTCAACAATCATAGATAATAAAAGATCAATATAGCAGTGACTAGGCAGTGTGTCATGATCCTTGATATATAATACATTACATAGAAAGAGATATTGATTCATTGGCTCCATTTGCCTTAGATGTTTTATTTATTTATTTATTTTCAAATTTAAGGGCTTATCCACCAATAAGTCAACATCAGTGTCTTCATAGAATATAATGGATTGAGATGGCCAAATATGCACCTCAGATATGAGGCCACAGACCAAATGGAAAAACAAAACAAAACAAAACACAAAGAAACAAACAAACAAACAAAACCAAACAGACATTTTAATTAAAAATACAAGAAAACTGGGGAACAACCAAACAGTTTGTATATGGGGGTAGAATTGGGTAAAACAAAGAAAATATTATTCAGCAACTATTTTTTAGTTAAGCTGAAATCATCCATATTTTACTTTAAAATATTTATTTTTTTTTCTTTCTGTTACTTTAGTATCTTTACAAGATACTTAGAAAATCTAGTAATAAAATACATTACCAGAGATGTTAATGGTGTATATAGCTTCCCAGCCTTGCTAGATGTTTTTGTCATAAAAAGTATACAACAGAAAGACCAGTGCTGTAATTGTTGTTAAGATTGGACAGCATACTAGGGAAAAAAGAAAAAAAAAGTGCCTGATATACCTTTATATACCAAATTTCTCATACAAGACAAAGAATTTAATTTCCAGTAGTCTTCTTAATCATCTGTCAAAAATTTTACCATTAATCTTGTACAAAAATGTAACATATATTGTAGATATATATATACACACATAAAACAAAGTAGGCAGTTTAACACAGAGATTATGTGATTATGTTAATGATTTTTCTGAATCAAATAAGTTTTTGTTTGTTTGTTTCTTTCTTTCTTTCTTTCTTTTTTTTTTTTTTTTTTTTTTTTCTGCCAAATAAGTCAATTTCTTACTATGAAGCTCCAGAGAGAACAGAAGAAGTAGCTTACCAAAATACTGGGGAAAGGTGTGTATTGCTAGAATGGAAGATTCTCATTCCATCTGGAATTTCAAACACCATGGCAATACTCCATTTACACTAAAAAAATGACATAAACATAACCATTTGTTCTTTCTTAGTGGGACTTTCCCTTTGTAAAGCCCATAATTTAAAATAAAATACAATACAATTAATTGGAAGAAAAAAAAAAAAAAAAAAAGAAAGAAAAAAAAAGCCTGTCAGCATTAACAGCTTTCTTCCAGATCCTACATCCATGCTGGGACCTATTTGTTTTGCATCAGTCCTCTAGAATATTGCCTTTCTTTTCTCTCCTACACACTTAATGCCTTGTCTCCACCTCTCATATTCTCATGTTTCAGTTCCTGAAAGCTTCTTTCTGGTCTTTCCAAATGGATTAGTTTTGTATTAATTTGTAAGGATTTAATCCTGAACATGGAAGGAATATAAGAGAAAGCACAGTGGTACTTGTTTGGCAATGTAGCAAGGATAGAGGCTGACATTGTGGGATTGAAGTGGGGGAAAGAAAGGAGACAGTATCTTGTTGGTAAGAGGCAAAAGATGGAAATTGAGGAAAGGACTGCAAGGAGTCATGACCACAAAGAAAATTTCTTATAAAGGAGGCATAGAAAAAAACAGGCTAAGAAAGTGATCTTTGGTCTAGCTTTCCTGGCTAGGATGAAAATAATTAAAAAAAAAAATAATAATAATAATCCCTGTAATGCTACCTTGCTTGAAACACCTCTGTCTTTGATATCCACTGTTTTTTTCATGCCTGTCGGGCAAAGGCATGTTTACAATAAAAATACAGTTCAGTCCCTGATGTGCAAAATCACCAGGTTTCATAATGATCAGATTTCTTTTACTGTCCTCTTTGTTTATATCCATCTATCTCAGTCCTATATTGAGATTGCAAGCCCTTTTTGTATTGTGTATGTGCACCACCAGGAAAAAAGTTCATAGGCTGAGGTTTTTTCATATTATAATTATGGATGCCATAACATTTTTAGACATGAGATACAGCGTAAGATGCAAATATCTATCTCAAAAAATATGCAATATTATAATTTAAAAATGTCAGTAGAACATTAGACAACAATTAGACATTAGACAACAGTAGACATCAATTTAAAATAGTCAAGAACCCAGGAATTAAAGTTGCTACTAGAAACATACTTCTGGACTCATTATTCCATAAATTCAATATATATATATGTTATTTTCATGTGCATTAATTTGTATTAATTTTCATTAATCAGTCCTTGTTTATGTTAGCATAGAAACATATGTATAATTCAAGATTTTAATATGCTGGGTACTAGCATACAGTCCTGAAATATGCTGTTTTCTTAATATAAATGGCTAAAACATTTAATAGAATCCCAAAATGACTAAAAAGCCAACTGAAATGAATGCCCATCAGAGGTATTGCAAGGGAGCGGGGAGGGAAATGTTCAGATCCCTGTTTTGAGTCAGAGTAAACTCAGGTGAAAATCTTGCCTGTTTTCAGGCAAACAGGAAAAAGTCTTTCACAAGCCAGATGTAGAAACCTTTTGCTCAGCCTGAGAAACTCAAGTTCCACTTTTATATGTTGTTCATATGGTGTCACCAACAGATGCTCTTCTCATGGTGCACTGGACCACAGGAAATTTGTGAAGTTGTGAAGGCTGCTAGTTGCCATCACAACTGCAGAACACACATAAGGAGGAAAAAGTAAAAAAGCACAAGGGAGAAAGGACATGTCATTATACTGCAGCTTTTCTGCTAATTATAAAACTGTTTTGTGGTAGCTTGCATTTAGGAAATTAAAATGTTTAATAAGTTAATGAAAGAAATATTTTACTCTAGTTTTTAGCATGTGGAGATTTTAATGATGGAATAGTGTACCAGCAGCATGAAATATATTCATATTTGAGAACCTCCTTCTAGGTAAAAATGGCCCTGACTATAAGACATCTCCTCTTTCTGAACAGCTTCTTAGTGTGTTTATGCAGCACAGTGTGGCTCAGTGACAGAAACAGCTGAATTAATACTGAGCAACCTAAGGCAAAGATCTGTGCGGAGTCAAAGGCTCAGCTCCTGGAAGCAATAAAAGCAGGTTAATGTGTCTCAGCCTCTTCTCACAGCACCACACTGGTGACAGCAACACAGTTACACCTTTTTCATTTCCAGAGCCATCTTGTTCAGAGAACCTTGCAAAACACTGTGATGCAGATTGGAGCCAAGCCTTGAAGACAGCAAATTTCATTTTACAGATACATCTTTTCTCAGTTCTTGTACAGCAAATAAATAAATAAATAAATAAAAATGACTGCAGGTGACATCATTTGCTAAGATTGATTAGTTAAATGCTTTCAAGGACTTCTCACACATTTGTAACTTACTGAAAATGACTGGATGGGTGAAATGAGGACATCAATGGTGGGGTATTCCTTAATTTAATTTCACATTAAAGTCCTTTCTAAGCAGCACTGTTTCCAATTTTTTCCATTAGCTATCTTAGATCTCCTCTCACAAGGCTGTATTCAAGGGTGCATCTACTCTCAACTAGTCAATAATTATCAAAACTTCATAGAATTTCATTAGGACAGTGTGCTACAGTGCTCATCTGCAAGGTAATCTCACTTAGAAGCCTTATTAATATTAATATTATCATTATACTTATTATTAGTTATTAAAATTATCAACTTATTAATATTCTAATTAATAGATTTGGCTCAAATACTCTCTTACACCAAAAATATATATATATATATTAATAAATGAAAGAAAAAAGTGTAAATCTGTGAGTGGTTGTAGAATTTAGAGAGAGTATACAAGAATACAAACGACAAGGATAAGTTAGCTGTCTTCTTCAAATTTTCTTTATATTCATTTATTTTTCTGGTAGTCACACCCAGAGAGTGTGCGTATCCATTTTGCTACAGGAACTGGTGATATTTTAAATCAGAAACTCATGCTGAGGAATGAAGAGGTATCTTGCATGTCAGGCTTTGATTTGTTACCAATGACTAACATTTATGAGAGGTCAAACCTTTCCCAGAGCTGGATCTCTTGCTGCCATTATAGACTATATTGGTGAAGACAGAAGCTCGTGTAACATCCCACCTTTTGCTTAATTCTGAGTGCTCAGCCCCCTGTGCTACTGACCATGAAAAGATAATGCTGGAAGCATAACGTCCAGAAGCACTCTAGATAGCTGTCCATATCCTGTCATATACCACAGTTTCTTTGTGCTCCGTGTGTGTGACAAAACTGCACAATATTCTAAAATTGTACTAGATACCCAAATAACTGACAATCTGTTGCCAAAAATATAGAATCTGGACTTCTCCTTAGGGCAAAAGAGACATTCAATCTAATGAAAATGAAAGCAGCATGTCAGAATGTGGAGGAGTAAATCTTCACTCAAAATTCTTAAGGCTAACATTCCTAAAGTAGTACCTTTTAGTCCTGTGTTTCTAAAGAGAGAGAACTATTTTCAAGGTCCCAGTGGAATATTTTCTTCAGCAGCACCTCACAGAAGACTCTGTAAATGCACCATACTCACAGTATGCACCTCCTCGTAGAGTCTACAATGATTTAGGTCATGGCTAATAACTAACTAACTGTGAAACCTAGAAGATCCTTTGTAACAACACCTTGAAAATACATATATAGTCTATTTATTAGCCTTCTTCTATGTGCCCATTATCACCAAAAAACAAAGGAGCATGGATGCAGGCCTAATGCAAGGCCAAAGAGTTATGTATGGCATCACCTTGAACATTGTGTGCAGTTCTGGGCTCCACAGTACAAAAAGGATGTTAAGATACTTGAAAGCATCCAGGTGAGGTCAGAAAAGCTGGTAACAGGGCTGGAAGGCATGTCCTGTGAGGAGAGGCTGAGGGCACTTGGGTTGTCCAGTCTGGAGAAGAGAAGACTGAGAGGTGGCCTCGCTGCTCCCTGAGGAGGGGACGCACAGATGGAGGTGCTCCCTGGTCATTGATGGCAGGATGTGTGGGAACGGCACAGAGCTGTGCCAGAGGAGGGTCAGATTGGGTGTTAGGAAAAATTTCACTGGAATAGGCTTCCTAAAGAGTTGGCTGATGCCCCAGGCCTGTCAGTGCTCAAGAGACATTTGGACAGTGCCCTCATGAATATGCTTTTTCCTTTTGGTCAGTCCTTAACTGGTTAAGCAGTTGGACTAGATGATCTTTGTAGGTCCCTTCCAACTGAAGTAAACAATTTTATTCTACTCTAATTAGGAAAGCAAGCTTAATTCTTCCCACTGGACTGCACAAGTCCCAGTCTCTGAGGGGAAGCCTTGTGTGCAGATTTTAACGAAGGAAGCTGTACTGGGTCAGGCTGGGATGGAATTAACTTTCTTCATAGCAACATGTCTGGTGGTGTGCTTTGCACTTGTAGCCAAAGCAGTGTTGATAACACACCGATGTTTTGGCTGTTGCTGAACAGCATTGTTTTTGCAGTGTCAAGGGTTTCTCTCCCCTATGTCCACAAAGAATTAGGTTGGGGATTGGGTAGTTTGTGAGGGGACACGGGAAGGACAACAGACCCAAACTGACCAAAGCCGGTTCCATATGACACGGACTCCGTTCCATATGAAAATGTTCCATATGACATTGTGCTCAGCAATAAAAAGCTGAGGAAAAGGAAGACAAAAGGAAGACATTGGTGGTTATGATGTTTGCCTTTCCAAGCAACTGTTATGGATGCTGAGGAAGTGGTTGGACAGCTGCCAGCAGGAAATAGTGAAATAATTGCTCTTCCTGCTTTGCTTTCATGCACTTCTTCATTTCCTTTTAAAATGTCTATATCTTGATCCAGGAGTCTTCTTGTCTACCGTTTTCTATCCGTTCCATGGGAGAGGGGAATGAGCAAGTGGCTGGGTGGGTGTTCCTGATCATCAGGAGCAACTCACCACAAAGGTTTAGAGACTATCCGTACTTACATGCTCAGTGTGTTTTCATTACATCAGGAATGTTTCTAAAACTTCCAGCATGTTCTTCCAAAAGTTATCAGTGGACATTTAGCATGGACATTTTAGCATGGACATTTAATCTAATCAGATGGCTTCAAGATACACACTTTGTCATGACTTTGGCTGTGACAGAGTTAATTGTCTTTGTAGAGGCTCACACAGTGCTGTGTTTGGGATCTCTTATGTAAATAGTGGTGGTAACAGGTCAAAGTTTTTAGTTGTTGCAAAGCAGTGCTTATTACTGAGTCAGTGCTTCTTGTGCTTCTTGTGCTTCTTGTGCTGTCCTGCAGGAGGAGGCTAGGGGTGCACCAGGAGCTGAAAGAGGACACATCCAGGAAAGCTAGTCCAGGCTGACCAAAGGGATGTCCCACACCATATGGCCATATGATCAGCAATAACAGCTGTGGTAAGGAAGAAGAGGGGGGACGTTTGTGGTGGTGTTTGTCTTCCCAAGAAACCCTTTCACATGATGAGCCCTGCTTTCCTTGGACATGATGAGATGTCCAAGCAGAACATCTGCTTGCCGATGGGAAGTAGCAAATGGATTTCTTATTCTGCCTTGCTTGTGCATACAGCTTTTGCTTTTCCTAGTAAACTGTCTTTATCTCAACCCATCAGTTCTCACACTTTTACCTTTCCAAATCTCTCCCCCATCCCACCTGGGGAGAGTGAGAGAGCAGCTGGGTAATGTTGAGCTGCCTGCCAGGGCTAAACCACAACACACTTCAAACCTAATGGCAGAGCAGTTACCTATTTTTTTGACCCCATGGAAGTGACAGTGGAGTCTGGTCTATGCAAACATACTTTTTGTTTTCATTGTGTTTGAGGTTGGTCTTGTGATTTGCAGCATGTATATGCTGCAGTGCAGCAATCAAACTGGTTTGCAGAAGGGAAACTTTATCCTAAATGTTTTGTTAATGTTGATGAGAACTGAAAAAAAATATATATTTTCATATTAGGCTGAAGCAGTTTGATTATAATAAAATGGACAGTTGTTACATACAGACTTTTCAGGGAATTATTTGTTTCTCTAGAATTAATTTTACAGCACACTTTCCCCTACACAAGCTTTCCATCTATCTTGGAAATGAAGAATGTAACTACTTCCCTATTTCTTAAATGTAAGCTTGTCTTCAATTCCAATGCTACATGGAAGTATGTCATATGAGTAAGTTAGAAAACCTTTACTTGCACTTATATTGCTATAAAAATAAAATCTTTTTTTTCTCCAACATTTTTCACAGGATTTTTATGAAATATGGTGCCAATAGTTTATAGTTTTGGCAGCCTTGAACAGTCCTGCCACATTGGTTGGTTGCCATTACATGAAAGTCAGCAGGCTTCTGGCAGATGAGAGTGTGATTGCTCACGTACATGTACATCCATGCTGATCTCGATCAGGATTTCAAATACATATATTTTTCTTTATTATCCATTTGTCTTATACACATTCTAATTCTTCAGCAATACAGAAGACCTAAAAATGAAACTAGTACCTGTGTGAGAATACTAGGATTTTTTAAGTTTGTTCTTAAGTTTTTGTATTATTTTCTTTCTCTGAGTAACTTTCTGTAACAGAAGATATGGAAAATATGCTTGTATTTTATAAAGTATTTTTCTTTACTTCTAGCTTTTCTTTCTCCCACTTCATATTTTGTGCAAACATTTTAACACCAAGGCGGGTATAGAGTCCCCAGAGATGTATAGACTGAACTAAAATAATCAAGAAATTCTCAGTTATAATAATATCCATCTGTACTCCTAAAAAACTCTTTACATATGCAGCTTTTATATACTTTTACCCCAACAAGCTTTGAAAGATCAGTACTTTGACTTATTAAATCCATTCTTTGATAGCAATTGCCAATGTAAAACCTCATATACTTGATTTGTAACCACATCCAAAAAAATAAAAATAATAATAATCAGTTTTAGAAAATAATAGTCTGCAGATCATCTTAAAATCTTAGTCATAGGAAACCATGTCATCTACAATGAATAAACCTCAAAAAGAACAGAGAGGAACCAGCTGAATATCTAATCTGTTTGGTTTATGGTCCTTGTGTTTTTATTTGATTATCAATGCCAAGTCAATGGGATTTAGGCACCTAAAGCTGTCAAGTCTTCATGAAAATCCCATATAAACACTGTTTTAAATCTTTAATGGTTGACACATAGTGATTGAACTTAATACACAGGACTGCCCCTGGAGACCTTCAAAGCCTTTCACCTGTGACTGCAGGGGGATCACAGGACTTGGTCCATCATTACTTAGAAACATGCAAAAATGAAGTGCCTAAATTAGGAGGGTTAAGTCACACCTCTAAATAACATCTTCACAGATGTTCAGTTTTCAAAGTTATTAATTGATTGTTCACACAGCCCAAATATCCAACAGCAAACAGAAAGCTGAGAAGAGTTTGTTGAAAACACTCAGAAAGTACTTTGAAATATAAAATACCTGACTGGTTCATTAGAGGTTCATCTGCCACAGGAAGGCTAATCTTTGAACAAATATTTTTGAGCTATTTGATCAGGTGTAGCTTGGAGGTGGATTTCCTTTCAGGTAACAGCCTCAAAGTGACAATAATTACCTGTACCTTATTTGCCTGTCTAAATTTCTTTGGTCTGCAGACAATAAGCAATCTTGAAAAGAGCCACTGACACATTTGCAATACTTCCTGCATTTATCTGGGGTGATTCATGTTTTGAGCACACTTGTACGTTGGGTCTACTTTCACTGAATCTATTCAGTCATTCAAATTTATATTTATCTCTCAGTTACTCAGAATGACAGCAATACGTATAACATGGAGTCCTGGAATACACTCATTTCCCTCTATATTTCTCAAACTTTTTTGTTTTGCCCTTCCTACTTTTTTGGTCTAATTTTTATTTTTATTATTATTTTTTTTTTTCTTACAGTTCTTTGTGTATGGAAACTTCCCTTCCTTACTTTCTTTCCCATTTCCCTGTAACCTCACTCATTTATTATTTCTTTTTAAACTTTCCTCTTGTTTTGCCACAACACAGCTGCCTGGCTGTTCCTTCCGCTTTCAGATTCCCTCTGTACATTTGCACCAGCCTTACTCTTCCTACTACTTCCTTTTGGACCTCATGCTGCTCTATTAAAAATATATATATAATATTTTTTCCCTGTTTATTTTAGCAGATGAATAACAGATAGTTTATTTCTTTAAATATTCTGCAATATTTGGGCAATGAAGAAAGTACATACCCTTCTCCTGTCCATTTCCCAATGGATTATAGAGGATAAAACCCAGTGCATTGAGAGATGGAACACAAATGTGCGAATGATTTGCAGAAGATATTAGTATTTTTTTTTTATTATCACACTGTCTCTGCTTATCAGAAGGAACATAACACAGTTTTTCTGGTGGGAGTCTTGTTAGGTAGCACCATGGGACTTTTTAGGAATAAGACAGTTTATACAGCCAGGTGGAAGAAAACCCTAACACAGGATGTCCTGCTGAATGTGTGTTAGAGGAATTAGACTGTGAGCTGAGCAGTTGTTTGGTGTGACTGGCAAAGAAAGGATCGTGATTAAGACTGATTGTCAAATGGGTCCCAGTTGTATACTTAAACAGATGAGTTGCTGTAACTCTCTTAAGTCATTCTTGCTGCTCGACTCTATGGTATGAACAATTGGATATCCTGGCAGTCACTTATTTCATTTCCTGCTTAACTTATTGTCCAAACTGAAACAAATCTGAATTTTGGAGTGAAACTGAGACACCCAAATGCAATGCAATCAATTAGCATTCAGGCAGACTCTTTGCTACTTCCCTTATCTACAGATAGAGAAGGCAGATTGGAAACTACAGCAAATTAATCTGAACATCAGTGTGTATAAGAGCCAAAAAAATATTTTTTTCTTTATTTATTCCTTTATAGAGGTTCAGGCAAAGTACAGTACTATGACAAACTGGCTAGTAACAGCTGTGAAATACAAAATCTTCCAAACAAGAAAAGTATATATAAATACATGGCATATGTTGCTTTCTGTGCAGACTTCAGTTGGACCCAGAAGAACAAAATCATCTCAGCCCCAAATCTAAGTGTTTTGTTTGTTTTAAACAAGCTAATTCTAGATTTTCAATCAATCAAATTTTAATAGTCACAAGAAGGACCAGAGCTCAGTAGGGAATGAGATTCCCTTGAAGTACTCTAGTACTCTGGTAAAATTATTGTTAAAAATGAGTTGTGCTTTGAGGGATGAGGCTAAAAAAGAAAAGGTAAAAACTCCACCTCTGGGGAAAAAATAAATAAATAAATAAATAAATAAATAAATAAATAAATAAATAAATAAATAAAGAGAGAGAGAGAGGTAGAAATAGAATAGAAGCATTTTTTTATTTTATTTTATTTAATACTTGACAATCCTTCAGAGAAGAAAAAAGTCCTGAAAGTTTGCTCACTTGACATCTAAAGAAAAAGAAGGTTTACATATTACCAGAGGAAAGAAACTGGGATAATTCCTATTCAAACTCTAATTTTGATTGGTTATATCCATGACTGGTTGTTACAGAGGTCATGACTGAGGCCCTGGAGGAAGGAAAGGAAGAGAAAGTACTCTGATAACATGCAGGCAGCAAGGCATGATAGAAGTTTGTGCTGAGACATTTCCTTAAAGAAAAATTATAGACTTGTGCCATGACTGATTAACCCAAGGGATGGCTAATCAATGTCAGTGTTACCCACATAATCATTAAGCTTGGTGTCCACATCAAAGTGTTCTGTGGTGACAGCTTACAATTACTTTACTAGACCAGAAAAGGAGTTACAGTACCTTGTAAGCTGAACTTTTAGCACCTTGCATGTCCAAAAGAGTTGTCATACAGTTGCCAAATAACTTCCTTAAAACAAAAACTATGGCCTATTTACTGGTAAGATCAAATACTAGAGACAGAGCAAAAGTGAAACAGTTGCCCACATAGCTGTCATATCTCTAAACTACCAACATTCTGCTGCCTTTCACAGCTCCAAGTTCAAATATCATTTTTCTTCTCCCCAGAGGAGTGCACCTCTTCATTTCAAAGAAAGATAGTTTCCTTCCACTTTGTTCTTGGACTTTGGCGTTCTTTCACCAAAGCAAATGTTATGGTCAGGATGGAAAAACTGGGGCAAAAATCAAAGCTCTTAATGTGTGCATTGGGTCTTTATCATTTCTTTACTATTTGCTAATCAGTGCGTGTTTTGAACTTATGTTTTAGAAGATAGAGATAGACGATAGTAAATATTTTAAACATTTCACTCGGTGTTTAAACAGGTAGCTACTCCCATTGCTGAGAAGTCAACATCTTTTCTTCTAACCTGAATTCATGTGACTTCAGCAGTCACCTTTGGTCTTTGTATCATTTTTCTATGGTGTACTGGAATGCCTTCCACCGTTATGTTTCCGCTCCATGTAAAAACTTTTATATACTGAGGGCAAGTTATCTTGTATCATTATCATTACCTTTAGTAAGCTAAACAAGCCAAACTTTTAAATTGTTTTTCTGGAGACACATTTTCTAATTTGTTAGTTATTCTCATGGCTTTCTTTGGAATAGTCTCCTGTTGCTAAAATCTTATCCAAACACTCAGGTTCAGTATATTCTGAAGCCAATGTATTAGAGAAAGATTACCTTTATTCATAGACACATGGATTGTTTGGATAATGGGATACATGCTTTTTCAGTACACCTCTGCAAAACTGTGTGGGAAACAAAGCCAATTAAATATTTTATTCTAAATACTAGAATCACTGTGGAAGGAAGGAACATGGGTAGATTCCTTGGAAGCTTCTTGGAAACTGTGGCCAAAAAGCAACAAAGACAAACATGCTTATGTGGGAAAGATCCAAGTAGCTTTAGCATGACTTTAAGGGAGTCATTAGTCTGCAACATCAAAACAATGTATTTGGACACTTATCTACACATGGAGATGCTTCTGATTAACTGGTTAAATGCCTGTGCTGGTATTCACATCACACACAGAAAAAAATAATCTCTTATGGAGATAAACAGGAAAAGTTACAGAAACAACTCTTGGTTAGATGTAGTGCTGAGACACAGAGCTTTTACATTACACTTGGTAGTGTCCGTTAGGGAGGTTCAACCTTTCCAGCAGCTTTCTCTACCTTGGAGAATGATGCTTGTCTGATTTTGAATCAACAATATTTTGAAAAACTTTGAGCTCACAAATTGGTTTAAAAAAGAGACAGAGAGAGAAGAAGAGAAGAAATTATGAAACATATGGAAAGAGTCTAATGCAGCAAAAATATCAGACTGTGGGAGTCCTTAAAGAAAATAAGTTTACGCCTACCATGACTGAGTTGCTAGGAAAGCTTTTAATGGCTTACAACTTAAAGGGTTTAGCATAACAAATCAGAAAGATGGAACTTATTTACTGATTTAATTCTGTGGGAAAATACTGCAGAAATGTTATCCTTGGATGTGAAAGGTTACCATTTGTACAAAGTACCCAGAAAACCCGGAGAGAATTCCAGCACAAGGAATACAAGCCATCTTACTTATGATTTGGACTGAAGGAAACTCTGGAAAAGCACCCAGTGAACAGTGAAAGCTCAGGGCACTCTTGCCCATGCTTTCAAAGAGGACAGGAAAAGGAAAAAAAAAAAAAATCACCTTCCACGGCAGTGACAGTAAATACATTCTTTCAAAGTACTAACACCTGTTGCCTTCCACCTAACCATACTTCCCAGCTGGCCATGATACTCAATCCCCACAATTTTCCCAGTCTCAAACCCTCAGCTCATTTGATCATGGGCTTTTGAACAAGTCTAGTTTGTGGACTGAAGTACTAAACTGAATTTGGAAACAGCTCAGACTGTGGCTTAGAGATATATGCCCAATGGGACTCAGACCAGTATTTGAGCACCATGTGCTTAGATCATCAAATGGTAGCTTAGTACCCTCTCATGATTCTCAAGTCATTATTCACTTTTGCACTGAAGCCTACAGTTAGGTTTCAGAAATACTTTGGTTGCATTATGGAGAGCATGAGCAGGTCTGAGGTGCTGTCAAGCTCAGTTTTCCAATGAAAGAGAGTAAATGATGTGCATCAGTTACATTCCAAGGATTATTTTCTCCACAATGTTTGACTGAGGTTATCTGTGCATGTTAACTTCTCTTGAGATAACTTGGATTAAGCAAGAGTGATCACAAATCAAAACAACATTCAAGCTACACAGAATCATGCCTGTACCTCAACTATAATGTGCCACTTACTTCAAGCAAGAGATTTTAGTGCAAGTCCAAAAGTTAGGTAAGAGACAACACACAAGCTATAGCCCAGAGTGACACAGCACAGAATACAAGCCCTACATGTTAGATAAAGTTGTATGCTATGCAGCTTTACATGTGATAAGGAGCTCTTTTGATAAGAAGAGTTGCTACTGGAAGGTACAGCATTTTTTACATTGAAGACAAAGGGAGTTTACAATGAGTAGTTTAGACTTAGACAACTAATTTTAAATGTCTTAGTTAATGTAGACAAATCTCACCCCCATATCATAGTCTTTGAAGAAAAAATTATCATAGATTGTACTGTTAAAACTAGTTAGAATAATCCCAGCAGAATACAAAAAATTAGTTACAAAAGGTGTTTTTAGGATTTGGATCAAAACCTAAGTCTGAAATACCCACAGAGTGGCTAACATCAAAACCTTCTCATCACTATGGAAACAAATCCAGTGGGAAATGACTGCATATTTCTTTCACGTACCAGTAATGTCTAACAACATAACTTCAACTAGTCTTCACTTAGCAAAAACACTGCTTGCAATATTTTTAATCTCATGTCACATTCAGAACGTCTGGTCATTTTATTCAAGGAAATATCTGTCTGAGTACAGATGCATATGCTAAATATAGTGTGGATTATCTTCATATAGATGTAGCTGAGGATAAACCAGAAAGACACAGAGACAGAACAAAACAAATTTACTAAAATATCAATATAGTCATTTAGTAAAAGGTGCTATGTTATTTTCTCCAAAACAAACAAAAAGACATACAAGCAGTCCCAGATATATCTGGAAAAGATGCATGAAATATAAAACTAGTCATAAACTGAAAGAGGCAACTGTGAATAAGACCAGCTAAGAAGTGTATTAATAGATTTTGCTGCTACAACACAAACCAGCAGAAGACTGGAACTAGAACAACCCTTTATACATTTTAGTTGTGGCTACATTGCCATGATAATCTGAACTTGATTTCTCATGAGGTTCTTTTGTGTCAATGAGGATCTGATTGTAGCAGTTTACAAGACCCACACACACAGGTACACACAGTCCTCTAATTAATACACTTGCTTCAGCACAAAATTTGTTATCATTTTATCACCCATTTTCTACTTAATTCCAGACTTCTTGTGAAATAATCTAATGATTAACAATATATTTTCTTAAAGAGATCAGTAACCTCATATTTACCTATATAGACACTTGCTAGTACATCCAAAAAACAAGTGTCTTGAAAAGTATTAAATACAAGTAACAAAACTGGCTGTTTATTTAACCATTCTTTCCCAACTCACTCCTGTATTCTAATGAGCTTACTATATATTTTATTTATTGATCCTTTTATAGGCTTCAGCATTAGGTCTTCTTGCAAAGTTGACCGTCCTATGGCAAACTGACCAGTGAAAAATATTCTAAGTTTGTAAGAGGTCACTTTAACTCTCCACTAAACAGAAGATTCAACATAAATTTTTGTTTTCTATCATTGATCTGTGCTTGATATATTGATTTACAAAGTCAGTGAAATGACACTGAAATAATACAGTTCAGATGGTTCATGATTTTCTCCTTTGTTTCATATTTATGAGGTGGCCATTTTTCACTTTACATCATCTTCTTGGCTAATGCCCACCCTGTAATCAAACAGCCAGATTTTGGTATATACTACTGGGCAAAGTTTCCTGCTGACCTGAACAGAAGCAGATAATACTCACCTGAAGTTTAGATTCATTAATTAACTTCTTACAATCATAAAATATGGAGGGTGGGAGGTGTTGGAGTGTCAAAAAATAATAGATTTTCAAAGAATGGTGTGCTGGTGAACTGTTCATAGAATATTAATTTTATAATAAATGTTTTCACATCTACATTAAAAAAAAATAATAATAGAATCTAGCTGTCACAGCAGTAGAGTCTCCCTCTGTCAATCAAATGGCCTACCTTTAATCTTTCATCATTTAATTGGTGGTGTGGGAGCTATATGTTTCCAGCAGAAGAGTGTTGCTGTATAAAGAAATGTTCATGTTTGTCTAATTACTGTACTATTATTTTATTGTTATTTTTAAGTATACACATTTTTTAAGAATAAAATGCCAGCAAATAAAATCTTCCCCAATTAAAATAATAATAATAATTATATATATTTAAATTATTACTATAATTATTATTATAGTTATGTATTTATATAAACTAAAAAGTTATAATGAAGTTATAAAAACTAAAAAACAAACAAACAAACAAACAAAAACAGGGTAAAGAAAAAGCAATTTGGACAGTTTTCAACAAGAAAATAGAATTGTAAGAAAACATTGTCTTATAACAAAAAATGTACCTTGTAATTCATTAAAAAATATTGCAGAACAGTCTATTCTTACTATATCCGGAAGTAGCTGCTGAGCATCTGTACCAATGACGTCCATTTCAATACGCACTTTCCTTGGGGACAGCAGAGTGCAGAAAAAAGCAGAGCTACAATATCCTTCCATTTCCATTGCAATGGTAAGGTTTGTTTGTCTGTTTGTTTTTAATATAACTGCAGTAATTTCTTCCATTTTCTATGGAATCTCACAGACCCTTAGCAGCAGATATATTACCTCATAAGTAATCCAGTCTTGTTCTCTAGTTTTTGAGAAAGAATTTCATGAAAATATAACCATTAATATACATATATATATATATGAAGGAAGACCTATGTAGAAGCTGGTATGTGATTGAACTTAATTTCATTTATTTGTATAGTCTCATACATACTGTCACTGTACAAAGTTTGGAGTAATGTTTCATAACATACTTGACTATTCACCTGAAGCTACTTTCAGAAATTTGCCTTTCATTTTAATCACCTGATGCCAGAGTCTCTGAGACTAAGCTATCTGATTAGTTCAGCTGGACAAGGAGAAATAGCTGGAAGAGGAAGAGTTTCATTCTGCCCCCTTATCAGAAAGTACTGCCTAAACAATTTTTTCTACATGAGAAATCTTTACCTAAAACATTTTTTTCTTTATATATAATTAAAATGTCCTCATAATATACACTTAGAAGCCTAAAAAATCTGTTAGATTTTATAAAATAACTAAGTGTTGAGAGCAAAGACCTCCTAACTAGAGGAAAAAGCAAACGTACATTCTAATAAGTCTTGTCTGTGTTAGAAGAGTGTGCTGGTTTTACCCCGCTGGGCACCTGAGCTCCACAACAACTGCTCTATCACTCCCCCTCCTCAAAGGAAAAGGGGAAAAATTAGGGACAAAACAAAGTTGGCATAAGGAGATTAATATATGTTATTGCCTATTACTAACAGACTAGAGCTGTGAGAAACTAAAAGCAAACAAAAACCACCTTCCCCCATCACCACTCTTCCACCTCCTCCCCCGTGGCAGTGCAAGGGAACAGGGTCTGCAGTCAATCCCTGACGTTTCATCACTGCTCCTTCATGGTCACTCTCTGCCCATGCTCCATATGGGGTCCCTCCCACGGGATGCCGTCCTTCCGGAACTGAGCCTGCGGGGGCTGCCCACAGGCAACAGCTCTTCAAGAACTACTCCCACATGGATCCATACCACGGGGTCCATCCCCCAGGAGCAAACTGCTCCAGCACGGGTCCCCCACGGATGGCAGCTCCCCCCAAGCCCCCTGCTCCTGCGTGGATTCCTCTCCATGGGCTGCAGCTCCGAACCAGGGCCTGCTCCTGCAGGGGCTCTCCATGGGCCACAGCCTCCTCCAGGCCACATCCACCTGCTTCACGAGGGGCTCCTCCACAGGCTGCAGCGTGGAGATCTGCTCCATGTAGGACCCATGGGCTGCAGGGGGACAGCCTGCTCCACTAGGGGCCTCTCCACAGGCCACAGGGGAACTGCTGCTGCGTGCCTGGAGCACCTCCTGCCCTGCTTCTGCACTGACCTTGGGGGCTGCAGGGTTCTGCCTCACTTCCCTGTCCCAGCTGCTGTGGCACAGCATGTTTTTTTCCCTTCCTTCAATCTGCTCTCCCAGAGGCCCACTCAGCATTGTTCATGGCTGGGCTCTGGCCAGCAGCAGGTTCCTTTGGAGCTGACTGGAGCTGGCTCTGACCTGACATGGGCCAGCTGCTGGGCTCTTGTCACAGAGGCCACCCCTGCAGCCCCACTGCTACCAAAACATTGCCACCTAAACCCAATACAAAGAGTTATCTTTTTCATCAGAAATTGTTGGGCTGCAGTTTCTTGGCCAGTTTCCTGGATACAATTCCTGAAAAAGAATGGAACATACAGTCTTGCAATAGCACTGATATAATATACAAAGTTGCTAGACAAGAAAGCAACCCCGTAAAAGTCCTGTGGGGCTAACTTCTCTTGGTTAGCAAGCACTTACTCATTCCTAGGATGCAGTCTTCCTAATGCAGGTAAGAATATTGCCTGTTATCTTCAGAGCAGAGAAGCTCTTAAACCAAAAAAGATTATTTCTTTAATATAGAAATTAATAAATGTAATGTTCATGAGAGCTGCCTCTGGTGGGTTGACCTTTGCGAGCTGCCAGACCCTCACCCAGATGCTCTCTTATTCCCTCTCCCCAGCTTGACAAGGGGAGGCAGTAAGATGGAAAAGCTTGTGGATTGAGATAGGTGGGGAGATCAACTTTCAATTGCCCTTAGAGGTAAAACAGACTTGATTTGGTAAAAGTTTCCCCCACTACCCTGCTTCCCATGCTCAACTTCACTCCATTCCTGACTCGTCTACCTCACCACCAAAAACAGAGAAACACAGGGGGATGGGGAGTGGGAATTGTGGTCAATTCACAACAACTCCTCTCTGCTGCTCTTTCCTCCTCACACTTTTTCCCTGCTCCAGCATGGGCTTTCAATGGGCTGCAGTTCCTTGAGCAAATATCCACCTTCTCCAGTGTGAGGTCTTCCACATATTGCAGTGTGGATATCTATTCCACCATGGTCTTGTCTACAGGTTCAGGGAAATACCTGTTTCACCATGGTCTTCTCCATGGGTTTCTCTGGAATCTCTGCTCCAACACTTGGAGCATCTCATCACCTTCCTTCTTCCCTAACCTTGTTTCTCACAGGGCTATTTCTCATACCATTTTGTTTGTTTGTTTGTTTGTTTCTTTGTTTGTTTCCCCTCACTCATTCTGTGCAGTGTTTCATCTTTCCTTAAATATATTTCCTTGAGGTGCTGCCATTTTAGCTGCTGTGTCCAGCATGGGGCAGCCCCAGCCTTTCCTCAGAGAGGAGCCCCACAGACCCTGATGCCAACATCTTGGCACCTGCAAATGGTACAATATTACTGAGCAGAGAGAACTGTAATTAATCCACCTATTGCTCAGTCTGCTGGTGGATGTAATGGATGCGCTTCACCCATAATTGTTCTTCAACTTGACCTCAATGCTCACAAAATTGAAGAGGTAATATTTTTCACCACAGTTTATTTAGCCTTTAGCCTCTCAATTGATATGACCAAAAGGGACATCAAATATTAAGAGTGGCTATTTCAGAAATGTAATTCTGGGACAGGACTGAATTTAAATGATCAGCTGCTTCCAGAGAAGCCCACAGACACCCACTGGGGAGTAACAAGGTTCACTTACTGCCGTCCTGCCCCGTTTCAGTCAGTGGAAGGCTGAAGTCTCCCTCTTCTGCATACCAATCTACTGAGTCATTCTGTGAGCCCAGTACTGCTATTTTAAGACTCCATTGAACACACAACGTGTCCATAAATAGAAAGATGTCTGAAGACAAATAAATACAAAATAAATTGCTCATTTTAGCTCATTGCAAAAACTGTACAAAATAACTGTCCTTCCGACATGAAAGTCAAGGCAGTTTTTGCCATTTTTAGCTATCAGTTCATCTGTTTCCTTTGAATTAAGGAATATTTCTGTACTTCGAAAGCTCTATAATCTGAATAAATTAGAATCTATTTAGTCGCTTTCCAGTATCTTAACAATTTTCCTCTTCTCTATTGATTTCAAATTATTTCCATTTTGATTTAAAACAGAAAGTTCTGTCCAGCTGACTGTATTCAAGTTTTCAATTTCTGTAAAAAATAACCATCCTGTTTGGTTTCATAGCAGGAACTGATGAAGTACATAACCAATGAATATCCCTGTTGGTACTGGTTTGCTTCAGGTTTCAGTCTCTGCTTTGCCCCATATCAAAGCTGTTTCTAATGACATGTGAATATGGCTCTGGCAGGAGATGGCTGGGACACAATGGTGTTCAGGACAGGTATCAGTCTGCTGAGACCTGTTTTGGGAAGACAATCATTGATACAACTCAAAATATCTCTTTTTATACAACATGAGAACACTTTAAGGCTTTTAAGAACATGGAAAATGTTTTATGGCAAAGACTTGTAAGCTTTGAAAGAGGTAAAATGCCTGCCTATGTGGGAATAGATGCCTCAAGGTTCCTCAGATGCCTTAAACACTTGCAACTCCACTCTTCTCTCCAAAAAATAAGCAATAGGACCATATTCCAAGTTGAAATCAGTGTAAATTATGACAGGCAAAACACAAGACACAAATACAACATTACAGGGAATTTGAAAGGCAATACAAGAAAAATATTGATAGAACAGCAGAAGTGAAAGCTCTAAAATAATTCTAGCTTTGCTTGGCACAAAGAAGCAAGTTAAGCAAATCAGAAATTTATCAGAAACATCCTTGACTTGATATCCCAAGGTATTTGTTCACTCTAAACCTGTTATCATCTCAAAGCTCTCCAATTATTTTTGTGTCGTCTTGATGAAAACTCCACAGGGAAATGTGTACATTCTTCTCCTTGTGTGCTTGCATCAGCTCTGATGAACACTCCATATATTTGCAGGAATCACAGTTTTTAACATATAGAAGACTAGATACCCAGGCTTGGTTATCTTTCTCCAGTCAGAAGAGCTCTTTTCCTTCTCAATAGGTTAATGACTTGTTTAAAGTTGAATGAAGTATTAGACATTTCAGTAAGAAGTTTTGTTTGCAGTCTGGCCAGGAGATGATTCACTCTAACCTGGGGACCACAGCATTGTCAACATCAGGTAAGGGCCATCCTTAATCCTTTGGGAAAAGCATTAGAAATGCGTAATGAATTTATGAATCACACAAAAACCTTAGAGAAGAGATTTGAATCTGAAAAAAAAAGAAAAAAGAAAAAGCACGAAGGAAAGGGCACAAAAGGAAATAATGATTTTTTAGATCACATTTGTCTTAGCTGAAAATCTAAGCATCCTTACCCAGGATGAAGGCTAATCTATTCACATAAAATTGAGGCATTGCTATAAACAGAAGCACAGAAAGAGACAGGTAAGGAACTAACCTTAAATTAATATTACAGGATAAATTATCTATAGCATAATGTGACAGCTTACATCTGAGAGTTTTGAAAGAATTTGACAGGAAAGAGTTGAGCTGTTTACACTGGGTTATAAAAATCAGTGACAAATTTGAAAGATTAGATCAGTGATAATCTTTAATGTACCATCAAAAATGAACACACAGGATCTGAACAAAAAGCCTGAACATACAACTGGATTGAAAGTTATAAACACTGTTAAAATCATATTGCATTATTGAAAGCAATAATGTTTTCAGTATTTCTGCTAAACTTAAGTCAGTAAAGAATATGTGATTCTAATTTACTTGGAATTCAGAAACAATCCACTAAATAGGCAATTGTGAGCCTAGAAAGACACAGGGAAGAGAAAAATGTATTTTGAACTTCTATGGTAAGAAATTGGATGAGTTTTAGAAACAAAATATATTACAGCATGATCCATAAAACTTAGGTGTTGTATATAGCTGTTTCATATACACCTGCAAAGCTCCTTTTCAGCAGGAAATTAAGCCAAAAGGTGAGTACATGTACTCTTGGCTTGATTGATTCCATTAACAAAACTCTCCACATTGGTAAAATACTAACTCTTAGCAAACATACTTATGTCAAGTCCTACTAGTACTAAACTGCATAGTGGTCTAAATTGTAGTGTTTTACAAACAGACAAAATAGATTCGCATTGATTTGGAAATCCAGAATTAAAAACATTCATATTTACAAGTATTAACTAAACGAAGCAAGACTAGAGAATGAGGAAGGTGTTTTTCATGCAGACTTGGCTTACTTTTGTGAACCCTGTTCTTAGATGGCTACCTTTGCAAGTATATTTTACAAGTCTGAATCTGAGTGGACAATTCAGGCCTGAGGAGCCCTAGGAAGCATGATGTTTAAGACAACATCACAGCAGTCAGCTAAAAAGGAATTTCAGGCATCTGTAACAAAAAGGATGATTTTCTCCATGGAAAACAGGTTAGCAGTGAAATGATCATTATATGACTAGTGCTGAGTATGTGTCTGAACAAGAAAAAAAAAGAGGGAGAAAACATAACCAAAAGATTAATCACAGAATCACAGAATCACAGAATTGTCTAGGTTAGAAGAGACCTCAAGATCATCGAGTCCAACCTCTGACCTAACACTAACAAGTCCTCCACTAAACCATATCACTAAGCTTTACATCTAAACGTCTTTTAAAGACCTCCAGGGATGGTGACTCCACCACTTCCCTGGGCAGCCCATTCCAATGCCTCACAACCCTCTCAGTAAAGAAGTTCTTCCTAACATCCAACCTAAAACACCCCTGGCACAATTTCAGCCTGTTCCCCCTTGTCCTGTCACCAGACATGTGGGAGAATAGACCAACCCCCACCTCGCTACAGCCTCCTTTAAGGTATCTGTAGAGAGCAATAAGGTCGCCCCCAAGCCTCCTTTTCTCCAGGATGAACAAGCCCAGCTCCCTCAGCCGCTCCTTGTAGGACTTGTTCTCCAGACCCCTCATCAGCTTCGTTGCCCTTCTCTGGACTCTTTCAAGCACCTCGATGTCCTTCTTGTAGTGAGGGGCCTAAAACTGAACACAGTACTCGAGGTGTGGCCTCACCAGAGCCGAGTACAGGGGGACGATCACTTCCCTAGACCTGCTGGCCACACTGCTTCTTATACAAGCCAGGATGCCGTTGGCCTTCTTGGCCACCTGAGCACACTGCTGGCTCATACTCAGCTGACTATCCACCAATACTCTCAGGTCCTTCTCCGCCTGGCAGCTTTCCACCCAATCTACAGCAATATTGCAGAACCAGGCCAAGAGGCTGCAAATGGTCAAAGCAACTTTATTTCTGAGGAAGTTAACATTGCTAAAACAAATTCCAGGTTTTGTGAAAACTCTTGGAGGTTTGTCATTTGGTTTAAAAAAAATAAAAAATAAAAATTAAAAAAAAAATAAAAAATTATGTGAACACTGCTGACATGGAAAATTGATCTGTGTGAAAGACTGGGACAATAATGTTGCCTGAAATAATGCCATGCTCTAACAAGAAAGTCTGTTGTATTCACTTTGAGCAAATTAATGAATAATATTATAGTGAAGTTAGTGGATGTGTAGATGTTAGTGGATGTGGGTATAGTAAGTGGATGTGCATGGTAAAAATAACAAGTCATGGAAAACCCTCTATTAGAGGAGAAACTGCTAGAGAAGGAAACTTATAAAATAATGGTTAATAAGGTCTTCCATTTTTACTTACCTCAGCATAGTAGAAGGTGTAATTGCATGAAAAGGAACACAAAGAAGTATTTGTTTACAAACTATGTACATAAACTATGCAAGGAATTACCACATGATATGCAAGGTGATAACAGTAGTAAAAGTGTATTTATATAAAATCACCACAGAAAAATTCACTTACAAGGGAAATGTCTATTGTGGCTATTGGGCATAATCAAACCAGGAAACAATGGGGCTAGAAGGAAAGTTGGTGTTGGGGAAATAATACTTACTATGTCTGCTACGTATATCTGGGCTTCCTGCTTCACACATTTGTAAGCTCTTGTGATATAATGCTGCATGTCCTCTCACATCATAAGCCAAAAAACACTGTCTGGCTAGGTTTATTGCCTGCTCTGCTCCCAAGTGAAACATGTATTTTTGTAACTCTTTAGTTTCCTACATTATTTTACCAGCTTAAGTGAGCCCTGGAGATCCTACATCCTGTGTCTCAGAACACCATCAGAGATGTACAAAATTGGTTGCCTTTATAGAAATTATCTGACTTCACAGGATTCCCCCCCCTCCTTTTTTTTTTTTTTTTTTTTTTTTTTTCTGGCTTGTAGTTCAATATGTCATTACATTTATTTGGCACTATAAATCTATCAGTCATGTAATCTCTAACTTGAAGACATTTTAGTTCACTGAGCCATTTGGGGATTTGAGAATTTGCAGAGAGCTTGTGACAGCTTTCCACATATACTTTGTCTGTTACACATCCCTGTGCCAGTTGAAGATTATCTCCCCAGATGGCCAGGACTGTATGTTGAAGTGTAACTGAAATCTGAGTACCCCCAGGACCATCTAGAGCCAGCTAACTGGGCTGTTGATATTGAATGAATTAGGTTAGTGTCGTTATAAACTGCAAATAGTAAAGAGAAGACAATCTCTGACTCCTTCCCTACTAGACTATGTCCAAGTTAAATCCTTCCCTTTTCTTCACTAGTATTAGAGACCTTGATCTATAGTCAGTGATACAAACAGTGTTACTGATATATGGAGTGGTTGATATGCCAGAGGGTCACACTGTCATCCAGAGCAATCTCAAGAGGCTGAAGAATTGGGCTGACAGGGACATCATGAAGTTCAACAAGAAGTGCAAAGTCACAGAATCACAGAATCACAGAATCACAGAATTTTCTAGGTTGGAAGAGACCTCAAGGTCATCGAGTCCAACCTCTGACCTAACGCTAACAGTCCCCACTAAACCATTTCCCTAAGCTCTACATCTAAACGTCTTTTAAAGACCTCCAGGGATGGTGACTCCACCACTTCCCTGGGCAGCCTGTTCCAGTGCCTCACAACCCTTTCAGTGAAGTTCTTCCTAACATCTAACCTAAAACTCCCCTGGCTCAACTTAAGCCCATTCCCCCTCGTCCTGTCACCAGGCACGTGGGAGAACAGGCCAACCCCCACCTTGCTACAGCCTCCCTTGAGGTACCTATAAAGAGCGATAAGGTCGCCCCTGAGCCTCCTCTTCTCCAGGCTGAACAAGCCCAGCTCCCTCAGCCGCTCCTTGTAGGACTTGTTCTCCAGGCCCCTCACCAGCTTCGTCGCCTTTCTCTGCACCCGCTCAAGCACCTCGATGTCCTTCTTGTAGTGAGGGGCCCAAAACTGAACACAGTACTCGAGGTGCGGCCTCACCAGAGCTGAGTACAGGGGGACGATCACCTCCCTAGCCCTGCTGGTCACACTGTTCCTGATACAAGCCAGGATGCCATTGGCCTTCTTGGCCACCTGAGCACACTGCTGGCTCATATTCAGCCGACTATCCACCATCAATCCCAGGTCCTTCTCTGCCTGGCAGCTCTCCAAACATTCCTCTCCCAGTCTGTAGCTCTGCTTGGGGTTATTGCGCCCCAGGTGCAGGACCCGGCACTTGGCCTTGTTGAACTTCATGCAGTTGACCTCAGCCCATCGGTGCAGCCTATCCAGATCCTCCTGCAGAGCTTTCCTACCCTCAAGCAGATCGACACACGCACCTAACTTGGTGTCATCTGCGAACTTACTCAGGGTGCACTCAATGCCCTCGTCCAGATCATCGATGAAGATACTAAAGAGGACCGGCCCCAGCACCGAGCCCTGGGGGACGCCACTAGTGACTGGCCTCCAACTGGACTTGGCTCCATTCACCACGACTCTTTGGGCCCGGCTATCCAGCCAGTTTCTAACCCAACGAAGCATGCGCCAGTCCAAGCCAAGAGCAGCCAGTTTCTTGAGGAGAATGCTGTGGGAGACGGTGTCAAAAGCCTTGCTGAAGTCAAGGTAAACCACATCCACAGCCTTTCCCTCATCCACCCAGTGCGTCACTCTGTCATAGAAGGAGATCAGGTTCGTCAGGCATGACCTGCCTTTCATAAAGCCATGCTGACTGGGCCTTGTTATAAATGATCGCCTGCTTCCCCTGCAAGTGCTGCATGATGACTCTCAGGAGGATCTGCTCCATGAGCTTTCAATTCCTGCAAGTCCTTTCAAGTCCTGCACCTGAAGAGGAGCAACCCCCGGTGCTGGGAGCCATCCAGATGGAAAGAAGCTTGGATGAAAAGAACCTGGGAGTCCTGCTGGATGCCAAGTTGAACTTGAATCAGCAATGGACCTTTGCTGCAAAGAAGGCTAACGGTATCCTGGACTTCATTAGGCAGGGTATTGACAATAGACTGAAAGAGTTGATCCTTCCTTTCTGTTCAGCACTGGCAAGATACACCTGGGTCCAGTTCTGTGCTCCCTAGCACATGGGCATACTGGGGAGAGTCCAATGAAGGGCCACAGAGATAGTGAAGAGATTGGTTTATCTTTCCTATGAGGAAAGGATGAGATCCAGGACTGTTTAGCCTGGTGTGTTGGGTCTGTCTGAGCTGGAGTCACCTTTTTCCTGCAGCAGCCCACACAGTGCTGTACTCTGCACTCGTAGCTGGAACAGCACTGATATCACTCAAGTGTTGTGTCTATTGCTGCATAGTGCTGGCACAGCATCAGGACTCATTCCAAGCCCCCAAGAGCCAGCAGGCTGGGGGTGGGCAAGTGATGGGGAGGGGACATTGCCAGGGCAGCTGACCTAAACCAACCAAAGGGATATTCCATAACACCTGATGTCACACTCAGCAATAAAAAGGGGGGCACTTGTGGGGGACAGGGCTGTTCCTCTTGAACAACCACTATGCGTTTTGAGGCCCTGCTTCCCAGGATGTGGCTGAACATCGCTCGTTGATGGGAAGTAGAGAATAATTTTTTCCCTCTCTCTGTGCTTCCACACGGACTTATTGTTCCTTTTGTTTCTTTTTTCTCCCCACTCCCTTTCCCTTTAATTAAACCTTTCTCATCTCAAACCTCGAGTTCTCTGTGTTGTATTTTCTCCCCCTTCCTCTTTGAGGAGAGGGGGAGTGAGAGAGTGGTTGTGGTGGAGCCTGGCTGCCCACCTGAATAAAACCACCACACCTGGAGAAGAGAAGGCTCAGGGTTTCTCATCAGTGGGAGGGTGCAGGGAAGGTGCAGAGAAGATGGAGCCAGGCTCTTTTCAGTGGTGCCCCCTGACAGGACAAGAAGCAAGGGGCACAAACAGAAGGAACACAACAGATTCATCCTGAACACCAGGAAGCACTTTACTGTGCAGGTGATGGAGCACTGGCACAAGTTGCCCAGAGGGGTTGTAGTCTCACTCCCTGGAGATACTCAAAAGGCCTCTGGACATGGTTTGGGTGTAGGTGGCTCTACTTGAGCCAGGGGGTGGACAAGATGACTTCCAGAGGTCAACTTACAACCTCAGTCATTCTGTGCTTCTATGGAAATCATTCTCAGTACAGGTACCAGCCTGACCTCTGGTTGCTTGCACAAGAACAGACTCATAAGCATCTGGGTTCTAAGAAAGCTGTAATTAGGGAAATACAGAGACTATAAATCAACTTCTTTAAAGCTATTTAGTCTTCTTTTACAATTAGCTGAGAATTAGCTCTCTGATAACTTGAACTTTTATTTTGTAAGGTACTTTTCACCAGATACATTTTTGGATTTCATCAAGAAAGCCACACACAGTTTCAAAAAAGACAACTGTTCTATTAATACCCTTGTATTGATGATACTGAGCTGCAAAATTGTCTATCTTTTTTGCTTCTGGGAATTCTGCAATGGTACAGTGTCTGATGGACCTTTGGTTAGGGCATACCATACTGCTCACTCATATCCTATTCATACTGATGGCAGCCAGCATTACAGTCTTTAGGTTTTTACAGGATTTTTCTGGAAGTAAACAACTCTATTCATCATTTCTACCATGGAGCAAAAGGATGTTTATGTGAAAACATGATGCTTCACTTCAAAATAGACAAGGACATGCCAGTGGCATCATCACTGGTCATCCCACGTCGATGGATATGTGCAGTACAGCACAGTCTTAAAGGCCAACTAATATAGGCACTAAAGCATACACTTACTCCTACTCAGGTCATCTGCTGTGTAGATCACTAACTCCTCAATGTACTATAGTCTTTTAGGTAGGATCACTACATAAGGCACGGTACTTAGGACTGAAAAACTCAAACAGTTGCTTTCCCTTCTTGAAAACCCATTATGGAATTACAGTCCTCATAGGACTCGGGCATTTATTTATTTATTCATCTATTTTGCTTCCCTCATCCAAAAGAGGCATTTGTTTTAAAGAGTGAAGAGCAGCTTTTGGTTTATTACACAACCCCGAGCTGACACTCTCCTTCCACAGTAAGACATATAGTTATTCTGTAAATTCAAACCTTTTGATAACTTTCCTAATGATTTCACTTTGATGTCTGAACTTGTACATAAAACCTGCTGGAGTACTAGGGCTGTGAGTGCATACTGAGGTCCTCTGGGCAACATTTCAACCATGTTGAAATGATGCAGGACATGGAAGAGTTCAATGCAAACACAGATTTTTTCCTGAGGATGCCAGGCCACAACCTAAGTGTTGATCATGAACTGAAGTTTCACTTTCATCAGAAAATACAAATTCTGACTAAAACTATTTGGAACTCTTTAAAATGTCACTAAAACCAGAGGCCTTTGGGATTAGTTTTCTCTTGTCTATGAATATTGATCATGCACCATCTTTTTCTTTCAAAACAAATACCAAAAAAAGGGTGTGATTATGACCCTTTTCTATCCACATATGCACTATCCTTTTGTCTGTCATTGGACTAAACTAGCAATACCTTCTTCTTTGATTATGCTCCTAGGAACACAGGATAATTAAGGATGGAGTGTCTCTCAGGAGGTTACTACTCCAACTTCTTGCTTAAAGCAAGGTTAGCTGCAAGATCAGGCCAGGCTGTTCCGGGCTATGTACAGTCAGGTCTTGAAAAAGTCCAAGGATGGAGACAGCACAACCTCCACTGCTGGTCTGTCCTCATGAAGAAATTGCTTTTTCTCCTATTCAGTCTGAACCAATCTTGCTTCATCAGACTTCTGTTGTCTCACACGATCCCACTATGTACTGCTGTGAAAAGCCTGTCTCTGTATCCTCCATCACCACTCCATAAGTACTGGGGTGCTGCTGTTAGGTCTCCCCACAGGCATCTCTACTACAAGTTGCACAAACCCAGCTCCCTCAAGCTCTTCTTGCAGGGCAAGTAAGTGCTCCAGTGCCCTGACACTGGCAGCTCTCCCTCCAGTATATCTATGTCTTTATCCTGCTAGGGGCCCAAAACTGAAGGAAGTGTTCCAGATGCAGTCTTATAAGTGCCAAGTAGAGAGGGATAGATAACTCCCTCCTTTAATTTACTGGCTGTGCTCCTGCTAACACAACCCAGGATGCTGTTGGCCATCCCTGTTGCCAGGGCTCACTGCTGGTTAGGCCCACCAGGACCCCCAGGGTCTCTTCAGCAGAGCTGCCCCCAGGCAGGCAGGCCCCAGCCTGGATCACTGCAAGGAGATTCATTTCATTTGAAGGACTGATATGAAGAGTTTTTCTTGTTGTGAAAAAGGGATGTTAAAAATTTACAGACTCACCATAATAGCATTATCAGCAACACTGTAGCCCTCTATAATCCATTTGCCCCAGTTCACTAGCCCATGAATGCATATCTTAGTAGTTGCCTGAACATACATGGTGATAAATAGATTCCTGTTTCAGTCCAACCTTTTCCAAAAGGATTTCATATCAAGTTACTACTGCATCCACTGTTAATAGCTAACATTTGTCAATAAGTCTTGTATCCAATTCTGACACATGTTTTATCACTCACCAACAGGTAAGACTTTGTTCTTTAATGTTATACCCTACCGCTAAGATGAATGCACGAAGTACTTTTTGTGTGTGTGTTTTTGTTTGTTTGTTTGTTTGTTTTTCCCCTTTCTGTTTTTCTTTCATTTGCCATGGTAAATTTGTCATTCTCCTCAATCCACCCTTCAATCAAATCCTGGCACACAGAGTACAGTGAGTTTTGCTGTTAACCTTGAAGTCTTGTTTGGTGTGAATTAGATATCTTCTAAAAATATATATATATTTATTTATTTACTTATTTATTTATCTGTAGCTTTTCTTTGTATCCAGTGCTGTATCCAAAATTCCTTCCAACTGCACATTGGTTAATGACACTGAATATTGCCTGGATTAACACTTTTGCCTGTTTACCAGATCTGTTATGCCATTCTTGATTTATCTGATCATTCTTCATCTACTTGTTTATGGTTCTCTCATTTATTTGTAATGACTGCCCTTGCACCTAGTGTTTTTTTAACCGTTGTGCATTACTACCAGGCATGTAGCAGAGGCCAGATCTTTCCACTTTCAGTTTTTGAAGAAAATCTAGAAACTCCTTTAGAATTTTCATTTATAGGTCATAATATTTGGCAAATAAGTATTCGTTGAACTTGTTATTTCTTCAACAGCAGAACATTTCAGTTCCTAGTTATCAAATTGCTTTTTTTTTTTTTTTTTTTTTTTTTTTTTTTTTTTGTCCATCTGAGGAGTTAAATTATTATGCTTTGGTAATTTATTTTAACTCATGGTGGTAATATCTAGTTTCTTTCTCTTTATAAACAGATTGTATGATGCTTACTCAAAGTGGCCTCCAGCATTTTTATTTTTCCCTAGTTTTATTTTTATTTTTTTTTCCTATCGCTGTATTTCTACGCCGCAGGCAAAGTTCACTTTTTCTAAAATGGCTTTGTATACACTTAAATCTTTTAAGAATGGTTTTATGTCAGCTGTAATGTCCTCATGGTGCAAATGAGAAAGAAAGAAAGAAAGAAAGAAAGAAAGAAAGAAAGAAAGAAAGAAAGAAAGAAAGAAAGAAAGAAAGAAAGAAAGAAAGAGAAAGAAAGAAAGAAAGAAAGAAAGAAAGAAAGAAAGAAAGAAAGAAAGAAAGAAAGAAAGAAAGAAAGAAAGAAAGAAAGAAAGAAAGAAAGAAAGAAAGAAAGAAAGAAAGAAAGGAAGGAAGAAAGAACGGAGGGAAGGAAGGAAGGAAGGAAGGAAGGAAGGAAGGAAGGAAGGAAGGAAGGAAGGAAGGAAGGAAGGAAGGAAGGAAGGAAAAGTAACAAAAAGTATAACAGAAAAAAATGGAACCAGATATTTTGGTCCTAAATATGGATTCTGTTTTCTGTGATAGAAACCTTTTTTTTTTTTTTTTTTTTTTTTTTTTTTTTTTTTTTTTCTGGGTATCCATAGGCTATAGAAGAAAATCTGGTGCAGTTCTTTTATTTCTTTAGATATTGTTTTTTAAATGGAGTTGGGAGGCTTTCTGTTTAGAACAATTCAAGCCTATGATTTTTCTCAGTTTTAATGATGAGGGATCATGTCTTTATCCAGCTGACCTGGTTTCCTGAGCCACACATATAATTCTGGCTTTCAGTTACCCCAGTTGCTCTGTTTCCATTTAGAAATCCCAGCCTGTTAAAATTTACCTGGCCTTGTGTAGAATTGCCAGGTTGCCTGTTATCCTGAATCTTTTCTAAACAGAGTTGCCAGGTTTAAAATTAGAAAATTAGAAAATTTTAAAATTTAAAATTAGGCTCTGTGCCTAGTGCTTTAATTTCCAGTGGGCTACACTAATTAAACGTCTATAATCTTTGCTCTGTAGTGTTCTCCTGTCATTTATGACCATCTTATCTCTCCAGGAGTCTGAAAAAATAATTTAAAAAAACCTTCTCATTACCAAGACTTATACTGCCTTTCCATTTAGCTCCTTATAAGGTGCGTCTTTTGTGAGAACTAAGTCCAAATATGATGACCCAGGTGGAGAAATGTGGGGATTCTTTTTCTAACCCTTGTGACAACAGGCTCAGACAGTTCCTGTTAAAGCTAATAGTGAATAAAATTCCTATAGCTTACAGTCACCTGATCACACCTGCAAGGCCACAGTCACCACCAAGACAGCTTGCTCTCGTCTCAGACAGCAAGTTCTCAGTCTCCAACATGCTGTCGGCTTGTTCAGCTGCATTCCTCTAAATGGCCTGGAACAAATAGTCTCAGTGGAGCATCCAAATTTGTTACACTCTTAGTCACAAGTTCAGCTATTTAAGGAGAATTTTGTTTATATTAGGAATCTATACACACACACATACACACACATTTTTTTTCTTTTTATTTAAAAAAAAACAACAACAACAACAAAAAACAAACAAGATTCTCAAAGATAATGACAGCTATAATGGCAGCTATAGCTACTGGTCAGCCTCCCTGATCACTGTCGCTCACACAGCAATATTTGACTCAGTGCCCTCCTTTTCTTCTTAAATGAACTGCTCCCAGTCCTCATTTTACTTTTTCCATATTACCAAAAAAAAAAAAAAAAAAAAAAAAGTTGATATATTGGTGGACTTAGAAAGTATTAAGAGCAAGAAGCTCCTTGCAAAGGCCTTCTGGGATTGGTTCACTTTGACTTGCTGCCATCCTTTGCCCTGAAACTTTCATTAGTAGGAAATACATTAGTATTTTAGGAACAATTACTTATGGGTGTGTAAAACACAGTTTATGTGTGGTAAACAGAAGTAACCTCAATTTATACTATTGCTGATGAAAGGGCAGTTGTATCTGTAGAAAGGCATGTTATCAAGTAACAAATAAAATGAAATTTCAGTCTGGTGAAACCAAGGGCAGAACCATACTTGCTTTAACTTCACCAAAATTTCAGTCAAAATACCTCCTCCAGATCAAGCCAAAGAAGCATTTACCAAGACAGAAGATCTTTAAAAAAGATAAAAAAAAAAAAAGAAAAAAAAAAAAGAAAAAAAAGATATCCTTTCTATATGTGAGTTATCATGTGTTTATTATCTAACAAAATTGTCTCCATGTCATGTGCATGACCTTTACAACAAAGGAAAACTAATGTTTGCTGATAGATCTCCCCTAGCAGTGAGCTGATCTATCATGTACAAAGACTTTCCACCTTTCTGAACTGAACAGAGTGGCTGAGTCATATCTAGTTGTGTAGGTTCAAGTCTGGGCAAACAAAATGTGTTCTAAGAATCGGCTGTTCTTTGTGTTATGTCCTTAGCCAAAGTGTAGGACATAATTGTCACTAACTCACAAATGTGGAATACCTTTAAAAGCTGTACCATTGATAAAAGTTTTGGAAAAGTCTCTTGATGTGTTCTCCGTGCAAAGCAATGCTGTTTGATGTCCATCTGTAAATAGTTTGATCAGTGCTATTTAGGGAATGTTGATACTGATTTTTGAAGCACCTGCACTTCTCTCTCCCCACCCAGACGCTGGATTTTTCTCCAGAGACTTTACAAGCTGAGAAGGAAACAGAGAAATGAAACAACCTCTGAGAGCCCCAAAGGAAAAAAAAATATCACAGGTACGTTAAATCCTCTGAGATTGTCTTGCATGTTATCCATTTCGGATAAATAATATACATAAGGTGAAGAAGAAGAAGAAAAAAAAAAAAAAAAAGGTAGTCTTGGATGTCATTAACATTTCAACTTTTTCAAATATTCTTGCCTCATGCAAATGCATGTTCATCAGGCATATACTGCAACTATGATTTGTATTTCTATCATCCTCCAAAGCATGACTACAAATAAACAGTTATTCACTAAATGTTTCCAGTCCTTCCTGCTCTTGGTTTTAATCTACTACAACCTCTAACCTCTCTGTCCCAATGACTTGATTCTAGTCCCTTCAGTTTTCTCTTTACCTTCAGTGTGTCTTTCCTCCATCCAGTTATCCTTGCCACAAATGTCTTTGCATTTTGCCTGAGGAAAGTCCTGTTCTGAGTTCTAGGTTTTTGGCACAATTTTCCTTTTTTTTGTTTGTTTGTTTGTTTGTTTGACAGTGGTGTTGACCCAGTTCTTGCTCCTTTCAAGACCTAATTCTCTGAAAGAAGAATTTCTTTCTCAGGGGAAAGGGTTAATGTGCTAATTTTTATTATTATTATTATTTCCTATGTTTGCCTTCAAAAATGAAATGGAAAGAGTCAAAAGGTGGAAATACATACCCTGAAGTGGTATATGCTATAAGAGATATGCATGTGGTATACAGAACATTCTTCCATTTTGATCCTTTTATTTATTTATTTATTGACGTTTACTACATATAAAAATGAAGCAGGAAACAAGGTAGTTAATATTATCATCAGTTACTAGTTTAATATGGGATTAAAAATAAAGGGGGTACAATAAGAATGTAAGCATGTGGAAACCATAAAAAAAGGTGGAAAAAAAGACTACAAGTCTAAATGCAAGGCTGAGATGAAAGTCCTGGTCCCACACAAATACAGGCTCTTCACAAACAGCAAGCTTAGCCAAAATGGTACAAAGCCATTACCAAACTCCTGTTATTTAAGAGACACTGAGTATCTGGAGCCCTTTTCCTAGGGAAAAAGAAGAGTGACCACTGAATTTCACTTATTAACTAGCAAGTTAGAAACACTGTACATTAGGGACCTTGTGGATCTCACTGAACCATGCAGATCTGAGGTAGCCATTCCCTGGGCAACCCATTCCAATGCCTAATCACTCTATGAGATGAAATTTCTCCTAATTTCCAACCTGAACCTCCCCTGGTGCAACTTGAGACCATTCCCTCTAGTCCTGTTGCTAGTTATTTGCTAGAAGAGGCCAACCCACAGTTCCCCACACCTTCCTTTCAGGTAGTTGTAAAAAGCAATGAGCCTTCACTTCTCCAGACTAAACAACCCCAATTCCTTCAGCTGCTCCTCACAGGACTTGTGTTCTGGGCTCTTCACCAACCCCGTAGCCCTTATCTGGACATGTTCCAGGGCCTCGATGCCCTTCTTCTACTGAGGGGCCCAAAGCTGAACATAGTAACAGAGCTTAGTACAGGAGGACTATAACCTTAACCCAAATGATGTGAAAAACAAAACAAACAAACAAAAAAAGGGGGGGGGGGGGGGGGGGAATTTGCAAGCTCCTGGAATAGAAATGGGCAGTATTTTATAGCTGAGACATAAACTATAACTTTGAACACTCAGATTAACCAAATAGTAAGAGGTTTATCTTTGTCTTCCATATATCTAAGTGTCTTGTATTTTCATAAAATCATGTCATTTAAGTTAGGAAACTCAGTCATTATGAACTACATTCTTAGAGATATTGTCACTACCAATTTGGTACTTGCTATAGAGAGTGGTTTTAGAGCTTTGGAACAACACATACTGTTAACTGGAATTGAAACAGTTGTTTTCTGAGCAAGAAGCATGGTTGAAAGAGAAGCACATAAGTAAGAAGACATATTGTTAAGACTTAAGAATGTTTATGCAGTAAAGTACTGTACAGAGTGGTCTGAGTGCTTCAAAACTCTTAATGTTATGCAAGTTCAATATACATACATTTTTTGTCATATTCATCATGCATAGAGAAAATCAGTTCAAAAGTGTGTGAGGGTTGGCAAGTCTGCAGAATAAATAAATAAATAAATAAAAAATAAAAGCGTATAGCAGACAGAAATCCAAAGCAAATCTTCCATCCTGCCTGCTGGTCCTTAATGCTCTCTCCTTATTCTCCTTATTACTTTTATGTCAGTGAAAATAATGGCAACCAGTGCATAACGACTGTTATCAGTCAGTAAAAGAATGAGGTCTTCTGAGTTTCTAGTGATTTAAAATATCAAGTACAGGGCCTCCCTGGACCTAGTACTTATCAGAGCTTTGGATATCATGATAATTCAATGCTAGCAGTCACATCAACTTCTGAAAGAAGCTTTCATCCCCAAAACCATGTAGACTCCACTACTAGAATACAATCAGATGCAAATACACATATAACCTATATTTTACAGAATAGAGAAAACACAATGCATAGGTTATAGACTAAAGAGAACAGAATAACTCTACCTTCTGTGTTCAGCATCAGTGGTATTTTCTGTTGTAGTGGAATCCAGGGAGACAGCAACTTTGCTGTGCTGTTTTAGGAAACACTTCCACAAAGTGAGCAACTCAAACCCACCAAAAGATTGTGAATCTTATAAATCAGTTTTAATTGAACTAGAAACTAGAGCAAAGACATTTTTAAAACCGGGAAAGTTCAGACCAACAGAGTGAGACAAAAGAGAAGATTGTTAAATAAATCTTTGTCAACTACCATATGCTTTTTTTTTTTTTTTTTTTTTTTTTTTTTTTTTTTTTCCCACATTGGCTTCAATTTTCAATTTAACAACTTCAGAAAGTTTTCTAGACTCCAGCACACTTTCCAGACTCATTTCTGCATCCCGAACATTACTTTTTATACATGTCATCCTTGAGGCTATGCTACACATTTGCTTTTCCTGTAATCTCCACATTTCTGCCGTTGCTGAAGACAGTTAATTTGCTGAGATGTCTTCTGCTCTCCCTGCTCCACCTCACAGCCCAATGAGACCTTCCCATCAAGCACCCCTGTTACTGTCAAGAAAGAAGTTTTCTCCCTCCTTCCACACAGATCCCAATACAACCCAGTGTGCAGCAGGCAGAACAAAATTAACAACCAGCCTTCCTCTCTACAGACTGGCCCACTTTTTTTGAAGGAACCTAATGTACAGTAACTCTGGATAAACCCTTTAAACCATCACAAATGTCCAAGGTCATTTTGTGTTTTTTGATCTTCATGTCACAGAAGTTTAAGATACACAGTCATCCCTGCAAGACTGATTTATAATGCACACACCACTGAATCCCTCTTGAATCTGTTGACATTATGCCTTTCAGAAATGATCCATCTCCATGTAGCTTTGATGAAATTGGTATCACACTCTTAGTTCCCTGCTCTTTTATGTACCTTTGTGACTGTGACTGTAATTCCAGGAAATGCAAGGTGGGTAATTTTCACAAAAGCTTTACATGCACAGAACATTTATATTGACACAATATATATTCACAGAATCCAAAGGCAGTGACTGGGAGAATGAAGTTAGTACGCAGTGTAGGAGAAGATCATGCCTGAGACTGTCTGAGGAGACCAAATATGCACAGGTCCATGGGACCTGTTGAGATGCATCCAAAAACACTGAGGGAACTGGCAGATGAAGCCATTAAACCACTGTCCATCATATTTGAAAGTCATGGCAGTCCAGTGAAGTTCCCAGTGACTGGAAAAGGGGAAACAAAATCCACATTTTTTAGAAAGGGAAAAAAGAAAGACATGAGAAGCTGCAGGCCAGTTAGTCTCACCTTTGTGCCCAGCAATGTCATGGAGCACAGCCTCCTGGAAGCTATACTAAGGCACATGGAAAACAAAGAGGTAATTGGTGACATTTGACATGGCTTCACTAAAGGCAAATCATACGTGACAAATCTGGTGGTGGCTTTCTACAATGGGCTTACAGTATTGGTAGAGAAGGAAAGAACAACTGATGTCTTCTACCTGAATTTCTGCAAAGCATTTGACACTGTCCTGCATGACATCCTTGTCCCTAAATTGGAGAGACATGTATTTGACAGATGGACCAGTCAGTGGATAAGGAATTGGCTGGATCGTTGCACTCAAAGATTTGTGATCAATGGCTCCATGTCCAAGTGGAGACCGGTGATGAGTGGCATCTCACGGGGTGCTGTATTGAGAACAGCACTATTCAACATCTTTGTTAGAGATGTGGACCGTGGGATTGAGTGCAACCTCAACAAATTTGCCAATGACACCAACATGAGTTGTGTGTTCAGCCTGCTGGAGGGAAGGGATGTCATTTAGAGGGATCTGGACAGGCTTGAGAGGTGGGCCTGTGAAAACCTCATGAAGTTAAAGTGCAAGGTCCTGCACTTGGGTTGGGACAATCCCAACAACAAATACAGACTAAGTAGAGAATAGATTAAAAACAGCCCTGAGGTGAACAACCTACTGTACCAAGAAACTTGACATGAGTTAACAATGTGTTCTTGCAGCCCAGAAAGCTGACCACATCCTGGGCTGCATCAAAAGAAGCATGGCCAGCAGGGCAAGGGAGGTGATTACCCCCCTCTACTTTGCTCTTCTCAGACCCCACTGGGAGCACTGCATTCAGCTCTGGGGCCCCCATCACAAGAAGGACATGGAATTATTAGAACAAGTCCAGAGAAGGACCATAGAGACGATCAAGGGGCTGGAGCACCTCTCCTTCAAGGACAGATTGAGGGAGTTGCAGTTGTTCAGCCTGGAGAAGAGAAGGCTCCAGGAAGACCTTATAAGCAGCCTTCCTGTCCCTAAAGGTGGCCTACAGGAAAGCTGAGAAGGGACTCTTTGTCGGTGAGTGTAGCGACTGGACAAGGAACAGCGGCTTTAAGTTAAAAAGGATAGGTTAAATTAGATATAAGGAGGAAATTCTTCACTCAGAGGGTGGTGAGACACTGGAACAGGTTGCCCAGAGAAGCCATGGATTCCCCATCCCTGGGTATTTCCAAGGCTGTATTGGATGGGGCTTTGAGCAGCCTGGTGTAGTGGGAGGTGTCCCTGCCCATGGCAGAGGAGTTACAATTAGATGGTCTTTAAGGTCCCTTCCAACCCAAACCATTTGGTGACTGTATGTTATCGGGCATGTTCCATATGGGATCCTAAGGTCTTCAAAAGCAATGAGCAACACATCAGACTCACATAGTAGAATAGCTTTGTGAGAGGAGAGGCAAGCAGGGATTTTTGAAGTAGCAAAGGCATTTTAAGTTCTAATTACTTTTACAGTCAGTTGAAAGGTTGTGACTGTCTTCAGTGGAAACTAGATTAGGAATTGTGTGTGCTTGTAAGCACACATACATATTTCTATATTGACTTCAAAGTCAGGCACAGAAATAAAAAAAAAAAAAATAATAAAAAATCACCTAAACCTGTTATGCTATAAACAGTGCTCACCCATGTGTGAATTTTCTTAAGATTAGGAAGACTGAATTTGTATACACAGTGTGTCAAGATACATACAGCCTCTGACAACTTTCACATTTTGCTATTCTGGAAGGAGGTCTCATCTCTTCTAGACACCCAAAATGAAGCTTTGTGCCTAAAACAAAGTGGCAGTATAAAGCACCATGCCTAATAGAATAAAAGCAATACCATATCTGTATCCAGAACGCATAAGGTTACAGTTTTCTGAGGCTTATTTTTTTTATGCTATTTTTGCATAACCCAAGCTTTTGCATAACCCATGGCTTTTGCATAACCCAAGTGACAGTCTAGCCTTCAGACTGATGACTCTCCAAACCTTATTCTTTTTTCCTGGTGTTTGTTAAAATGACACACTTCTTCAAGCCCCTTGGGGATGTGGAACATATCCAGAGTGGAAGTTCTGGGAGTCACAAGGTATCCTCCTGGTAATAATAGCTTTATTATAACACTCTGTGCTCTTCCAGCTTATACACTAGATTAGAAATGTTTGTCCAGACAAAGTGTTTTTAGAGTAAATTGCTAATGAGAAATAATGAAATGCTGATATTTCTTCCTTCCTTCCGCAATTTCTTATTTAAGGCACCAAACTCCCAACATTAACTTATTCCCTTCAGAGTCATAGGACAGACTCTGGCTTACTAACTTCCTGCCTAATGGATCTTTCTGCACAAATTGGGCTTATAGGGGTTTATTTTTCCCTGGAGAGAAAATAGCTGGATTATGCTTTTTTGTTGTTGTTCTTTATCTATTATTTACATAGCAAAACCATTCCTATTTTTTCTTGCTGAAAATGTGCAGTTATTCCTGGTATCAATAAAAAGGTTTTTGTTAGTGCAAAAAAATATCGTGTACTGTATTTTTTCTAAACACATATTACAGAAATACTTATTTGGTCTATGGCAAGTCCAATTTGGACTGTCATAGTTGATATAGGAGATAAGATATTGCATTCCAAAATACAAAAGATTTTTATGCACGTGCCCAAGGTTTGCAGATACCCATACTTATTTTCTCTTATCCACAAAAACTATTTCTCCATGATTCTTTCTATACTTTTTCGACATCAGGCTCAGCTTCAAAATACAGATAAAGAGTAATATTTGTTAGCAGAAGTTAATGTATACTCACGGAAGACAATATATTTCAGTTTCGTTAAAAGCTGATTAAATATTACTTTGTTTAAGTATTAAAGGATGCTTTTTCTTACTGACACAGAAAATCTATAACATCAGTAATCTGAAAGGTTTTTAGATATTACTGTTTGAAAAGCAAGCTCCATTATGCCCATGGAATTTTCTCTGCTGACATTTAGCTGTTAGTAAGGGTGACCTCAGTCTCTGACTAATGTGAATGTCATGATTAATGACATTCAGTCATGTGCCCAAGAAGATGACGTGCTTCAGGTGAGGCTGTGTCAGAAGAAATGACTAGACACAGAAATCTGTCAATCTAATGGTTAACCAGACACAGAATCTACCAGTCTAGAGAGAGCTATTTATAGCAGCTTTCTCCAGAGGAAGTGGAAACTTAATTAGACACAGCAATACCCATGTGAAATAGGTAAGAATGCAGTAAGCAATTTAAATGTGTGCATAAAAAGATACCAAGTTTTGTTGATCCAATAAGGATTACACAATAAATGAGAGGGAGGTTCTGGGAGAAAGTCTGGTCCCACTGAAATCAAATAAAAAATTCTACCGGACTTTAAAGGGGCCAAAATTTTACCTCTATTCACTGAAAATCAGTTTATTCCTTCTCTATAGTGTCATTATATTTACTATTAATAGCTTGCGTAACTAGGCAAATACAGAAATATTTCATATATTTCTAAGAAAACTCTGAAGTTATACAGAAATGTAATACTTGGATTCAGAAGTATACGTATTTAGCATGATCTCTTTAAGTATAGTTTTAATATTCTAAGAAAAGTATATAAAATGCTTAAGGTATTATTACCATATTTACTGGTGTAGCTCTCTGTGATATTTGTATTAAGAACATACAATGAAAGTCAAAGGTTTGTCTAAGATTTGTGATCAACTAGTAAAAATGTTCTCTTTTCTGTAGCTGGTAGGGAAACTCATCCTTTGAAAGATGAAGTGTAAGCATGGAAAACATTAAAGACTGCTAATCTTTAATAGCTGTTCACCACTTGCTTGTGCAAACACCTCTTCTGTGTGCTCCCCTTTAGCATTTGCACACATTAGCTGAAACCGTAGCAGCACACATCCTTAATATTGCACCACTATTATTGACTGCCTAGCCACAAAAGCTGACATTGTAATTTTTACATTGTACAAAAAGTGTCTTATGGGATGCACCGTTTCACTTTTTCTAATATCTTCCTGTATTTTTTAAGAAATTAAATCTTAAGAACAAATAGAAGGGCTTGATTTGTGGTTGCCAAATTAATATATTTTTATACATA
Source organism: Aythya ferina (assembly GCF_964211825.1). Taxonomy (NCBI): domain Eukaryota; kingdom Metazoa; phylum Chordata; class Aves; order Anseriformes; family Anatidae; genus Aythya; species Aythya ferina. Next base: position 99,213,767 of record NC_140298.1, on the reverse strand, counting down.
TTTATTATTCTGAATGTCTTTTTTTATACATAATTTCTCAGGAAGTTTCCAACACAGAGTTTTTTAGAGAGAGAGGAAAAAAAAAAAAAAAAAAAAAAAAGATCAGGTTAATTCTTTAAAGTGACAAAGTCATATATCAAAGAAATAAAGAATGCAGTACAACTTCAGAACAAGGTTCTGAGAGCTGAAGATCATGAGTACAATTTCCAGAAAGGTAATACAGATAGCCAGTACCAGCTGTGAGCCCCCAACAAAGAAAATATTTTGATAAGAATCATTTTATTTCATTCTCTCAGGTACTTTTTCTGTCCCAATTTTTTTCTGAATGATCACTTGTTGAAGAATAAACATACAGTTCACATCTCTTGACTGCTATAACTTGTGTGACAAATAAGCAGGATTTAGTCACTTCTGGTAAACTTAATACTTCCAGAAGCAATGCTGACTTTTTTTTTTTTTTTTTTTTTTTTTTTTTTTTCCCCAGAGATTACTACTTCAAAAGAATAGAATGCCTCCACTATTTAATAACAGGAATTTCATCAGACAACAACAAACCTTTATTACAGATAACTAGAATGGTGAGTATGTAGTTGTCTTCAAAAATAATATTAAAAAAAAAATCTTAAGAACAGAAGAAATTTCATTGGACTCTCACTGACAGTAACTCACAATGTCCTATGTTGTCACAGAGGTCAGTGGTTTACAAAAGGTAACTGAAAGCAAATCACTATAAGTAGTACAGCTATGGTATTTCTAAAGGTAAAGGAAACACACAAACAAATAAACAAAACTTTAGTGTAGCTGAAAATTTTGCAATCATTTTAACATGTATTTATGGAGGATATGTTATGATAAAAAGCTCCCTGATTTATAAGTTCTGAAAATAGAGTAATAGGGACAATTCTCACTCACTGAAAATGAAATGCAATGAAATAACTTAAGATCTGTTGCCCTGAAGTGGGCAGAATTCTACTTGAATTAAGCTACTTAAAGGAGGAAAGATTGAATCACACCCATTGTCAAATAAAACTTGCACAATTCTTTTTAGTGTCAATCTCAAATCATCAGAAACACAGTAAAATTAAAGGTAAAGCCAATACAACTTCTGGGCAAGATTTCTGGCCTTCTGTTTCTATCCCCATATTGTAATTTTCATTCTCTTATAGTAGGTATTTCAGTAAAACCTTATACTGTTGGATAAAACTATTTTAAATTGAAAATATATAAAAAATCAATATAATTTAAAAGGAAATTATTATTTATTTATTTTTTTTTTTTTTAACATGAAAAAATAAAAGCATCATTGGATTTATTTCAGCATTAGTTTCTTGGCTGGATACAACTATTTTATGAAGTTTATGTTACTGAGAAATGTAATATTTTCCAAGTGTTACCTGTAGTTTTCTCAAATGACTTGACATAGACTTCTCTTTCCTACCGTATGTCTTTGTTTACTCATTTCTTACTGGAACCCGCTGATGCCTTTGTAAATTGCTAAAATTAATTTCAATCCTCCATGTGAATTGCTCCGTATGTAGATGACTAGAATGTTTCCGATTACTATAATTGAACATTTTAAAAAATGGCTTTTAAATGCACTAATTACCCTCTTATGTCTAGAGCCAGTTGGAAACTAAAAGAGTATCCTCTGCTGCAGAATCTGCAGCAGATGCTGTTTTCCATAAAGTAAGAATCTAGCATCTATCTGGATGTCCAGCTGGAAAACTAGAGGAAAGGACCTTGAGGGATTCCCTGGGTTATGATGAAAGCTGGTAAACCAGTCACATGTTCAAAGCTGGGCAACTTCTATACAAAAGTAGCTGCTTCTAGATGGAAAATAATCACTCCATAAAAGTGCATGTCAGAATATTGTAATTTTGTTTCTATTTTGCAATTCAAAACATTTTCAAAATGTAAATGGCCCCCCAAAATAAGACCTTTTAGGGGGAGTTTTGACTGTGATTCTTGTTAAAAAATAATGACCATGCCATTTTCCCACATGGTGTTTTTCTTCCTTGCCAGAAAATTACCTCCTGTTATTTACAGGAAGAAGTTTGGCCTGGGTTCCTTCTGTGCTCCCAATTCGTATTAAAGAAATAGCAAATGCTGTCATTAATAAATAAATAAATAAATTTCTAACTTCCCTCTTTTCCCACAAGGAAAATATATTTATGAACACCTGGTGAACTCTCACTAATGAAACTCTTTGCCTGCCAAGGAAGTTCCCACCATTGCCAGCTCTGAAATAGGTAGTTCTTTTAAACAATAAGGTTCAATGATGTTGAACTAAAAATGTTGGTTCTCATAAAAACTGCTAAGTGGCAAATGTGATTTTATCTGATGAAGTGTATTTCATTAAAATGGTTATTAATTATACCTGAAGTGACTTTTCTTAAGGAATCATATATATATATATATATATATATATATATCCCTTATGATATATATATATATATATATATATCATAAGGGAGTAAGAGATATTAAAGGTGTATTCATAAAAAATTTTTAGTGGAAAGTGAAATAAATCTTGAATTTCCAACTGAAACGAAAATTCCCTCTAAAACATGGCTGTAGCTGAAGAGTGTGTAAAACTATTTACACTTGTAGCATTGTAATGAACATTGTACATTTGTAAGTTGTTATTGGAAAATTAGGTTTCATAGAATCATAGAATCACAGAATGGTTTGGGTTGGAAAGGACCTTAAAGACCATCTAATTGTAACTCCTCTGCTCTGGGCAGGGACACCTCCCACTACACCAGGTTGCTCAAAGCCCCATCCAACCCAGCCTTAAACACATCCAGGGATGGGGAATCCACAGTTTCTCTGGGCAACCTGTTCCAGTGTCTCACCACCCTCTGAGTAAAGGATTTCTTTCCAATAGCTAATGTCCTAATGTCTAATTTATGCACTTTGAGTTTAAAGTCATTATCCCTTGTGCTATTACTACAATCCCTGAATGAGAGTCCCTCTCCAGCTTTCCTGTAGGCCACCTTTAGGGACAGGAAGGCTGCCTAAAAGGTCTTCCTGGAGCCTTTTCTTCTCCAGGCTGAACAACTGCAAGTCCCTCAATCTGTTTTTGAAGGAGAAGTGCATTGTCTTTCGCATACTGGGGATGAGACTTGGCGGAGCTTTCTAGATGCAGTCTAATATATATTAGAAATATATATGTAGTCTAATATATATTTGGAACCTAGCTATATTTAAAAAGTACTCAGTAAAGTCTGTACTCCAATGCATCCTCCAGGGCATCGATAAAGGTGTTTAACAGAACAGGTTCCAGGACAGACACTCATAGTACTTCATTACCCAACACTGAATTTGACATTTCACTCATCTAATAGTTCCCCCATCTAGACCACAGCATCTTAACTTTGATACAAAGATGCTGTGGGACACCACATCAAAAATCTTGCTAAGATCAGAATAGATGACATACACCTCTCTCCTTTCATCCATAAATCAACATATTCATAGATTATTTTATCATAGATACATAGATGCAATCAGTTTTACTTTTGATGGTTAATCACCCAATCAGCTAACCACCTTTTATCTTTTGTGCTTGTAATGGCTTTGTGGGTGTTATGCTTTGGGATTTTTCCAGGACAAAGTAAAGCTGACTATTGAGTAGTTCCCTGGTTTCTTGCCCTTTTTGAATATGGATGCAATATTCCCCTTTCTGTAGTTTTCAGTCAGATGATGTGAAAAACAAGGCTTGGAAGGCATCACCTTATCTTCACCTGCCCTCGTTAGATTATTCATCTTAGTCAGCAGTGGCCCCACAGTTTTCTTGTTCAACATTTTACTATAACTCACTGGTAGAAGTTCTTGTTGCCCTTGACAACACTTGCCAGTTTCAAATCTAGAAGAACTTTGGCTTTCCTAACAGCATCTCTACATGCCAAGGTAGCATTTTCATATTTCTTCTTTCTAGCTTGTCCTTACTTCTATGCTGTTAACTCTGTTTACCTAAGCTGATGTCCTGATACATATAATCACTTTTCTGAGTATGGGGATGGATCATTCTTGTACTAGAAGGAGGTTCCCCTTAAAGATACTAATTTGCTGGAGAAAGGAAACTTCTCCTGCCCTGAAGAGAAAACAAACAAACAAACAAACAAACAAAAACATTAACAGAGCCAACTGAAATAGTTATTTAGCTCCTTCCATATTCAGAGACATCCAATTCAGTAGGAGTTATGTTCAAGGTCTCAACGTAATTTACAATTATATTAATGAATTTTAGGTAATATAATGGAAATCAGAATTTTCTGCAATTCCTTTGCAACTTACTAAGCTGAGTTGTAGTTGAAATTAATGGCAAACTGTTCCATTGTTAATCACTAAGTTCTTTAGCCAGTCTCATTTTAAAGACAGAAAGGCACTCAGAATACAAGGCATAAATGTTAAATAAATAAAATCATTTTAGATGTGAGCAGTTTTTATTCTTTGCATATGGGATACTATAAATTATGTTGTAGAACACAGATACAAAATATGAGCTTCCAAACTAAAATTTCAAACTATTTGGATTACAATTTATCAAAATAAATTGAAGTTAATACACATTAAATTTTCTTACATTTATTTTTACTTTTGTATCCTGACAAGTATTCTTCAGCCCCCCCTCAAATAAATAAATAAATAAATAAATAAATAAAGGTTTAATATTATTAGATATTATTAGACCTAGACTTATGTGTTCTTTTCCTATGGAAAAATAAAACATTTGAATTTTCAGAAACTACTAAACACCAAGAATATTCATTACACTCAATTATGGAATTATCTAATGTGTACATGAAAATCTGCTATCCACTTGATTCAAGATCTCCCTACATAGTGCAGAAAATATCTGCCAAAAATTGTCTAACCAATTTCATAAATAAGAATGATAGTATCAAAAATTCATTATTATTATCTTATGTTACTGAAATTCATCATTTTAATATCAAATCAGATGGCACGGGACAAAATTCAGTGAAGTACCATGCCAATATAAACAGCAGACATTTTTTCCAGTAATAAGGAGAATCAGTTTGCGTATTTTGATCTTTTTTCCTACAGGCACTTTGTTTTCTTTTGGTCAACAATATCAAAAACAATTCACCATTTACCAGATCAGTCCCAAACAAAATAAAAAAAGACTTGGATAGTACCGGTATTTGGTGCTAACCTTCTGTTATGTGGAAATTGTATATCTTTGGTACCCTGGGTACCAATTCTCTCTAAGAAAGATTGTTTTCCAGTGCCCAGTTCTGTGAGACCCCACTCTTTCCTCCTCTCCCTGCTCACTCACACAGACCTCAACAGACTAGTTCCTGGCTTTCTGACTAACACTGAGGAACTGTATTTATAAATACATCCTGCCACTTTCAAACTCAGAATTTCCTTGCAAGAATATTGTCGTTTTTGCTGAAATGAAAACAAGACCTTGCAAACACTGTTAAATGTTCTTCATGCCACAATGTAATTTGGTTTGACCATTGTTGATGCTGACAGAAAGGACAGGAGAGAAGAGTTCTTGCATTTTAATGGGGGAAAACACTACCTTTCCTTCTAAACGTTTTGGTCAAAAATCACCTCTAACTTCCACTACGCTATTTTTTCCACTTTTTGTGTGAAAAGCTTTTAAAAGATAACAGAAATCTACACTAGATGTCCTTTACTTTTGCTAGTCTGCTTACTAGTTAGAGCATTACACAGAAACCTCAGTCTGAACTTGATCATTTTTTTAAATGGCACACTAAACTTATCATTCATTAGGTAATGCACATGCTGAGATGTTGGCTCACCTACTATCCACAGGAGATACTGCTCAGTGATTGTATTTGTTACTGGTACCATAAAGACACCTGGGACAAAGGCATTTCTTTCTCCTCTCAGGTTCCTCACTGTGGTGCCATTAGAAGGCCAGTACAAGGTTATTTTGGTTCGGAATCTTGCAATTGCATTAGTACCTACAGAAAAGAGAACAGAAACTGAGAACATAGTACTTATGACTGACAGTGAGTGTAATGATCAATATAAAAATGATTGTCCTTATTTTTTTCTAGAAATATCATAGTTTGCTTTTTTTTTTTTTTCTTAGAAGTGTATGTTTTCTTGAGCAATTGATGCATTTTTGAAAAGATTTTCAAGATTTAGCCAACTAAATCAACTAAAATGAAAGTTATACTGTTAAAACTTCACTAAGATTGTTCACATACTCTTGTTAAGAAAACTAACAAAAGTTAAAAAGTAAAGCAATCCTATATTAAACAAATTAATACCATGTTAGAGCCTGTGTTCAACACTAAGGCCACCATGGCAACAGATGGGTCAAATTTTCAGTTGTTTTTAATCAGTAAAATTCTCTGAGTTCCAACAGAGCTTTTCTGATTAAAAGCATCTGAAAATCTGGACCAATTATTTCCAGATAAATTATTCATGAAATAATGGGCAATACTGCAAATAATTAATTTTATTAATATAGACTGGCCATCTATAGAGTTGGATGAGTAGGGAAAAACATTTTTGTTAAAAGTGGCTTGATAATTAATTGGGAAAAAATCAGTTGTCATTATTATTCATCCCATGTAAAAATAACTCAATATACTGTAATAAAGTGATAACAGTAACTGCAGGATTGCTTATTGGATAATTTCAAGCTATAGGAGTGCATGTATATAACCTGCTCTAAGATAGAAGTTCTATTGCTAATTATATCACAATTAAAGTCTATTAATTAAGTTAATATGAAACAGAGATCAGTTTGATTCCAAACACCGAAATAAAGTATTTCAGAGTAGATAGCTATGGGACAAACTTTACAAGTGGTGAAACTACATGGCTAGATTTGAATGCATGCCTCTGAAAGACTTATCCTGTTTATATCTGAGAATAGTGAGTGAAAATAAAGTAGAACCACACAAGTATCGGATATATAAGCCATTACTGGGTTCCAAGAACAACACAATACACTACTGCTAACATCAGGCAAAGCATCACCAGAGGAAATAAGCTTGAAATTTGAAATTAATTAAACTTGCCATGTTTCCACTGCATCCTGGATATGTCCCAAGTAAGTATAAACAAATTTAAATATATCGAATAAACATCTAGACCATTAATATTGTCATATACAATCAAATTAGAAAACAGTTGCTCAGACTCAGTCAACTTTCCCAGGTACTAGAAACATGAGCCAAAAAAAAAAAAAAGCCTTAATTGTGCAAGCCAACAAATGTTTGACATTATCGTATCGCAGAATTATTCAACATACGAATTAAAGATTCTCCTAGAGAAAATCACTGTTAAAAGCAAGGACTTTGGTTTCCATAACTATCTCCACTTCAGTATCCAGGTAATTTATTTTTGAGATTTCATTAGCTTCTGTATGCATCAGCAACCTTCCTACTCTGGAAGACTCACAGAGTACTAGGCCCTGAAGATTCTGTTCAGTTATATTCAGCCAAAATAGACAAACAGAAATGTCCTAGCTTCTGCTAATATTCTACTAGGGGTGACTGAGCTTCAGCATCGGCAGCTTTCAACCTTCTCTGTAACTTCTACATATCTGTAAATCATTGGGTTCCCTTTCCCTTTGCTCTCTTCTGGCCCCACATCTATTATCATCATCTGACTCTTCCATAGAGCTGTAATTACTAGTTTGTGCTACATGCTAATATGGCTCACATTTCATTGGGAAATATAATTCTAGGAGAAAAAGGAAAAAAAAATCTGGAAGAAAAAAACTTTATAGTTCTGAAATTACCATGAAAATAAAACTAGAGACATTATCTTTCCTCATCAAACTATCTGGTAATTTATTTCCTCCTCTGCATAGCCTTCAAAGGTCTGCACTAACACAGTGAGATGCCAGTTTTGAAAATAGAAGGGTAATTTTTTTTTAATTGATTGTTGTCTGTATTTACTATATTTGCAGTTTTTTCTCTTTAAGTCACAAGTCACAGGGAGGATATTTGAAGCTTCTTTTTTTTCTTTCTTTTTTTTTTTTTTTTCTTTTATTTTTTTTTTTCCCTGTAGAGGGGAAAACTTTCCTCTGTCAGTTCTGTCTTTCTCTTTCACTCTGTTGATGTGAGTGCAGAACTCAGTCTGTTAATCCTGACTATGGTACAGTGAAGGGTGACACTAAAACTGTGATTGTTTGGGGGCCACACCACCAGTACTTGTATTTTATGTCAATGCATATAATAGAATACTTGAAAATAATGCCTTCAGTTTCAGTAGAATTGTGTTATATCTTCAGTGGTGCAAATAACATTGCAGTCCAGGGCAGGATTAGAAAGGCACTTATCACTGAATGTACTTGCTGTCACTTTGGCACTATGTAATTCTAAATCTCTTACAAATCACTGTCAGTTAAATGGGGGTGCGGGGGGAGGGGGTGGACGACACATATGCATCATGTAGCAATCATATGCATCAAGTAGCAGCTCAGTGTTTTAGCTGCAGTTGAAATCAGAAGAACTAACTGCAACATAGTTACCCTTAACATAAAAACAACATGAAATCTAAGGCTGAACACAAGTATTATTCAAGGAACGCTACTTTGGAAAGCAGAATCATAAAATCCTAATAATCTCCTAGACACCTGGAAGTTCATATGGATTGTATTTTCACCAGAAATTTTATAATGATAATTGCTCTGCTGATATTGAAAGTACAATTTGGTAAGCATATGCTAATGGTGACTATCAAATACACACACAGTAAGTTTTATTTACAAATGTGTTTGGAAGAGACAATAATGCCCACTTGCGGTTCAGAGGTCTGATTTTCCTCAGTGGGGTCTGCAGATTGCTGGGAGTATTGCTGGGGAAAAAAAAAAAAAAAAAAAAAAAAAAAAAAAAAAAAAAAAAAAGGAGTCACATACCTCTTACTGAAGGTAAGACTTCTGCATAGAAGAACACAAAATTTTCAAGGTTAGGATGCAGTGGCAAGAGAAAAACTCTGCAAGCATGCATGGCTTCCTAATGCACACACTAATCTCTGCAAACTTGTTCACTACTTTTTTTTCATTTTAAAATGAATTATATAAAATGTTGCTCGAAAACAAACAAACAAACAAACAAAAAAGCTTTGTAAATCATTTTTTCTTAAAGTGTGAGTTTTTTGTGTTCATGCCACTACTCAGTGTTAAAGCTGACAAATTTGGGCCCTCCATAAGGAAAAGTGTTTCTCTGCCGTGTAAGTATAGCCAGCAACTCCCGAGTCACAGTTTTTTCCATCCAAAGACCAAATATGATTTTACCAGGGAGACTGTGTTTTGCTTTCTCAGCTGTTTTGATTATTTCACACTTTTTTTTTACACCTAATTCTGCCCAACTGAGGGAGCAGAAAGTCTGGTTTGTAGCCTTTCTTGGTGTGTTCCAGCAAATCAAATTGTTATGACTACTGCTGAAAAGAGAGGCCTTAGGTGGTCAAGAAACTGTGATGACAGAGAAGCAAGCATAAGATTCATGTCTTTTTAGTTTGGACTGTAAGTGACATTAGAGAGCTGTTCCCAGGGCTTGTGAAGAAAGTTGCTCATGCGGAAAGGCTGTGTTTATGTTTAATGCGGTCAAAATCTTTAAAACAGCTAATTTTATACCTCTGGAGTTGTCTACATAAGAACTAATCCGTATTCTTTTAGCATGACTTATACTGGAAAAACATCTATTTTAATATCTTTCTCCTCTTTTTCATGCTGCTATATCATGGTACAGTTGTTATCACTAGAAAGTTTAGCACAGGATAGTTTTTGACAGGGTCCAATAGGTCCTTGTGTTCAGAAAAATAAAACTGAAGCTTTTAAGATTTCTGATATTAATATAGGCATATATTTGCATTTTCAATATTTTCAATGCAAATATTATTCTCATTATTTTTAAATGGAATTTTCCAATAAGCTTTATCTGTTTTTTAACTCACATTGTCATGCTTGATCACTAATATTTTTTCACGTACAAGCAATTCACACAAAATATTCCTCTTTTAATTTTTTTAGGTATCCAAATGGTTAGTTAGAAAGATGAGCCACACTGTAGGAAGTTGAATAGATACTCCCAGGGTCATTTGGTCCAAATGACAATCTTTATTTTTCTCTCCCAAGATGGTTGTAAATGCACTGCACATGTTTGTCATAAAGTCAAAGCCACTGTTTACATGAGAAAGTAGAAGTCGGAGTAATGCTGTTTTGCACCTGTTGTTATTCTTGTACAATAAGAAAAGCTACGTGTGAAATACATTGCTGTATTTGCCTAACAATTTGCAGAATGAGAGTAACAATATGGCTTGAAAATGCCTGTTTTTTCTTCCAAGCAAGATTTCTGACATCATCCTAAAACCTCCATGGGTATAAATTTTTAAGAACATAAAAGGTTTATGAGGAACCAGAAACACAGAGAAAGAATCCATGAATTTCTGTGAAAGTAGCAAAAGAAAAATGTAAAAGTCAAGCTACAGCACATACCAGAGGCTGTGGGCTGAACAACGTAGATCCCATACATATATAGTAGGAAATAATACCGAGAGGAAACTGGATGGACTAATTAAATGAAGATCATACTTGATGAATGTTCTTGATGGCACTGGAATTATGCAGCAGGAATGAAACAGTACAAAACATGTTTCTTGATTTTAGAAAGGCTTCCTATACTGCACAAACAAGTCAAATTCCATAATCTTGCTGCTGAGGTAATAGTGTGCAGCTACAAACAACAGACTGCTAATTATTTTTTTAAATGAATCTGGTTGGAATAAGGTAAAAATCCAGAAATGTATAAAGGTTCATCAGTACAATTTAGGTACTTTGATTCTATATGAATTGAAATTCAGGAGGCTAAGAAGTCAGTCATCAAAATGGTTATTTGGATATTGGTTTATACATTTACCTTAGCTGGGGCAAAACTCAGCATCTGGTGGTTGCTGGCCACCTGAACTTTTTCCATTGTTTCAGGCTTCAAAATGTGGATTATAGCTGCTAATTTATAAGGAAACATTCTGCATGAACTGGACACTTTTCAGACAACAACAACAAGAGAGAACTAGCAAACGTTCCAACAAAAATGTTTTCATACAATCAACACAGTGGAGATTTGGGTAGCCTGGTTCATCTTTAGGCATTTAGCTTAACCTGATGAGTTATTTTACCAAATCAAACAAGTCATCTGTTGGCATATCTAAAACTGTGCTGGAATATCTGTATATCTTTTGGCACATGAGTATGAGTGTAATAAGCATAATGGCATAGCCCTGGGGTACTACTCAAAAACAATATGAGAAGAAAATTCCTAGAAAAGTGATCAAACAAAATCCTGCTGAAAGCCAACCATCAAGAACAACCCTGTATATGACAGAACAGCCACCCACACACCCCTGATTACAAAATTCAGAGACCTATGCGTTTTATCCTGTATGTAATCACAACCTCTCATCATAAGAATTCTCATGTTCTTCAGTATCCTTTTCAAGGCTCCTTGATGCTGTAAGAAACACCTGCAAGCAATCAGCCAGTGCCTTGGAGAATACACTTTTATTTACAGGACTGAAAATCTAAAGATATATGAACATTAAGCAAGGAACTTATCTGAACAATTCCTATATCTGACCGTTTGCCTCTTCTCCAGTGCTCCTTTAGAAGCTGTCCTGCCTAGTGGGAGGGTAAGGGAATCACAGAACCACAGAATGGTTTGGGTTGGAAGGGACCTCAAGGATAACCCATTTCCAACCCCCCTGACATGGGCAGGGACACCTCCCACTAGACCACATTGCTCAAAGCCCTGTTCAACCTGGCCTTGAACACTTCCTGGGATGGGGCATCCACAGCTTCTCTGGGCAACCTGCTCTAGTACCTCACCACTCACAGAGTGAAGAATTTCCTCCTAATATCTAATTTAAATATTTTAGTTTAAAAATATCTTTTAATCTCTTTTAGTTTAAAATCATTCCCCCTCTTCCTGTCATTGCCTGTTGTTGATAGGTGAAGGCTCAGAAAACAACATGTGTTTTTCCCTTCCACCCCCTAATTTATTCACCCAGAAAGGAGACAGCTAGAGGCCTTTCTCAATCTGAGTCAGCCATACCCTCCTCTCTCATCAGGCAGCTAGGATCAGTAGGTATTAGATGATTAGCAATATTGGCAAAAAAGGTGCTGAAGCTCAACAATGACACTGTAGCAAACCTAACACCATCAGAGAAAAGTAACTCCGTACCATGTTGAAAAGAAAATTCTCTGGAGAAGATGTTAAGATACAACACTTACATTTTGCATTTTGCATGTACCTAAACAAAATGTTGTGACAGCCAGGCCTAGTTCCTAAGTTTTACTTTTTTTTTTTAACTTTTTTTTTTTTTTTTTTTTTTTTCTTGAAGATTATCTGGCTGCATTGATTTCTGGAGAGGCTCATTTCAGCTCCAGTGGATGGAAAGATTGCAAGAGTGCTCAAGCACTGCTTTCTGGCCTGATTTAACCACAACACACTCACACTTGGGTTTCAGTCTCAGGGGATTGACCCAAAAGTAGTCTAGAATCCAGACCTCCAACTTCCCAACATAACAGTGCACCATTTCTCCTCCCCAGTATGCTGGATAAGCCGTTAGTGACCATGGTGCTTGCAATCAATTATTATCAGTATCAGTCACTATTGTTAACATCTTTAAGGCTATTCTAAGCACATGCACCAGAAAAGGCCCATTCAGAAAGAAGAGATATGTACTTTGTGACTCCTAAACAGCCCTGATGTCCCACCTATGACAAGGTGGCGGCATGCAAAATGTTAAACACCAAAAATATTGGCAAATGTAGGTATGAAGGACACACATCATTATTTGGTTAAAAGTTTGTCTTTAAAACATGTGTAAAGTAGACCTAAGGCATTTGTGTTCTTGTATTCTTGTTTCAAAATATAGTGAAAATAATAGGTAAAGAAATATATACCTGGGAGTGATCACACATTCAAAGTGAATTTCTGTGTTCTTGGTCAGGGTTTCCTGATAGTCCTATATCTCTTACATGTCTTTATCACTTCACCATATATGTTAGCAGAAATATAGGGAGGTTTTGTTCTGTTCTTTGTTACTCCAAAGCCAAAATCTAGGAAGATAAATAATTTAGTAATCTTGCCCTTTAAACTAAGTGATGTTAAAAGGTCCAATGCAGCCAGGAATTTCTTCAATTATTTAATTCACATAGTCAAATAAAAGGGCCACTTTTGAAACAGTCATCTATATTATACCTGTTTTTATTTACAATGTTTTGCCATCAAGCAATGTTAAAAGCAGTATAGCTCTTATTAAAACAACTACCTTTATCTTGGCAATCTTCCTTTTCAGCTAACACTCTAATTATTTATTGAAGGGTTTCCCTCATCAGGTAGTAATAATAATAACAATAATAGTCTCAGGGTTACCTGTTTTTACTCCTGTATTTTCACTAGCCATACTAAACCATGCAATCACTGCAAGCATCATGAATTATAAGAATCAATGCTTGGCAGAGACTGCAATCTAGCCCCAAAAGCCAAGACAGTATTCCAGCCCCCAAAGCTGTCAAACCACAAGTTTAAGTGCAGAACTTATGGCTGGAGCACAGCTGTCCTTCTTGTGCTGGGGGCTCCAGACCTGGACACAATATTCCAAGAGGGGCCTCACCAGGGCTGAGTAGATGGGGACAATCACCTCCATTGACCTGCTGGCCACTCCTTTGTTGATGCAGCCCAAGACACAGTTGGTCTACTGGGCTACAAGCACACACTACTGACTCATGTTGAGCTTTTCATCCACCAGAACCCCCAAGTCCCTCTCTGCAGGATTGTTCTCAATGAGTTCTTCCCCCAGTCTGTACTTATGTCTGGGATTGTTATTGGGTATTTCTAGGTCTTGAAGATACAGGAGCTACTTCTTTATCATCTATAAGTTAAAAGATGAAAGCTCTCCTGGTCTCTGCTGTTCTTTGACTATTTAACTAATAAGAACTGCCACCTGCCAGGTCCTTCTAATGGAAGTGCAAACAACCCCCAGGACTATTGAGGAATGTTGTGTTTACTCTCCACCTGTGAAAATCAAAGAAATTTGTCATGAAAAAACAAAGATGGAAAATTTTTAATACTTCAAAGCTACTTAAATTTTCTAGAGTTCTCTTTTTACTTTAAAAAATACTTTAGATATTTTTGCAGAAACTTTGGTATTCCTTTAACAGAAAGAGCAATGACAAACCTCCACCAAATATTAATCCATGCATATTTTAAAAATGTGTTCAGCTCTACTATATATGTTATTACTTTCAGAACAAAGGAAGAAAATATATTGTTTGTTTCATATGTATGAAAATTTTTACATTTTTGTTGTCCTTTTCCACCAAAGTGTTATCTTATACTGAATGCTAGTGTACTCAAGTGTGGAAATTGAACTTATGGTAGCATGACCAGAAAAATATTAAAGAAATATTTGAAAAAGTTTACATTGCCCTTCCATAATATGCCAATATAGATAATCAAAATAGTAATATTTTAAGTTAAAATGTCCAATTTGGCACTTTAAGAATGAATGTTTGTATGTGTACAAATGGAGACTAAAAGTATGCTCTTCCTAATGTCTGGCTACTTTATCAGAAGAGCACTTTACATCTTTTAAGAAGCTAGCAGGCTATTACATATGACTAATATATCAAATTTCAATGCAGCTTTTATTCAATGTTTAATAGAGATAATTGTAACATAAAAGCTACCCTCTTGATCTTATAATTAAAAGGACGAGAGCCTTAGAGTTATAAGGAAGGTAAAGTTAATTACTTACTTGTGTGCAGAACAAGCCTATAATCATAAGTAGCAGTCAATTTATAGGTTTGAATTCCTGAACACTAAGGTATTAAGAGAATCACTTCAACTTCTTATGATAATTTCTTCATATAATTATGATTAGACTGTTAGCTGTCACTTAATTTACTATGCCACTTCCCAACACGTCCCTTTCTCTATGGTTTTGTTTACCAGAGCAAAGATTTCAGGCACTAATATTGTCTGAGAGCTTACAGTAAATCTAAACAATAGAGATGTTTTACAGTCAGTGCTAGCAGAAAACAAAAAGTGAAAGTACTGAGATACATTTTAGTAAATAAAAAATCTGGTGAAGAAACATTTATTCTACAATATTAGATTTACTCTGTATACTCTACAAGAAAAATTAAGGTTGAAATTAAAAGTAAAATATGTGGTTTACATGGAAATTATTTTTAGCTCATTTTTGTTGTATATGGTAATTTTTCCAATTTCTGTGTCATTATTGGAAGATTAAAAAAAGTCAGATTAAAAAAGTCAGGAGATTTAATGTAAACACAGCACGAGCAGCTTTGTTGAGCACATGATATTGAGCATGTAACACACCAAAATATATATTAGGAATAAACCAACAGCACAGATAGATGTCAAATAGCACAAATGGATAGCCAAACTGAAAAGTAAATGACATATTTTAACAGGCATAACACAGTTAGACTGAGAGGTGCTAACATTCATGCTGACTAAGTTTTTGTAGTGCTTTTTTTGTTGTTGTTTTATTTTTTTCAAACCAGCAGTAGCTTCTGCATCCACACAAAACACAGAAAAGAAAGAGAAAAAAAAAAAAAAAAAGAAAAAAAAAAAAGAAGGAAATAAATGAACCTAATAAGATAGGCAGAATCAGAAAATGAGCTGAATACTTTGCTCCTGTATTCAGCTGATGTGGGAACAAATTTTTAATCAATTCCAAAAGGACAGAATGAAGTTTGAGAGGGAAGGAAGCATTTTTATGTCAGAAAAAGGAGAATGTAGTAAACAGAACCTATATTTCAAAATATGTAAAGCAGATTATGAGAAAGTGGAAGGCTGTGAATATTATATCACCAAGAGGCAGGGGGTGGGACCTGGCCACATTTTAATTTTATCCTTAAAATGAAGTCAGGAAGAGGAAGTCTGTATGTCTTTTACATAATTCCAAATTATGACAAAATAGAAACATGTTCATCTGTGACAAAATTCTGCTTGGCTTTTGCAACACATGCTCATTTTATATTCCACCTCTGTCTGAATTTTCTTTATATGAAACATATTCTAAAACGTCCTTTTCTAAGTTTGTTAGTACTCAAAGAAAAGCTATGGTACACCACCACATTTGCAGGTCAAATTAGTCTAAAATATGTATTTGTCCATGATGGTTATATGACTTCAGTAAAACATTTGCAAAATCATCATGTAAGTATGAATGGATGAATGGTATGTTACATTGACAGGGGAAAAAGAAAAAAAAAAAAAAAGGAAAAAAAGAAAAAAAAAGTACTATTAAGTTGAAGTACTGCAGGTACTTAAATTATGAACCAGTAAATGTCTTCTTTGACCTTTTTAATTTTACTCCCCAGGAATTTAAGACTTAAAATTAAATAATGTGTAGTGTTGAATAAGATATTCCTGCATTTTTACACTGCTATGTATTGTTGTTGTTATTTTTTTTAATAGTATGCATTATCTTATTATGTCTACTCATGTAATAGATAGATCTAGCCAGCCACTTCCTCTTTCACTGCCATTTATTTTGTATTTATAACACTAATTAGATTGTTCTGTATGCCTTCTAAAATAAAGTGTTGCTGTGGCATATAGTGCAAGCTAAAATGCTGAAACAATTAAATCTGTATAATATCTTGGATCAAAGTCAAATTAAATAAAGTCTTTTCCCAGAAGTGACATAATGCTTTAATGGATCTGTGTAGAATGCAAAATTATTGGAGCATAATTTTAGAGTGCATGATGCCTAACATTCAGAGAAATTCCACATGATGGTGTGAAAATACCATATACTTCTTTTCCCTGAGAAATATTAAGATATTTTTTAAAAGTATAAAAGTTATATCTTTATAAATAGTTTGAAAAATTATTTGGTTTTCTACAAATGTGTCCAGAACTGCTTTAATATTTATTCACAAATTTATCAATAACATCATCACCTACTTATGCATAAATTAGGCATATGCATATGCTTGCAAGGAGGCATCACTTTGTACAATACAGTGAATACAGTGAAGCAACTGGAGCCTTATAAGAGATCACATTTAAATTCAATAGATCTACTACTGGAACTGAAAAAAAGTTCTTGATCATGATTTTTATTTTATTTATATGCATTAATAGACTACAATGGACTAACAAGTAGTTAACAGCATTTTAACTAATGGTTGAAGAGTTATATTTTTGTATGAAGACCTTAACCACTGTCTTGCATATTGGTATGGCTTAAGCACACAGAAAGTGATTTTTATTTTTTTGGTCAATGTAATACATTTGTCATAAGTTTATAATATATTTGCAATAAATATTGATATATCAATGATTTATAACTATTTTCATGTCTTTCAGAGGATTGGTTTTATTTTTTTCAGCAGAATCACTGATTCTTTTGAATTTGATAGATAAATTTATATTTGATAGATAAATTTATAAAAATCGTTCCATTAGATTCACATGGGCATAGAGTCCCAAGAACATTGCCAGTTCTCACTCAATTTCTAACTCATTTTGGAATGCAAAATGGTATAATGGCCACTTAATGGTAACAGAGAGTAAATAGTACTTTTCGGAGTAAAAAAAGGTATCTCAGCAGAGAAACATACATGAATACAGAATTTCACT
This sequence comes from Aythya ferina, assembly GCF_964211825.1. Lineage (NCBI taxonomy): Eukaryota > Metazoa > Chordata > Aves > Anseriformes > Anatidae > Aythya > Aythya ferina. The sequence goes on along the minus strand of NC_140298.1, from coordinate 99,196,119 downwards.
TTCTTGTATTCTATGATAATAATAATAAATAGAAAGATTTTTTTTTTTCTTTAAAATGTATAAGAACTGGCAATTAATACTCACATAAATGTGAATGATTACTCTATATATCATCACTGTATCAAAATATTTTGGAATGACTTGCAACAGGATCTTCCTGTAGCACTGTATCAAATGATCATTCGTACTAATTCTGTCTTCCAAAGGACATGATTTACATCTGTGTGAGTGCTATATCCACATACCTCTCACACTATCACCTACCTCAAGATCAATCTATACCTTAATCACAGTCCAGCAGTTTATCACTCCAGAATACCATGTTTGTGGTGTGCTAGTTTCATCGGTCCTGTTCCTTTCTTCCTTGAATAAATTCCACTGCTTTTTCCTAGTGTTCATTCATCCATACCTCTCTTCCATTCTGTCTAGCCGTCAACTTGCAACACAGCAAGGTTCATTTCTCACTAGCAGGAAACAGGTTCAACCTCCCACTGCTTAGTTATCCCAGCACCAAGCAGAAAGCAGCATAGAAAGCAAAGTATGCATTGCCTTGGAACACTTGTTTTGTGTATCTGTAATGCAATGCTTTATATATCCAGTAAGATATTTTCTGGATACAGTACCACATGACCTTCTGGATTACATGTTCACTGATTCAGATACTGGATTTGTGTCATTGGCTGGATTGCCAAATCTAGATGTGAATATGTATTTCTAATAAAGTGTAGCCTACTTGTATTTGGATCTAAGGTTTTGAATCCCTCATTCTTAACCATCAGAAGCATTTTTAAGCATTTCAAACATTTTATATTATTCAGTCTGATATCTATATCTGGAACACTTTTATAATGAAGCTATTTAACATGTATCTTGTATGTTCAATGTCAGGCTACCTGATGGGCTTCTACAATGACATGACTGATATGGTGGGCAAGGGCATAGCAGTGAATGCTGTTTGTCTTCACTTTAGCAAAGTTTTTCACATTCCAATAACATCCTCATAGAAAAATTGATGAAGTACAAACTAGATGAGTGAGTTAGACTGACAACTCTCTGCACTGTTGGCTTATGGTTTTCTAATCACGATCATGAAGTCCAACTGGAGGCCATTCACTAGTAGTGCACCCCAGGTGTTGATAATGAAACTAATGCAGTTTAGCATATTCATTAATGATATGAATGGTGGGACAGACAGAATACAACCTCTACAGGTTTGCTGCCAACACAAAATTTGGTGGAGTGGTTTGAACAGAATCATAGAATATCAGAATCATTTACATGGGAAGGCGTCTCTTGAAACCATCAAGTCCAACCCCACCGACTGAAGCAGGTTCAGATAGAGCAAGATGACCAAGATTGTGTCCATTTGAGTTTTGAACATTTCCAAGGATTGAGACCTCACAACACCTCTGGGTACTTTTGTAGTGCTGTGTCCAGTTCTGGGCTATATGGTAAAAGAAAGACATGGGTATACTGGAGCAAGTCCAGTGAAGGGTCATGAAGAAGATAAAGCAAGTGGAGCATCTGACATACAAGAAGAGACTCGGAGAGCTGTAACTGTTCAGCCTGGAGAAGAGGAGACTTAGGGTGGAGGGAATGAAGAAGAAAGATCAAGGCTCATTTCCATAACGCCCACTGACAGGTCAAGAGACAAAGGGTACAAACTGAATTATGGAAAAAATGATTAAAAATAAGATAAAACCTTTTTACAGTGAGGGTCATCAAACTCTGGAACAGTTTCCCAAAGAAGTTGTGAGTCCTTGGAAATGTTCAAAACTCAACTGGTCACTGTCTTGGGCATCCTGCTCTAGCTGACCCTGCTTCAATAGGTGGGGTTGGAATTGATGGTTTCAAGAGACTCCTTCCCATGTAAACAATTTTCCACTTCTATGATTCCATCCTTCTGTGTTAGTTCAGCCACAAAAATAAATAAATAAATTAATTAATTAATTAATTAATTAAAATAAAATAAAATAAAATAAAATAAAATAAAATAAAATGAATAAAATAAAATATTTAAAAAAAAAAAAACGGGGGGAGGACAGAGAAACAGAAGGACATTAAAACCTGGACATGGTCCTGGGTAACCTGATGTAGGTGGCTCCACTTGAGCATGGGGATTGGACAAGACGACCTCCAGAGGTCCTTTCCAACTTAAACCATTCTGTGATTACTAACTAAATTTGTATGCAAAATACCTGTGTTGGAAAGTGGCACAGGCATAGCTGTGGGCATAAGCTGCCCCAGGTATTCTACATTATTTGTGATTGAGTTCTAGATCTTTTTGTATTTCATTTCTCCTTCACCATTTAAGCCAGAGTGCTGCTACTACAGACAAATGGAAATATTTACAGTACAAGATCAGGAGAGGCAATTTTTTTAGTCTCATGGAAAAACAAAACAAAACAAAACAATAATGCACGGTTTTATGCTTTGGGAATTCATTTCCCATGTCCTGCAAAATATAGTACTGAGATGGGTTATAATGGATCTGGTTTATCTGGTGCAAATACCGTAAGATATGATTTCCCCCTCAGCTAACAAGAATTTGCTAATTATTAGCATGGAAGATTAAGTGTTGTGAAAGAACAGTGAGAAGGAAATTGCAGTGAAAAAAAAAAAATCATATTACAAACTTGCAGCAACACTTATTATTCCCATTAAATATGAATCATTTATTAAGAAAAGTGACTGTAAGTGATACACATGCATTCACAGATAACTCAGTGTGAGGCTTATGAAATTAATGGGAAATAGAGCAATCTTTGTAATGTCCTGTTTAATGGCTAGTCCCTGCTAATATAGCATGAAGCACTTTGAAGGGTCATGGCCTTGTATCCTTGCCTCACTTCTGGTTATTGTACAGCAAACTTGGTACCATGAATTGTGCAGAAGTATTCAGGATGTGCGTCTTTGCCTTGATTGGGTACATTCTCTAGAAAAGCACAGTCAAATTTATTTAAGAATGAAAGAAGTTGGAATAAATGAAAATTAAATCAGTAACTTCTAGAAACAAATATAAATTCTGGTGACTAAGGTTCAGATCAAATCAGACATTTGAGTCCCCCACGTTTTACTTAAAGAAACAGATGGAAGGAACTTGAGTTGGGAAACATAACCTAGTTTATTCAAATTCTATTTTACTACTACTACTAGAGAAGATATACAATGGAGACTGTAGATATAGAGATTTAAAAAGGATGCCTTCTTATAGAGGGTGGCCATATATCTATGATATTGTAGGTTTAAGTGTTTATGAGGATTGTGTACTTGTTTGCAGAAATTATAAAGGACGTGTTCTGCTTAAGTTTTCAGCCACCATATTGAAGCTTTCTATTGCTTACTCAAAAAAAGTGATTCTTTGGAGGGAAATTATTTATGTGTTCAAATCATTCAACTATTTTCTTGCTTCCAGTCTCCTGTTCTGTGTAGAACTCCTGAGAAGACACAGTAATGGGCCTAAAGATGAACTTATTTTCTCAAGAATTTATATTTTGTTGTTGGTGTTGTTTATTTGTTTGGGGGAAAAGTTGCAGTTAGCTTGTTGAGAGTGTACAAGTATTTCATGCAGGTGCTCAGGTGTTGCCAACAGGGGCTGCAGATCTCCTCTGTGAGGAGACACAGAGAGAAATGAAACACAGCAGGTTCCAGCTGGCTCCAACGGCCCCACCACAGGGCATGTCTGGGCCCAGCAGCCAAGATGGTGGTTCCTCTGGGAAATGTATTAGAGAAAGGACAAAACACCACAGAGGTAAAGAAGGAAGGAAAAAGATAGAAAGTGATAAACAATCCTGTGAACCCCATGGTGAGAGGAGGTGGGGGAGGAGGTTCTCCAGGCGCTAGTGCAGTCCATGGGAGAAAACATGGTGGAGTAAATATTTCCCTACAGTCACAGAGAAGTCCCCATGCCAGAGCAGTGGGATATTGCCTAAAGGAGCTGTGGAAAGTGGGGAGCCCGTGCTGGAGCAAGCTTATCCTGAAGGACTGTAGCATTTGCAAAGGACCTGTGTTGGTGAATGGTAAAAGTGAGGAGGAAGGAGTAGCAGAGAGGTACCAGTATGTACTGACCATAGCCTCCCATTCCCCACCTCCCCTGCACCTCCCAGCAGAGTGGTAGAGGCAATGGGAGAGGGGAGAGGAAAGGTGTTCACTTAATATTTGTTTCTCACTACCTGGATCTATTTTAATTGGCAATAAATTAAATTAATTTTCCCGAAGACATGTCTGTTTTGCCCGTGTTGACCACTGGTACGTTCTCTCTTAGAATTTATCTCAACCAAAACTCTCTAATTCTACTTACTGTCTGTCCCACTGAGGATTGGAAGCAAGTGAGGAGCTGGGTAGAAGTTTGGCTGCTAGCCAAAGCTAACCAAAGTAGTATGAGTCTTACGCATCTTGAGATTTAGCTGACAGATTAGCAATCATCTAATTAAAAAATATTCCTTTAATTTTTTTTTTTCTAAGAAATCCTCATAAGAACACAAGTAACTCTTTTATTCAGACACTTTTTGACATTCCAAATCATTTTAGATTTCATTAGAACTTCTGAAAGATTTTGATTTAATAAAAAACAGGGTTGAGGTTCTGGTCCTTAAAAATCACTTTTAGCATAAGGATTTTCTTATTAGTAAAGCTTATTCTTGACTTATTCTTCATTTATAAATTCAATTATAAAGCCTGCATTCTTTCCTTCCCTTTCATTTGTAATAGCCAGGTTCACATAAAAGCCAGAGATATTCCAACATATTTTGTATTTATGAATCTGTATTTTGCATTGGACTTTTTTATTCTCAGTGTCTTATCTGTACTGGTTTTCCTCTTACTGATACAGAACATTTCCCCAGTTTATCAAAACCATTATGAATTCTAATACTAGCCTCCAAGGTGCTTGCAGTCTCCCAAGGTTGGTCTTATCTGCAGATTTTATCACATACTTTTCATCTGTAAGTCACTAAACAGTCTTCTGTATAAAAGAGTAAGGTTTAGGTTGGTTTTTAGGAAAAGGTTCTTCTCTGAGAGGGTGGTCGGGCACTGGAACAGGCTCCCCAAGGAAGTGGCCATGGCACTTAGCCTGCCAGAGTTCAAGAAGCATTTGGACAATTCTCTCAGGCAGATGGTCTGATTTTTGGGTGGTCCTGTGTGGAGGAAAGAGTTGGACTCAATGATCCTTGAACCTTTCCAACTCAGGATATCCTATGATTCTATGATTCTAGGTAAAATACAAACTCAAAGTTTAAAGCTGGTAATTTCTCTATCATAATTTAAGGAAAAGGCTTCTGTTTCCAGTAAACCAAAGACACTTTTATATTTACTTGGAGTGAAAAATTGCACACAGTTGTAATAAAATTTGTTAGAGCTATAAGCATAAATGGAAAAGTGGTATGTCCTATTTTCCTACTTTAAAAATCATTTGGAATGAAAGAATTATACCATACCAGGTTAATGATCTTGTGTATTTCATCCTCTGGTTCTTCATAGTGCTTCAAGGCTGCAAAATCCTTTAGTAGGCTTAATCATAACTATAAACATCTATATATTTAGAATTACTTTATTATAAATTATATTTCTTCAGAGAAAGTAAAAAATATTGGATTCCCTGACCAGAAATTTGGGCAATAAATTACCTTTTGTGTCTATTTTTTTCAAGCTGTGTTTCTTCATTCATGAGATAAATCTTAAAACTACTGTTGATTGGGAAAAGGTGGGGACAGAATAAACCCAGCAATGAGTAAATCTGCATGTCAATTTCTAGGAAAGCTGTCCACTCTAAGAAGTTCCAAGGTTAAACACAATACTGCTTCAGCAGTAGGGCTGTGCCTGCAGGTGACATTCACCTCCATACATAAATAATTTATAACACCACAACAAGAATATGAACAGGAATTAGTGTAAAGGAAATTGTACTCACAGCTTTCCCTCAGAAATTCCGAGTCTGAGTTGTACATTCAGATTAATAACTTTTACTTTTTTTCAATCTTCAAAGTAATTAATAATAGTAGGCACTCAAAATTGTAATGATATAATTATTAATATGTTTCCTTTGTTTTTATATTGACTAATTTCCATGGATGTTTTTAGGCAGAGATTTATTACCTATTGTTCCCCTGAATAAGAGATACTTATTTCCATATACTCCTTCTTTCCTCCCAACACTGCATTTTTTTCTCTGCCTCCAATACTAAGCCCATGCTCCATTGTATATACAGCAGAGCATCTTTTGAAAACTCACATAATCTGCCCAAAACACATACTTTGCAAAAAATGAAATAAAATGACTGGAGGTTCCTCTCTTGATACAGCAAAGCTAGAAGCATAATTTTTATTGGTTGCAGGAAGGTGGCTACACTCCCAGTAAAATTACTTGCTTCTATTTTTCCTTCTGATAAAAATGGTGTCGTTTATCCTTATGTCCATAAAAAATCTATATTATGAGTCATTTTCTGTAAGGTCACTGTAGGTGCATTACATCACAGGGAGAGGCACAACTCAGTGTAGCATTTCTGTATTGTATCACTGGAACACTTCTGCCAAGTTTTGTCAGCAGCGACAAGGGTCAGGTTCAAAATCTATGAGTTCTTTGTAAAATTACAAAATAAAACCATATGAGTATTCATTCAGGCACTGGGAAAATGAAACCCTTCCTCCAAAGGCCAAAGGTAGTGAATACTTTCCTGTTCTCGGAGTGCATAATTCTATGCATATAATAAAACAAAAACAAACAAACAAAAACCCACCCCTTAAAATAAGGTTAAAGAGTACAAGCATCAAGAAAGTAGCAAAATGTAAATAACATATAACCAAAATTAATTCTGACAATTATCTTTTTCCTTTGCTTTCTTATGTGCTGATGTAAATGCTAATTGGATAAACATCTATTTGATACACATAAAAAAAAAAAAAAAAGTCTTTAAACTTCAGTGAGCTCTATTTATTTTCTATTAGTTAGTGAAGGTTCAGACTCAGGTGTCAACTTGGATGACTCCATTTCTAGCCCCTCAGTAGGAATATTCAATGGTTTCCTTGGATTAGGAAACCCCCACAGATTAGGGCTTTTCTGGTCTCATTAGCAGTGGTTTGGTACTGAAGTACCTAATTTATTATTAGAACCATCGTGTACATGGCATGATTAGTCAATAGACGAAGGAATATAAGGCTTCCAGCAACCACCCAAAAGTGGAGTATATCCATTAAATGATCTCTTGAATGCATCTTCAAGAATCTGACGAGTCAATAGCCAGATAAATCATGAGCTTACAGAGCCTTCAGCTTTGTAGATGCTGTGCAGAAAAGCCTTTGTATTTTTTCCCATGTCAGCTGCTGTAGACAACAACCTTTAACAATATGGAACAACAACAACAAAATAAAAGTAGTGAAATCTTTTTAATGACAGATTTGGCTGTTGAATTCTCCAAAGCTAGTCTGATTTCAACTTTGTGGCTGTTTGAGGGAAGAAGGCTATCACAAGATCTAATTCAGCTTCTGATGTAACCTACAGCTTCATCAGAAAGTTCCCACCACCTTTCAGAAAGATCTTGGGCTATGCATTTGGTGTCTCGATTGCCTTATATATACGGTTAAATGGAACACAGGTTCTCTGAACTGATCCTGTGCCTTAATGCATATGCTTCTACCAAGACAGGTCAGATGAAAATGTGATGACAAAGACTGGGACAGGTGGAGCCAAACATACCTCAATACATACTCACAAATCTTTAAAGTGTCTGAATGTTACTATGTTACTATTTTGTGCTTTTGGCATTTGTTGCATACTACAGAATTCTGTTCTGCCTCACTCATATAATAAAGATACTAAAACTATTCCTATATCTGAAAATTACTTTGATTTTAACCTCTGTGTTAACAAAATATTTGGACTGACAAAGAAGAGGTTGTTCACTGCAAATTATGTCTTCCTTGTGATTTCTCCTCCTGGTTCATCTGTAAATTGCAGAGTACTCATTCATTTTTGACCCATAAATATGAATGGAGCAATAATCCTCAAACACAACACATTTGTTCTTTCTCATTTCTTTCAGATGTGTCTAAAAGCTAGAGGAAAATCAACCTAGTTTCATTGTTTAATGTCAAAGAATGTCTAATGAAAGCTGGAACAGGACCAGACCTTCAGACATTTTAAACTGGAAATACAGAATCCGTTCTAAAGTTTTTTGGTTCATATCCCAGTTGAGGATCTGAACCATAATCTCTAATTTAAATAGATGTGCTATTATCATCTGATAGTCACAGGAAAAGAGTAAGAAATTGAAAGATCATCTGCCCAAGCTTGTGAACTGAGCCATAGTTCACATGATGTGTGATAATAGAAATGTACTTGACAGCTTTCCATCAAGGAAGATTGTTTGTCCAGGTCAAAAACATAACTCTGGTTGGTTTCAATGGTAGAAGACCATATCATAGATGTATGAATCTAAGGCGTAATGAATGTTCTTCTGTTTCTGTTTGACTTCCTAGGAGACCTTAGTTTATAGATGATTTGAAACAGATGAAGCAGAAAGAAAAACAACTATACCACCAACAGTTAAAGTTTGGGAAGGACATGAGATTTTTGTCCATATGTTCTTCAGGAGGTAAAGGCAAGATTATTGGACTGACCAATTAGCAAATTTGTTCTAATTGGTGTATAGCTTAAATTTCTACCATTACTTATCTTCATTTGGTAGCATTACTTCTAGTTTGAGGATTATTTTTCATAGAATCGTAGAATATAGAGTTGGAAGAGACCCACAAGATTCATCAAGTCTGACTCCTTCCTCCACACAAGACCACCCAAAAATCAGACCATCTGTCTGAGAGCATTTTCCAAAAGCCTCTTTAACTCCATCAGGTTCAGTGCTGTGACCACTGCCCTGTTCCAGTGCCTGACCACCCTCTTGATGAAGAACCTTTTTACTCACATCCAGCCTGACCCTCCCCTGTCCCAGCTCCATGCCGTTCCCTTGGGTCCTGTCGCTGTCCCCAGAGAGCAGAGCTCAGCACCTGCCCCTCCGTTCCCCTTGTGAGGAAGCTGAAAGCCACCATGAGGCCTCCTTTCAGTCTGCTCTGCTCTGGGCTGAAAAATCCAACCGACCTCAGCTGCCCCTCGTATGTCTTCTCCTTTAGACCATTTAGACCATCTTTGTAGCCCTTCTTTGGACATTAACTGTATCAAAAGCTTTACTGAAATCCAAAAAGACTATATCAACTGTCTTCCCTCAGTCAACTAAATGGGTGACCTTGTCATACAAAGAAATTAAGTTTAAGCAGGACCTTCCCCTCGTGAACCTGTGTTGGCTGTGACCTATGACCTCATTGTCCTTCAGGTGTTTTTCAATAACTCATAATATAATTTTCTCCAGAGTTTTACTAGACACTAGAGACTGGCAGGTCTGTAATTACCAGGGTCTTCTCTCTTGCCCTTCTTGAAAATTGGAACATTTGCCAACTTTCACTTGACTGATAACTATCCAGATTCCCAAGACCATTGAAAAATAATCAAGAGAGGTCTCACATGGACATCAGTCAGCTCTCTGAGTACCCTGGGATGAGTCCCATCAGGCCCCATAGACTTACATGCATCCGGCTAGAGCATCAAATTCCACAAAAGTTCAGAGTTGCCTGGGAATTTATGATTACTGCAGTTTTTAGCTTGTGAATAAAATTAAATAGGGTGAGGCAAGAACAATCTAGAAAAGTTTAAAGAAATTATTTATTTAAAAGTTCAGAATTTATAGATTTTGCGATATATAAATTTGAGCATTTTGTAATGCTCCAATTCAATGCATATTTTCCCAGAGATACATCATATTTTTTTATATAGAAATGCACTAAGAAAATTTTTTCAAATTTTCAGAAAGATTCCACTCTTGAAAAATAATGGAACTGTTCATGGAAGTAATAGCAAGAAAAACAAGACTAACATAAATGAAATATTATGCTTGATTTTTGCCCAAAAATATGTTAAAAACATTTTATTTTAAATATCTTATTTAAAATTAGAAAAGTCAGGAAATGCTAACATGGTTCATAAAGTTTAATTGTTTTTAAAATTCAAAGGATCTGTTTGCTAAGGAAAAGATATTTTGCATGAAAGCTGCACAACACTAGAGTAACTCAGGTTCAGTCCTGCACACCTGGATCTGTGAGTATTCAGCAGAGGACATAATAGACAAATCACATGTCTTCAGCAGTTATGTCTGGCTTTGATTTATTAGAAACATAGTTTTGCATCCATTCCACCTGAAAATTGACAGTGAAGAGGGACAAGGTCCATCAAGAGAGGAGCATGTGAATGCCATTCTAGATGAGAGCTTCTCATCCGTCTGATCATAAAAAGCTGAATCCTCTTTTTTTGAGTTAATAAAAGGGATGTTTCTACTGGACAGCAAACAGTATCTATTGCCAGACTGCTGATAATCCCTATGAACCTGGCTACTCTTGCTCTTTTTCTGGCACTGATGTGCCACATTTCCAAGGATTTTAATCTATTTTCCTCCCTATTAAATAATAGAGAACTGGTGGGAATATTAATGAGGAGACAATGGCTACAAAGCATATCTAGCATATTTGGAGTTATATCTCTTCTATCAGATCAATCTAGACTCCTTATTATGTGACTTAGAATGTGGATGAGACTGGAAATTTATGACACCTCTCTAACAAGGAATCATTTGTACAAAACATCAGCTGAAATAATTGACAGAAACATTTGTTCTTGTCACATGAACCACTTTGTATGTAAGCCTATAAATATCGTCTTTACATGTAAGTCTGTGAAAGTCTTCATAAGCTGGGACACCATCTCTTCAGCTCCTCACGTATGATGGTTTACCAACAGTTTCTGAAGCACAATTTCAACCAGGTAGACAAAGCCATAATTTTTTAACTATATGAAGTGATTTTTTTTAAACTTTAATCCACATTTAAATATTTAAATTAAATTTAATATTTATGGCTAATAAGATTTTCTGTGGTTAGCTAATTTAATAGGATTGTAAGAATAGATTTTGTGTCCTACAACTTTAGCTGTCAGAAAGTTAGGTGCCTAGTCTAATCAAGTCAGGAGGGACTGGGACATCTCCCACATGAGAAAAGGCAGAGACAGCTAGGACTTTTCAGCCTAGAGATGAGATGGCTCAGGGGGCATATTTTTAGTGTATGCAAGTACCTGAAGCAAGGACAGAAAGAATATCAAGACAAGTTGATCTCAAGGGTGTTCAGGAACACAAACACTGGAAATTCATCCTGAATATCAGGAAACACTTTTTTACCGTGTAGGTGACAGCACTGAAACAGGTTGCCCAGAGAGTTTTTGCAAGGTCCTCACCTTGGATATCTTCAGAATCTAACTGAACGTGGTCCTGGGCAACCTGGCTGCAGGTGTTCCTGCTTCAGCAGGGGTGGTTGGACCAAATGGCATCCAGAGGTCCCTTCTGCCCTCAGCCATTCTGTGATTCTGTGAAGTCCTCAAGTTAATACACATATTTTATGAAGAGAGAGAGGCACCTAGAGAAGGTGATCAATCCAACCCGTGTTAGGCATCAGTTTCAGTGGTCCTTGGAAGCACTATGTTCTTTATGTTAATTACACTGAGAGTGTAGATGACCAGTTTAGTTTTATTGCCTGACTAAGGCGAGGTGAGACAAGCCTAACAAACCTGCTTGGACATTTCTCCAAGCTAGTTTGTTCCTTTAAGTGCCTAAATACCTTTGAAAATCCTCAGCTATAGAAATCTGAAAGGACCTGTAACTTCTTGAGCTGTGATAGCTAATTTTTCACTTTATTTTAACATATTGATTGCATTTAAGAGCATTAAACTTGTAAAATAAACAGTAAGTACTTTGGTAAGCAGGAGGTATAAGATTAATTCTTCTAAATGTATTAAGATACTGTCTCTGTATACATATATATATATATATATATACTTTTTTTTTTGCATTCCAGTTCCCATGCAAATGCAGCTTAACCTAAATCACAAATGGAGAATTATCATCATTAAGTATTTATCATCATTTATCAAAATTAAACAAGCCTCTAGACAAAATAAATGCCAGTAACCCACGCCCACTCCACCAAACCCCACCTCGAATAAAACTATTATACTGAAGAACAGAACTTCATAGTATTTAAAATCAATTCGCATGGGAGAGGACTGTTAAATCTAATTGGGCTATTTTATAGCTTTTAGCTGTGTTAACATTGTCTTCTTAAATGACAGAAGGCTAAATTTTAAAAAAAGCATTTTAATGGACCAGGTCTTTAAGAAAGCATAATACCTAACTGTGCTGTTAAAATTATTGAAAGACAAGTACAAGCATTTCAATTTGTAATTTTGACTTTGAAGATTATTTTGATTTACTACATGAGTTAAATCTGTAGTTTATATTGGCTTATACTTCTCTATGTACATTTATCTCCATTTTCCATCTTACCTAAACAGATATGCAAATCTTGCATGTTAACATTTCGGTTATTTGGTTGATTGCACAGTTTTTACCTATCTTTACCAATAATGTAATACAGAATAAAAAATGTCGAAGCCTGGTCTATATTTTCAAGATCAGCTAGTGATTTAGGATCGTTGAACCAGATGGGGATCAAGCAAATGACATTTTATGGAAGCATGAGCTATCTTTCACCTGGTGAATGTTTTCTGGAAAATAACCTAAAAAATCAACACAAGAACTGAGTCATTCAAATGATGCATCATTCAAGTGATGCACTAGTGAGTTCTGAAATGCAACTGAACTAACCTTTTCTGTTCTTATTCTGAATTGCTGTGCAGTTAAAATTTACCTTACTGATAATGCTGACAATATCAGGATACAGGTAGAACAGCAGTAGAGTTCATCTTTGTGTTGAAGAAACCAATAGTAAAAATTAGAGATCAGTACAGGTCCAATCCAATCTCCAAAGACTGACCTTAAGGATGGAATTTTTGTGACAGCAAGAAATAAAAATGGAGCAAGGACCAGGTAGAGCAGGCAAAGTATTGTTGAAGAAAGCATTTTTTTTTTCATAGTAGTATATGGTCAAAACAAAAAATGTTTACAAAAAGCAATTCTATTTTATTCTTTGGATCTTTTTTTTTTTTTTTTAGCAAATTAGACCATTTTTTAAAATTTTTTTTTTTTTTTTTTTTTTTTAAACACAAAAAAAATGACATATGAAGATGAGAGAAAAAAGACATTTCAACTGACAGGATACTGATTTTTCTTGGATAAATATTAAATGAAAATTTGAGGAGTTGGTTGCAATTTGCAAAGGCAATATTTTTTATTTTCCCAGCATGAAAAAAAAAATATTTCCTGCCTATCACCAGGGGCAGAAAAAAATGTGGATTGCATTTGTTTCCAACCCTTCACACGGTTCATTTGAGGAACAATGTTAATTCCAGTTCTTCACTTAACATTATACTTCTTATATTTAGATAATCAACTAAGACGGCTAAGTTATTTAATCATCCAGCACCTTTGTTCTCAGTGATGATAAGGAAAAGGTGCCTTCAGTAATTCAATCCATTTTAGAACATGGATCTAAGATACAGGTGAATTACTTTCTGGAAATACCTATCATTTCTGCTCTTCATTGAGTGGAGCTCCTAATTTAAGCAGCTAAAATTAGGAGATATAGATCTTGGCCACTCTACACCTTAAATAGTGCTATGCTTTCAAGTCCTGCTGCTAGAAAGATATACGCTACCCTACAGTAGTTTTCCTGTTCCGTTTGCACACATTGAAATTGCTTCTCCTCGTAGTCAATAAAATCATAGTTTAAAATTGTCTTCAGTCTTCAAATTTGGTAAGTTTATGCTTTATACTGAACATTACCAACATGTGCTGCTCTGAAATCCAATACTGTCAATAAGTAACAGTAACAGTAACAAAATAGTGAATAAAAGCATCCTTCTTTACTGGCTGAGATAACCAGCAAGTAATCATAACAGCTTCTTTAAATAGGAATCAAAGATAATTAGTTGACAACTATGTCTAACATGTACAAACCAAATTGTGTTGGACTGCTTTTTATAAGTTTAATGTTAGTGAAATTAGGTACGTGGTTGGAAAAAAAAAAAAAAAAAAAAAAAACTCAAAATTGGTTTTCAAGGTTTCTCCTTACAACCTCAAAACTTGATCCAAAGGGTCTTCTAAATATTTAAAAAGGAAAAAAATCACTGACTTTGAGCAAGTCTAATGAGCCTACTGACTCCATAAGATTTTTCATGATTCTCTGGTCTGTTCTGATTTATATCTATTTTTATATAGTCATAGCAGCTTATAGATTATGATAATTGGGCAAGTGGTGAGAACACATTTAATTTGCAGTATCATTTCTGATAAAGAACCTCATCAAAAATAAACCTCTAAATGTGGGCAAGTGACATTTGGTCTGTTGTTTAATCAGACTGTGTCAAATAATTCAAAGTTGAAACAAGAAAGTTTTTCACTAATATCTTCTGCAGACTACTACAAATAATAATCAATAACAATATTTACAGTTCTGAACAAACTGTGCAGATGACTCAAATTTCTTTAGGCATTTTAACAATTTTGCAGATGGACTGAAAAAATATAATCTTTGCTTAACTTCCTCTTTATCAGGATGGATAATTGTTAAGTGTGGTGATCCTTGAAAATCAATCAGCAATCCTTGAAATGTTGTCTCTCCAACTTTTTCTACAATTCTAACTTGCTAGGGTTCCTAACTGTAGTTGGGAACTGCCCCAACCACATAACTTGTAAACCCTTTTTTTTTTTTTTTTTTTTTTTTTTTTTCTGAAAGCAATAGGAAAGCTTAAAGATTATTTGCTTTCCTTCATTTTATATCTACTCCTTTAAAATTTTCAAGGCAAACAATTCAAAATAGAACCTTTTCTAGCTGTATTCTCGCTTCTGAGCACAAAGCATTAAATGTTGGTTTCCTTTAAACTGCTTGCTTTCAGGGCCCAAGATTCAAAAGCACCTATGATTCCCTGCTACGATTTCTTACATACGTGTAGCTAGCAGATTTTGCATGTTTACTTTACCTAAAGATTTTTGAGCAGGTAATTCACTCATACCTTAAATTGTAGTCCAGATTTGATTTGCCTCAGGTTTTAATATTGTTGTCTGCTAAATTTGTCGAACTTTCTGTTACTAGATCTCTGTTCCTTATGTAGATATTTATAGCTGAAAGTCAAGTCACTCTTTCACCTTTTCTTTGTGCTATTGTTTTGCTTTCCCACTGCAGCATGGGTCAGAAACAACCAAGCAAGGTTTTCATTAGTTAACTTGAGATTTTTCTTCTGCTGTGTCAGCTGATTTTGCTGTGTAGGCTTCTGTTGTGTAGACTTATGTTGTCCATGACTTTTTCCAAATTTCTTGTTGACAACACAATATCAGAGTCACTGTAAGATATTAGAAGAAATGAGCATTTTACTTTCTATCCTAAAATTATGAAATTTAGGGCCACAAAACCAATTTCTGTAAATACACATTACTTTCAGAGTTTCCTTTTTCATTTCCATGTACAAAATCATTTTTCATTCTCAGAACTCCTTTTTTTTTTTTTTTTTTCCCCCAGATTTTTGGGTCTAAGCTTGATCCAAGAGTTAACTAAAATCAGTTGAAAAATTAAACTCATCTTAAAAAAAAAAAGCCAAAAAAAAAAAAAAAAGTGAATATATGTTTACATTATGATACTAAGTTACAGTGTTGATTATGAGTGCAGAAGCAATTCATTTAACCTAACAACCTATGTCTAAAAAGTTGGATGTCTAAGTCTAACCCAGTCATTTTTGTAAGCAATGGCGTATAAGAGGCATCTTCACAAAATGATTCATAACATTATAAAATAAGTGTCCGAGATGAATTAGATGACTTGAGTCACCCTATGTAAGTATGCCCTTCTCTCCACTGACAATAGTAATTACCCTAGATTTAGAAGGATAGATCTTAGATATTTCAGGAGTGATTCAAGTGTCTATACAGAGATTGAAAAGATTAACTGAGGTATCCTCATGGAGCCAATAGAGGTGACACAGAAGTTAAGACACCCACATTCTTTTCCAGCAGCTTGCGGAAACCAGAGTATACTTCAATTAACATAGCACCAAACATTTAGGCAACTGAATTTCAGCCCTGAAATTTGAGGTGAGGTGAAATTAACATTATTATATGATTAGGTAGTATTGTTTTTATAGGTTTTATCTAGTTATTTTAAAATAAGTAAATAAATAATAAATACATAAAATAAATAAAATAAAAGAGTTGCAAAGTTTGAATAAAACATTTACTTACCTGTTAGAGGGTCAGTGAAGTTTTCTGCACAAATGGACTGAATTTTGAAAACTGTCTGTTGATAAAAATTCAAATTAACTTATTTGATGTTCGTTTGTTTAAATATGTGATATATTCTGTCCAGGTTCCTGAGCAAGCATAAAGATCTTCATGAATGGGATATAGGGATATATGGGATAACAGATATGTACCAGCTGAAGAACAAGGTTTATATAGTGGTTTTGAATAACTCAGGATTTCATCTCCCAACAGGCATCATAGCAGTTACTCTTTCTTGCAGACTCAGACCTGTCAATGAGTTAACTAAGTATTGAACTAATTACTGTCTTAGGCTTCCTAACAAATATGTGAGCATTTAGACATCTCACTAATAGAGCCATTGGAAGAAGATAGTTGAATGGACAAGATGTCCATTCAACTCCAAAGCTGGCATCTGTTGTTATGAATATAGTCTACAGTTATAAATCTATTCTCAAGTAAAAACAATCTTTACTATTGATAAATAAATGATGTAATAAAATATTTTAGATAAAATCTATCACAATGTTATGGAATTCCCATTGAATGTTATGACTGTTAATATATAAATACATGTATGTATATATGTAATATATTAGTATGCAACATTAAGTAATGAAATATATTGATATACTTGGTTATTAATAACATATTGTGATAATATTAAATGTGATACTTATCTGTAATATCTGGAATTGCACTTCATTTTCTTTTTTTGTGTGTTTAATATTATGTATTTATATAACTGCAAATGTAATTTATATGCAAACATATATTTAATAATCACAGTTGTGATTTGTGTAGGATATAGTTAAAGATGACCATTCTGATGTTTCCAGGCCAAAGTATTAAGGTAGTTTCCTCCATGTTATATTTTGAAATTTCAGACTTTTCTTAAAACATATTTTCCAGTGAGCTTGATACGCTGTCTTCCTCTGCTTCAAGTTTCAAAGCCAATTAGGAAAAAAAAAAAAAAAAAAAAGAAAGAAGGAAAGAAGGAAAGAAGGAAAGAAAGAAGGAAAGAAAGAAGGAAAGAAAGAAGGAAAGAAAGAAGGAAAGAAAGAAGGAAAGAAAGAAGGAAGGAAGGAAGGAAGGAAGGAAGGAAGGAAGGAAGGAAGGAAGGAAGGAAGGAAGGAAGGAAGGAAAGAAAGAAAGAAAGAAAGAAAGAAAGAAAGAAAGAAAGAAAGAAAGAAAGAAAGAAAGAAAGAAAGAAAGAAAGAAAGAAAGAAAAAGAAAGAAAGAAAAAGAAAGAAAGAAAGAAACAGACCCATTCATTAGGCTTTGTCTTACTGATGTATTCAAAAGGCCAAGGTAAGTGATTGGATGGACCTTGCCTATAGATGGATTCTTCAACTCACCCTCTAGATAAACTAAATGAAGTTTCTCTTCTGAGTCTTGCTTTCTTGATAATGTACATTACTGTAGTCATGTTAAGGGAAACTATCTTTCAAGTTAGCTCTTGTGAATACCTAGTTTTAGACCTACATTATCATTCTTATCATTATCATTGTTTATGCTACCATTTTTTTACCTTGTGAATTTTCTTTTTCTAGTGTGGTTCTTCTTTGCTCCTAGTGAAAGATAGAGCTCATAAAATACTTATCTTTCAGCTTGGTTTTCTGTCAAATTCCTTTCCAAGTCCTGAAATATACAAATCCAGAGGTTATCACATTTCTAGTGCATCAAAACAACAGCTTAGAACTGTTGAAGTTTTTAATGGAATTCATTCTCAACATGATTCTTTCCATCACTACTGAGATGGCAATAACAGAAAAAAAAAATGTAAGTCCATAAGTAAAAAAAGATAAATATATATATCACAAATCATCTAATAATATATTCAATCACAGTGGCATTCCATGTCAACATATTGTTAGCACCCAAAAATTACTTTCCTTTGTACAGTTTGAACAGTCAAAAAAAAGGGAAATCTCAAAGGTGCTTAAAGAAACATGACTCCTGACTTTCTGGGAGAGTAAATTGACAAGATGCATGAAGACCATTAACACAGAAGGTGTATTTAGATGCAGGTTGGTGTCCCAAACCAACCAATGGGTCTGGAAGTTCAAATGAATGCAAATTAGAGTATCTTTATTACATGGATGAGAGTGAGGGCATATTTTCTCAATCTTAGTGCTACACAAATGTAGTTGCCCTTTATCTGCTGTGTTGTGCTCTGCAGATTTGCCAGTCTCTGTACCACATGCTAGTTCAATTTAAGACATTTATATTCAAACATTAGAATCTCAAAGCTCTATCTAATCTATTGAGCTCTATCTAATCTATCTATCTATCTACCTAATCTATTGAGGAATGTACATTTTTTTAATCAACCCCTCTTGGATTACATGTCTGGAGCAGTGAAGCAAGAACTGAAATAAATTGTCTTATGGTTCAGTTAAATTGTCTAATCACTGGGATAATGGATCAATTTTTCCTTTTCCTCCTTCTTTTCTGGTCAATAAATACTAATTATATAATACCAAGTAGAAAAGCTTGGCATTTCCTCCTCTAACACTCCTGGCAACAAGAAGGAACTTAACTAGCCATGTTTCTGTCTCTTCCCACACAGGGAAGACCTGCTCTGGTTTAGGCACTTGAATCCAGGAGGGGAATGAAAAACAATACTAATTCAATATTATTGCTCAAAGTCAGATTGAGTTAATATGACTTGATGGGTCAGAGTAAATCTATTGCACTTTACATCCAGGAGTACCCAATTGTGTGTGCATAACTACCCTGTCTCAAATGTGATTAAAGTGTATTAGAGTAAAGCTCCTTCAATGAAATTTAAGGTAATACAATTGTCATGCAATAATGATGGATTAAGAACATGTACATGGCAGGGCACAACAGATCAGTTAACAACAGAGGTCTTTGTGGTTGATTCTCTTCACCTTGTACCTCATCTTGATGGAATTCAGTTCAGAATTAAGACACTCAAATGCAGGTCTCCACAGATGGATGACTGTAGGTGTGCTGTTTCTTTCATATTGAAGTTTTATTATTGAACTTTCATTATTGTCAATGGGCTGTCATTCAACATAGTTAATTGAACTAAAAGAGTGATTCAGCTCACCATAAAATAAATAACTGGTCATGTAATCTGGAACTGAGTTGTTGAATACCATTACTAATTAACAAGAGGTGAACCACCCACACGAGATAATTATTTGTACTGTCTGACTACAGGAAGAGCATAGACTAACAGATCAGCCCAGATGTATAATTCTTGTATGACTGGAAGTAGGTGAAATAATCTAAATGATTTTATTGCAAGCTTTTATCTCTGTCTCCCTCTCATATTCATCCTGTGGCCACTACTTCTGCAAATTTCTCTAATATATTGCGAATTCTCTGCTAACATTTCAATCATTGTTAATGATATAAAAAGAATAGATGGGGACTTGCCCTGATTAAGTTTTTCTGAAGTTTCTGTAGACATTTTACAGGAAGAAAAAGATAAATAGGTCTTAGTTTCTCATTGGAGAAATAAGCAGAATAAGCGCTGTTATCCTAAAGACTGTATTTTGGTTGCTCATGACAGTAAGAAAAAAAAAAAAAAAAAAAGCAAAACTGGTAATAATGAATCACAGCTGAGAAGGGGAATGCACCAAATCATCCTCTTGGCTGTATTGATTACAGTGTACAGACAGCTCAATCTCTGATGTAATGGGAAGTACTGTCCATGGCACTTCCCTAAGGACTAAGGGGCTTTATGTTATTATACGAATGTCTTCTAAATGAGGATGAGGATTAATTCTCAGAACTCTGAAACAAAAGCTAAAAATAAGTTTTGTTCTCTCACTCTGTTGGATTTATTATATAATAACTCCCACCACTTTGTTCTCCAAATTGTAGCAAATTGGTCCTGTTTTTTTGACAGTTGCCCTTATCTCATGCAACCCCCAGACTAACTCTTATTTTATTTTGTATTGTTTTCCAAATTAAAATAGCAAATTATACAAATTCAAGCCCCCTTCTCCCCTCCTCCCCCCCCCCCCCCCCCCACTGTTGAAAAATGTACCATGAGAGTTGGGAAAAATATGAACTCTTGCTCCTTTTCTCAAATTCTGACATAGAGACCTGAAGTCAATAGTTTTTGTTTTCAAGGGATACAACATTGTGTTTTTACTGTTGGAAAGTGATTGATTAAATTAAATACAGTACAGCTTTAGGTCTAGCCAAATATTAGCAAGCAAAAATCATTTCCACAGAGGAATTCTGAGTGTCCTCAACATCCTCAACAAAGATTATGTATATATGTATACCATGTATATATATATATATGTATATATATATATGCATATATATACCAAATATATATATATAATATATATATATACCATGTATAGCAACTTCATGCTCACGTTCACAATCTCCATTTCGTGTCTTCTTCTATCTTATTAATTTTTATATAATTCAGGGGGATTTGATTTAATATGATCTACAGAGATCACTGATTCTCCTAGCAAAATGCTTCAAGCAGTATCTTTTGTATCTTTTTTTTTTTTTCTTTATTGGCTAAACACTACTAAAATCTAATTTATCCATTCAAAAGTAGGCTTTTAAATTTTAGATTTATACTTAATATTGTCAATGAAAGATATTTTATGCCTGCATACATAAAGACCAATGGAAACAAACCCAAAGCAAAATTACATCTGTATGCAAAAGGAGAGAACTGCCAAAATTAGACATTTATTTCAGTTCAAATCATTGTGTTATTCAGAAATTTGATCATGTTTCTTTAGACAGAAATAAGAAGCTTTTGCTCCTTGTTTAATATTTTTGGTATGTTTCTGGTTAGAGAGACTGGTAGAGGAGCCTTACACACAGTACATTAGATATGCAGAGTAGTTGGCATTTTGATAGATACAGATAGTGTTAAAATAAGATACCAACAAAGCTACATTACCCTGAATCTTTCATGAATAGCATGTGAGATTTCTCTTCTGGTATTATAGCAGATACAGTTCAAATTCATTCAACAAGCAACAAGAGACTAAAGTTTCTATGACCCCACAGGAATCATAATAAAGCTACAGAATTGTGTATGGAATCACGTATTTAACTTATGAAAGCATTCCTTTAAGACAGAAGTTTTATCTTCATGGGTATCTTCCTGTTTTAGGAGACTCACAAACTAAAATGAGCAGTCTTTGGAGAACAGATCAAGACCACACTATGTAATCCCGCACGGACTTCTGGTCATGCATGAGCTACTTCATGACTGACAGGCTTTTCTTCCTTCATGTAGTATGCATATAAAAGATCATGTAGGGTGACTTCAAACAATAGATAAAATTAATTCAGAAATTAGGAATGATCTATCTATGAGTTTCTTATGTATGGCACTTTCATGAGGCCAGGCTTAGTCATGTTTAGCGTGGGCAAGAGATTTACATTCACATTAAAAAGTCTATCATATTAAAAGTGTACAAATAAGAAAATATATTAAAATTATACACTGGAAAACATCAAAGAGGTATAATTTAAACCTTTAAATAGTGCCTGTACTGCCAATATGCATATTTGTCATACAGGACAGATAGAAAGCAATGCCCTTGTCCAACAAGTGTTTAAAAATCTTCTAACGCAACCCACCTTGAAATCTAGCACTGTAGACAACACATACTTGCAGCAGCTTGTAACTTTCTCCCCACATTGCAAGGAAGCTGCCCCTTATATAAACTTTCTTAGATACAGTAAAAAAAGGGATTTTACAGGGATGAGTTTAGATTAATTTCACCTTCACTTGAATGTCATAGCAATCACATACTGCTAGTTAGGAACTTTCTCTTCTGTAACATCACAAAGAATCTGAATAAGGGCACTTTGGGAGAACAGACTCAGCTAAGTATCTTTACCCTGCTACAAATGATTGCACTACTGCAGTGTATTGGCCTTGCCTATTCACTTATATAGGTTTTTCAGTGTTTTAGCTACAATTATCGTTCGCTCTCAAATCCCTGAAAGCTCTATTTTCAGTCCTTGATCTAAGAAGTAGGCAATAGTTTTAATAATTGTTCTAAACTTCTGTTTACTATTCAGGTTTTGCACTTCAGAAACCCCCCAACTAAGAAAACAAGAAACAAATGTTTTAAATTTCCCAAGAAAATAACTTCCACATGGACTGTGTTGTACTTCTTTCTGCCAGTTATTCCAACTAGCCCACAATATTAACCTTCATAGAACTGAAATATTTCAACTTCCAGTGCCAGATTGTCCTGGCCTTGTGAGAGAATGAGCTAAGCATGTAGGAGAGAAAGGGGAAAAAACGAGCATATGACCAGACTGTTTTGGAACTACAGATTCAGTCATCATTCCGTTGGATATGTAGAAGCTAAATGGACTCCTGAGATATGGCAGTAGCCGATGGAATGTGAGACAGGTGAAAACACAACAGTAACAGTAGGGGTAGTCAGAGGATGACCAAGCAAACACCACATGCCAGAGCTTTTCTGGTGGATGAAAAGCTTGACAGAAGCCAGCAGTGTGTGCTTGCAGCTCAGAAGGCCAACTGTATCCTGTGCTGCATCAATAGAGGCATGTTCAGCAGGTCCAGGGAGGTGATGGTCGCCCTTGTTAGGCCCCACTTGTAGTGCTGCATTCAGGTCTGGGGCCTCCAGCACAAGAAAGATGTGTTAGAGTATGTCCAGAGGAAGGTCACAAAGATGATCAGACCCTGGATATATGGCATCCCTGCCTATGGCAGAAGGGGGTTGGAACTAAGTGATATTTAAGGTCCCTGCCAACCCAAGCCATTCTGTTTTTCTGCGGTTTATGATTCTAAGATATGACTCACCAAAGAGGCTCGTATTCCCAGCTTGTCCCATCATCTTTCAAAATGTATCTGAACAACTCTGTGAATATCAAAAATCATTCCTATTAGTGCATCCCCAGACTGCTTACTGGCATTACGGTTTCAAAGGCCACGGCTATATACAGACCAGTGTCTCTGGGTCCAGACAACCTGACAGTATCTAGTTTCACTCCAACCTTAGTTCAACCATTTTGATGTCAAGCTACCTTATCAGGAGGTATACCTAACACTCTGTCCCCCAGAGTGTTATCCCCACATGTGTGTCTTTCCCTTTATATGGATACAGAGACTGTCCATCATTGTCAAAAAAAAAAAAAAAAAGTCCTTTAATAAGGAGTCAACAGGGCTCTTGCTGTTGATACATCTTGCTGTCTGAATATCAGTACCATGCATCAGAAGCATTCTCTGGAATCAGGTGCCAAATTAGAGAGGCAGGAAAAGATCTGTCCTAAATTAAAACACTACACTTGTCTGGACTGTGCAGAAACACATGCAACATAGCTGGCATGTGTGACTGCATAACTAGGAAGATGTTCCTTTGCTTTTAATGAAAAAGATTTCAAAATACCATGAAGTAAACATTAATTATATTGATTATATTATATATTAGGGGCTGCTTACTTATGAACAGAACTAAGAAATTGTAATAAATGTTTTTCTTGTAGAAGTTCTACTTGAAAGAGGTATGTTGAAAGTTTTGTCCACAAGTCACCTGACTAAGATAAATGAATACAATGATATCTGTTAATTAATCAAACTAAACGTCACCAGTAAAACCAGGCATACTGGCAAAAGTGACTGTATACACCTACAACACATCCGCACCAGCTCCTATGTGAGAAAACAGAAAAATGTGGGCAGCATTACATAATTAATTCTGTAGTTACTGCTCAGATTTCAGTAGTAATCTATAAAGATTTATGAACAGTAGCTGACCTTCTTATGCAGTAATGTACATTAACATTATGCATTAACCTCATAAACCTATAAAATCGTTATGTATATCATCAGTTTGATAGATTGAGATTTGGCTAGAGAATCATTGTCTCCACAGAATCATTGTCTCAAGAATGGTGATTGTCTGTCAGCAGGACATACCATTCACATTTAATACCTTAAGATAAACAAGAGTCATTGTCCTGCCCTTATCTACTGAGCCAATGTGGAAGCTTATGAATTTGAACAGATACTATTTCTCCTTTGCAAATCCATGATGAATATCCCAATCACCCTTCTGTCTTCATATGTTTGGAAATGTTTCCAGGAGGGTTTTCTGCATCCCCTTCTGAGGTTACTGAAGTGAGGCTGACTGTCCTGCAGATCCTCCCTCTTGCCCTTCTGAAGATGGGGATGACATTTGCTTTTCTCCAGTCCCAGTCACCATATCCTTTTAACAATAATTGAAGGTGGCTTCACAAGAACACCAGCATGCATGCCACATCCTGTCATGTCCTGTGAAATTGTACTTTTCCAATTTTTCAGATGTTCCTTAACCTGATCCCTCACAGGTGGGTCTTCTCCTTGGCCTGAGGGCCTGAAAATGCTGAAGATCAGTCATACTATTGAAAACCAATCAGAAAAAAATCATTGTGTACCTTGGCTCATCAACCATGTCCTTTGCCAGGAGGGCCCTGCCCCATTCATCAGTGTCCCATACCTTCCCTAGCCTTTGTTTTGCTTCCGATATACCCTTAGAAGCCCTTCTTGTTGCCCTTCAGGTCCCCTACCAAATTCAACTCCAGATTAGTTTTTCTAAACCCATTCTTGCATGCTTCAGTGATGTTACTGTATTCCGTCTGGGTGTTCTGTCCCTGGTCCCACTTCCTTCATGCCTCTCTTTTACGTTTGAGTTTACTGGGGAGTTCCTTGTGCATCCATGCAGGCCTCTGGCCACCTTTGCTTCTCTTCCCATTTGCCATTACTGACCATTCTTGGGCTTGGAGGAGAAGATGATCAAAAGTCAACCGGATCTCCAAGACCATGTTCTATGGTATTCTTCCAGGGAGAAGCCTGAGCAGGCCAAAGCCTGCTGTCTTGGACTCCTGCACTGTGAGTCCTGATTTTTTCCTTTTTCCCTCCTTTCAGGAACCTAATCTCCACCATCTCATGGTCATTGTCACTGAGCTTCAAATTCCCCACCAATTCTTATTAGTTTGTAAGAATCAGGTCCAGTAGATTGGACCTCTCCTTTTGGACTCTTCAGTCTCTTCTGGAAGGATGTTGTCACCAGTGCACTCCAGAAATCTGTGTTGCTTCTGCTGTGTTGCTCTTGCAACAGATATTGGGGTGATTAAAGACCCTCATGAGGTACAGTGCCTGTGAATGTGAAGCTTCCTTCAGTTGTCTTGTCTGAAGAAGACCTCATATACTTTTTCTTCCAGATAAAGTGATCTGTTACAGCTTAGTTCTTGTTGTGTTTCAAGTATGTAACATAAGGCTATGTTACATAAATTGATTTATTTTTTTTTCTGAGATAGCATTCTTCATCAAGTAACCATGAAGAAGTTAAGTTCTAAATATCGACTAGAACTACAATTCACTTGTAACACCTAATCACAGGTACAGAGGTGGTTTGAAGATTTTAATACAACTGTGCTGTTCTGTTTTTTTAAAGGTTAATACTGAGAAAATTCTTAAAGTCTGAGTTTGAATCATAATCACCTCTGCAAAACTGCAATTTTGACAAAGTAAAATTTCTACACTGACATTTTTCATGGAAGCTTTAATTTAGTGTTGGTGACAAATTTTGGGAAAAAAAATAAAATAAAAATTGTTGATATTTTCAGTGATGTCTAGTGACAGGACAAGAGGCAATGGGCATGAACCAGAACAAAAGAAGTTCCATCTGAACATTAAGCAGCAGCAGGTGACATGTGCTGTGCAGGTGACTGAGTGCTGGCACAGGATATCCAGAGGTGCTGTGGAGTCTCCTCCTCGGAGATCTTCAAAAGCCACCTGGACAACCTGGTCTGGGTTAAGCAGGTGTTATAGCAGATGCCTCCAGAGGTCCTGCCAACCTCAGCCATCCTGCGGCTCAGTCATTCTGTGAAATATCTCCTCAGTGGTATTCATACAATTGTTTTAGCAGCTATCATACTGGAAGAGCTACTATAGCCAGGTTTCAGGATTTTAGAACTCCTGTGAACTCTAGAAATAAATGGAATATTTTTGTACGTATTACTAGGTCCCAGAAAATTACAGAATGCTAACATAATGCCAGAACATTTTTTCTTTAACATCTCCTTTTCTAGAGAGAAACCTTTCAATGCTTGGTTCAGATGTTGTCATTTACAACAACGTACAAAATTGTTTAATGTAATTATAATATATTTTTGTTGTGATAGGAAATTTTATCTTGGGCAAATAATAGTCTTTTTAATTTCATCACATGGAAAAACAAATTACTGGCTAACTTTTGCAAAGAGTGAAGGTCAGGATTTTGATAAGTAACTATGGTTGAGTTCTTTGAATGAATTTTAGGTGCTAAATTTTAATGAAATAGTCTGATAACTGAATAGCTTTGATCATGTGGTCTTCGTGGCACCATTTTTAATTGCCTAATTTTGCAGATCATAAAGGAATGCCGAGATCAAATAAAAAATGCTCTGTAGTTAAATAAGTAAATAAATAAAAGTTTGAATATCAACATTGGCAAAAACAAGATATTTAATTAATTAAGAAAGTTACTGATTAAAAAAAAAAAAAAGAGTTCAGGAAATATATTTCATTGTAAGTCTATGAGTTTTTTTATTTGTGAATTAGTCATTTATGATTTAAGAGCAACATGATTTTAAAATTGAAAGGCACACGGGGAGGAAAACTTACTGTGTAAACAAAATTCAAATCATCTGGTGTTCATTTGTCATTTTTTTCCCTAGTACTACCTGCTAAGTAGATAAAAATCACTCTAGATCAAGCACAAATCACACTGTTCCTGAAATCATTAAATCATTTTCTACCTCCTGAAATTAGCTTTACTTCTGTTCTCAAACCAAGCTGATCTCTCTTCTAGTACAGTTTAAATAACTTTTCCCAATCTCATTCCCTGCCCTTTATGTGTTGTATAGCACACTGCCATCAGCAATGGATCTCAGTATCCAGGCACTAGATGCCCCCTGACATTGAAGCCCCAGATATCTGCTATTTGCATTATTGCAATTATGTATATGTCCTTTGACTATTTGAGATTATAATTCCTAGAGATTTATTTTAATAATAATAATATTTATGATAAAGCTCTGCTGTGTTTGAATGGGCAGAATAACTAATCACTATATAACTCTGTTACATTATTCCCCAGATCTGTTTTGTAGTCCATGACAGAGCCTGGAAAAGCTGATCTCTTACCTCAGTTATGATGTACATCATCACTACCTCTCTGCTGTTATACTTACCGTCTCTGTCCACCTTTTGCAGCAAACTCATCTGGTTTCATGTCTTACAGAACCTGGGGGTCTAGACAAAGTTCTTAGCATGACAGGAAAAGGAAATTGGTGTTTCCTTCCCATTTGCTCAATTTCAGTCTTTTTAAATTTGATCATGCCACGGTTGCTGCATGGTTATGTGATTGTTCACCCAGGTACATTGAACAAATGTCTCTCACCATACATTTTCAGTTCTTAATTAAAACTCAAGCACCAAAATGTATTGGAATGATTATTTCCTCAAATTCTTACATAACTTATTACCAATGAGGATTAGCTTACCCCGCCAGCTACCTTCACTTGCTAGCAGATGCTGGCAGAACACTTTTTCCCTGGGGAGGTTTCTCTCCATCTGCAGTTCTAAACAGCTTTGGGCTCCTTTTTTTGATTTGTTTGTCAACAAAGATCAAAAGAAAAAGAAAAAATGTTCAAGGTTTCAAGCTTGTATCATTGTAGGCAAAAAAGGAAGTTTTTAAGACTCCCTCCTCCAAGCAGAAGGACAAAATCACTGGGCAACAGAAATGTGCGCACATATCCTTGTCATCTCTTATTGTGTAGGTTTTTGATATTGTCCTGTTAGTGACATTTAATGAACAAATCTGTAGTGGGTAAGGCTAAGATGAGGTTAACTTTTTTCACAGGAGCCCATATGGTGCTGTATTTTGCATTTATGGCTGAGACATTGTTGATAATACACCAGTGTTTTGACTATTGCTTGCAGAGTGTCAAGGCTTTCTCTTCCTCCAAGTAATTTGGAGGTTAAAGCAACAAGACAGGAAGGGGTGCAGCCAGGACCAACAGACCCAAACTGGTCACAAAGATATTCTACCACATGAGGTCAGCATGCTCAGAAGTAAAAGCACTTGGGAAAAAAAAAAAAAAAAAAAGGCATTTGGGCATTTGTCTTCCCAAGTAACCATTAGACATGATGGAACCTTGCTTTCCTGGAAATGGCTAATTTGCCTGCTGAAGGGAAGCAGTTAATGAATTCATTATTTTGCTTTGATCTCACATGTATCTTTTGCTTTACCTGTTAAGCTGTGTTTACCTCTAAACTGCCTTTTTTTGTGTGGGTGATGGAGCACTGGCACAGGTTGCCCAGAGAGGCTGAGGAGTTTCCCTCCCTGGAGTTATTCAAAGGCCACCTGGACATGGTCCTGGGCAAGTGGATCCAGGTGTCTCTGCTTGAGCGGGTGTTGGACCAGATGCCTTCAGAGGTCCCTTCCAATCTCAACTATTCTGCAATTCTGTGATCCCAGCCCACAAGTTTTCTCACTTTCATCCTTCCAATTCTCTTCCCCATCCCGCTGAGAGGGAGGGAGTGAACAGATGTGTTGTGCTTAGCTGTGTGCTAGGGCTAACCCACAACAAACCCGTAGCTTGGGCACTCTTGTGTCAGGCTTCTATGTAACGCATCGATGACTCTTTTCCCTTCCTTACTTTCAGTCTTCTTGAAGGACAAACACCAGCATCATGTGTTCTGTGTTGGACTCTGAGCTAGGGTTACAAGTGTAGAATTTTTCTATTGTGGAGCACAAGACAGCCAACCCCAGCATATGGTTCAGTTAGTCAAGATAGGACAAGTAAGAAAATTACTGGGAAACTCTTGTTCCTTATGCCTTTTACCCTGCCACTTCCTCATTTACTGGCATTATAGGATTATGAAGTTCATTATGAGTTTTTTTGTTTTGTTTTGTTTTGTTTTGTTTTTTCTTTCCTCCCAGATAAACATCAATGTAAATTTATAGTCCTGGCATCAGCTATAATATTTAAATGCATATACTACAATATGAGATATGTTGTAACAGTGATCACAGATTCTGTGTTTATAACATTTTATCTGAAAGTTAATACAATTGAACAGATTGGAAAGATATAGTGCCCTTCACTGTCTGACTTCTATTATAAAATGATACATTAACCAAGCTACATACTGTTTTTTTGCACTGTTTCTGCACGGTTTTATATTTTCTGTATCATTGTCAGCTAAGCAGCCTTTACAGTGTCATTATTTACACCTGTGAGATATCTTCAATGGTAGCATCTGAGAGCAGATGTCAGGCAGGATAAATCTAGCCTCGTTACAAAAGCCTATGATACACATATAAAAGAAGCTGTTCTTAGGAAGGCTGTCAGGTCCTTGCCCTTCTGGAGTCTGAGAGCCATGTGGCACCCAATGGAGTCAATGAAAAGCTTTTCATTAGCTTCAGTGAGCTTTGGATTAGTACTTCAAGTTTCTGTAGTAGCCCTGATCAGCCACTGTACAAATATTAATGAGATGAGTTGAACAATACCCTTAGAAGCTAAAAAGACAGAAGATATTTTTTCATCCATTTATTTATGATAAGGGTGAAGGGTCATGATGGAGGAATGTAAAGAGATACCACACAGTGTCTCAGGATGGGAAATGAAAATGTTCATTAAACTCTTTAAAAATCCAGAGGGATTTAAATGGGTGAGTTTCTATTGGCTCCCTAATAATTCCTCTTAAGGATAAATCCATAAGAGGAATTAGAGGGGTTATAATGGCTGAGGTTGATATATATTTGCTGAAACTTCTTTCCTGTCTGTCAGAACCATGCCTATAGGCTTTTAAGCATTTCATTGCCACCCCTCAAGTGGAAAACCACCAATGAATACTTAAAAGTAGCTTGAATATCAACCACAGATGATCACTTTAAAGTCTAAAATAAAATTATTTTCTCACAATGCTAATACATTTCCACAGCAAATTCTGGGTGGCAAAGAAGCGAATGGGTTCAAAAAGTAGTTAGACATATTTTTTTGGAAGAAAGGTCTGCCTAGCAGTATTACATATAATGGTGTGGATAAATAATGAAGTTTCTGTTGCACGCAGTCCTGAGATGGAATACTTACGAAATATTGGTCTGTACCTTTTCACTTTTAATGCTATTTCCTAAGCACCCACTATTAGCTACTAGCATAGATAGTATCTTAGGTAAACTAGATGTTGGGTTTTCAGTGTGACATCAGAACTGTCTGCTAGTCTAGGTAGTAGGCCAGAAAGCTCATTTAGATTGTGATGGTCAGGTAAGGAGAGAGAAAATAAGGAAGATAGAACTGAGACATATAAAGACATGAGCAAATCGGTTGTGTATTGGATTAAAGTGCTTTATACAGACATGCATAGTACATGTTATTCATGTGCAAAAGAAAAAATAATAATAATAATAAAACTTAAAAAGAATTTACATTAGGTTTAAGGTAAATAGTCTCATATGTCTATATTTGGTAAGGCTTTATCCATTGTGTTGTCATTTTCCAAGATAGATGTTTTGGATAATATAGATTATATGTATCTTGGAGGAATTGCAAATTGCCATGTCCCTCCTCCCATGAGAAAAGCCTGGAACACTAGATAATATTTTCTGTCAAAAAAAATATCAAAATGTCATGTCAGTTATTACCTTTGTGAACCCTCAAATCGTTTCCTAGTACAAAAAGAAAGAACACTTGAGAAAATACAAAAACATTCAGAATATTATTATAACATGAAGTATTGTTGATACAAAAATATTTTGTTTGTCTGGATACTCTAAAAGATTTTTCCAATAAATTGTATAATTTACAGTATGTTCCAATTGCTTACTGTTTGTATAATAATCTCTTTTAAATTTTTGAGTAGGTGAAATCACACATTGCATTTCTGAGCATGACATGGTCAAGAAATCTTAATTTAACACAAGAATGACTGGATGAAATTTACATCCTGCCTCTATTACATTTAATATCAGAATGGATTGATTCTAGCATCCTTTTTTTTTTGCTCTAATATTTATTGATTGATTAAATTTCATATTTTAGCTTTAGATGGAATATGATAGATTTCACAGATGAAAATGAATTGGAAATTTAAACATGTGGAGTCTGATGTATCCTACTGAAAATCAATAAAGATGCATGAGGAATTTAAGAACACTATTTTAGTTCCAAGTAGTCCCTTGATTTCTTAACAACTTACCAGAAATGCAATTCCTACTAAAGGAAAACTCTCACTGGTGCAGCCAGAATCCCACTGTATCTGTTGCATTTAGTGCAATTGTCCATTTATTTCCTTGTTTGTAAAATGGTCCTACTTCTCTTGTGTTCCCCTTCTGTGTCTGCTATGTGGGAAATTTTATTTCCATCTGCATCTTGAAAAAAAAACTAGGGCTGAATTCATCTTCAAGACAAGAAGCTGGATTGACCTTCGCTGCTAGATGCCCACCCAGCTGCTCTCTCACTCCTCTCCTCAACAGAATGGCATGAGAAAATAGGATGGAAAATTTCATGGATCAAGATAAGAACAGGGAGTTACTTACCAATTACCATTATAGGCAATGCAGACTTGATCTGGGGAAAAGTTTTATTTGTTGACAATTTAAAATAGAGTAGGATGATAAGAAACAAAGACAAAGACTAAAATACCTTCCTGCATTTCCCCCCTTTTCACAGGTTCAATTTCACTACTTAATTCTGAACTTCTCTACCTCCTACCCCCAGCCTCAAGTAGTGCAGGGGGATGGGGATTACGATCAGTTCCTAACAGCTCCTTCAGCTTTACTTACTCCAGCATGAGGTCATTCCCACAGGACACAGTCCTTCAGGATAAGCATGGTCCATCATGGTCTCTTCACAGGCTGCAGTTTCCTTCAGGGATTTCCTACTGCTTTGGTGTGGGGTCCTCCACAGGCTGCAGTGTGGATAGCTGCTCCAGCATAGTCCTCTCCAAGGCCTGCAGGGAAATACTTATTTCATTGTGGTCTTCTCCACAGGAATCAATCCCATGGTACCTGGAGCACCTCCTCCCACTCCTTCTTCTATGACTTTGGTGTTACCAGTGTTGTTTCTCAATCTCTTGTTTTTCCCTTCCCCTCTGCCTGTGCAGTGTTTTGCCCTTTCTTAAATATACTTTCACAGGCACCACCAGCTTTGCTGCTAGGCGCAGCTGTAAGTATGCATTCAGGGGTTGCATGTTTTTTAAACATCCTAATGGTTTTCTGTGACTATGGATAGAGTGTACCTACAACTCACTGGTGCCCAGAGAAGTGGGGTTCTAAAAACAAACAAACAAACAAAAAAAGCAACAACAACAACAACAACAACAACAAAACATGATTTTTTAACCACACTACTTGCTGTCTGATGGGCTCTCAGATCATGTTGTCAAAAGACTGTCAAGGCTTGTCCAGCCCTCAGACAATTACCCCCAATTCCTCCAATTATATGGTGATCATTATGGTCACAAAGAATTTGGACTAGGAAACTAGGAAGGCCTAGAGTGTATCAAGCTTTACTACAAGGCTCTTGGGGCAATGATCAAGAACATTGGGGCCCAGGGTTTTTTCTCTTTAACCCTGCTGATGAGGAGAAGAGCACAAGGAAGAGTGGGATGGATCCCATGGCTAAACAGCTGTTTTCACAGCTGGTATTGGCAACAGAGATTATTAAAGGACATGGATGCAGAACAAGGTAATTTCCTCTGATCTGCTGCAGAGGCTTATACTTTTACCTCCATTTGGCACAAGTTTTTTTTTGTATCTCACTATTGAAAAATGGTATAAATCAAATTTTCTATGGGCAAATCATGTCATCTAAAATTTGATTAATCTTGTCTAGGGTATCATGGAGACAATAACAACACTGTAAATGGTGAATGTATGATCTTAGCAAAGTGTTAAGCCAGAGAAAGTACGTAAAACTTTAACTTTGAAGCCATCTTTCAGGCACCAGTCTTGAGAAAGACAAATTAATGAATCTTAATTCTGATTCAGTTCCATTATTTGCCTCTACTTACAAAGGTGGAAGAGACATTTGAGCACTACATGAGATTCTATTCTCTTTCTTGTCTTCTGTTTTTTGGAGGTATAATAGCAAAAGCGTATAGGAAGCTTCAGCAGTTAGCTCAGAATATTATTGTAGTGGAAATGGAATGTGTAGGAAGAACAAAAGATCATCCTAGAGTTAAGCTTTAGCATGCATTACATTAAGGATATGACTTAAACCTGGGTTCTTAAAAATTTTTCCTGGTAGAAGGCCAGGTTAGATGGGACTTTAAGCAACCTGGTCTAGTAAAAGGTGTCCCCGCCCATGGCAGGGGAGTTGGAACTAGATGATCTTTAAGGTCCCTTCCAAATCAAACCATTCTGTGATTCTATGATTCTATGAAGTTCAGCACGTCTTCTTTTCAAATCTATTATAACTTGGCCTCTAAACCACCCATTAAAAGAAAACACTCAATCTGATGATTCAGATGTACTTTATAACATTGTCTAGGCTATGATGCTGTTGCTTTAAAGAGACTCAAGTGATGAAGTGGTGCTAAACTGAACAGTTGCAAACTCTTAGAGTCTGATCTAGATTCTTTTGTTCTCTGTTTTTCTGAATTACTTCTCTGTAGCTATTGCAAAGAATGAGTTGTATGAGTGCTGTTAAGTAGGGCAGAAAACAGACAGAGGATGGAAAAGAACAGATGTCCTTAGAGAGCATCCTTTCAAACTTACAAGGACTATATTTGATGAAAGAAGTTTTAAACCACAAGAGTCTTTCTTTAGACTTAAACTAGAATCCTTAAATGAAACAACCCTATCCCATTTACACAGTCAGATTTGTCTAAAAGTGCACACCTCTGACAAAGTTCATTCTTTAAGATAGAGATCACATCTGTAGAAAAATAGGTTTTTCACAGATTAGGTCTGTATTTTGAGGCAGCTCTTCTTTAATGAAGTTCATGTTTTATGTAGCTCCTGGACTTCCACTCTTTTTTTTTTTTTTTTAACTTTTTTTTTTCTTTTTTCTTTTTTTCTTTTATTTATTTATTTATTTATGACACTTGCAGTTTTGGATTACACACTTTAATGCAATATTGTACACATAGATATGATTGCTATTACTTCCATCGTGCCTTCAATTTCCAAAACATAGCCCGAAGGAAAACTCTGGAGAGTTCAAACATGGCAGAAGTTTTTAAAGTTGTGCTTTACCTTTTATGTTACATTGCAATTTCTCTATAAATACTTTTATTTCATAACTGAAGTTATTTTAGCCTTTGACAAGTAAACTTTCCCACTGATTACTCTATCTCATTTAATAATAATAATAATAAATGAAAATAAATTATTCAAATACTATTTTATTCTAGTTGGAAATATGGCAGTAATAGTTATTTATCTTTATTGGCAATATAAAGCCAAAATAATCCAAATTCAATGAATATTCAGTAAAGACTCAGAGAATTGTATAGTGAATTGTTAAAAAAAAAAAAAAAAAAGGTAATTTTGAATATAAATTTAAATACTTTCATTTAAATACTTAAGCAGGCACTTACAAACCAGTATGGAGAAACTCTTTCCAACACGGTAAGAGGTCAAAACTTGTTGTCATCCATATTTGCAGCCTGACATATTCCAAAGCTGAGTAGGTCTACTCAGTCACAACAGTTTATCTTTAACTAGAACATAGTGACATTAATTGTAATAGTTCTGATGAAGCTACATCATGATAATGTAGCCCTGTAAATGGCTGTAATGCAGCCCTCCCTTTCTCCAACCATGCTGAGTTTTCTGAAAGCACTAGTGTCTCTAAAGCCAGTAACAAAATCCTTTTTTTATAAGAAATTGATTCAGAATCACAAAACCACAGAATCACAGAATGGCTGAGGTCAGAAAGAACCTTTGGAGGCTATCTGGTCCAATGCCTCTGCTCAAGTAAAGCCACACAGAGCAGGTTCCCCACAACCATATCCAGGTGGCTTTTGAGGATCTCAAGGAGGAGACTCCACAACCTCTCTGGGAAATCTGTGCCAGTGCTCCATCACCTGCACAGCATAGAAATGCTGCCTGATGTTCAGAAAGAAATTCCTGTGCCCATTGCCTCTTGTCCTGTCACTGGGCACCACTGAAAAGAGCCTAGCTCCATCTTCTCTGCACCTTCCCTTCAGGTACTTATATACACTGATGAAGATTCCCCTGATCCTTCTCTTCTCCAGGCTGCAGAGTCCCAGCTCTCTCTGCTTTTACTCATAGGAAAAATGCTCCAGTACCCTAATGATCTTTGTGATCATTTGTTGGACTGTCTCTCATATGTCTCTTGTACTGAGGAGCCTAGAACTTTTGACAAGCTTTGACAAACTTTTTGCATGAGAGCTAAGCTTGGTCAAATGAATTCCCTTTAGGTATAAAAGAATAGATTATATACAAAGTCACTGTAGTTTAGCTATATCTCTGAGCCCTTAATATGACAGACTTATGACCTTTTTATGATGAAATTTGCTTTCAAACATTATTTTCCAGAACATTTTAGCTTCAATAGCTCACAAAGAATACAGCAGACACCAGTCCCCTGTGGTGTGCCACTAGAACACACCAGATGGAGAAGGAAAGGCAGCATTAGAGAGTTCTCATCACTTTCCTTTGGTCCTTGAAACACAAGTTAAAGGGCAGGATTTTCCCTGTTACCTTCTTTGATGTCTCTAACTTAATTAATCCTTGTTTTATTTAAATAACAATTCAGAGATGATTTTCCACATGTTATGACCCAAAATTAAGCAAATGATGTGAGATGGGGAAAAGAATTCTGTCAAGAGAGGAGTCATCTGGCAATATAAGGTTACACTACTATTTCTACCTGTAACCTGAAATAGCAGAGGTAATTTTATGGAATATTTTGGGAGCATAGATAGATAACCAAATTGCAGACAAAAAAATCCTGAGTTGCTAAATAATTTATGGTTCACACATCTGTATTTTGTCCTTTTGCTCCTGTTAAAAAGTCTAGAGACAAATAAAACTATTTATTAAAAAAAAAAAAAAAAAAAAAAAAAAAAAAAAAAAAAACTTCAGCTAAAAACCATTACTAATTGCAAAATTAGTTCACATACTGTGAGGGATTTGGAGAAACAGTCCAGATATATTCTTGCATTTTGAATTGCCAAGGGGCTTCTGCTATACTTTTTTCATTCTAAATAAAGAAAAACTCCTGTTAGCCTTATGGAGTCCTGATCCCTGTAACACATTCAACAGATGTCTTCTATTAGGGAGAAAACGCCTGTAGGGTTTAAGTACTGCCTAGTCAGACGTCTTTAAATATGAACATATAAGGGATGCAGATATTTGCCACATTTATCTCTCTTTTTTATGATGGAACTTCAGTAAGAATTTACACATGAATAAGGGAAACAAACCTGAAAAAAAAAAAAAAAAATCTTTCAGAAGACAGTAAACATTAAAGGAAGTAAATACACCAGTTAGTAAGCTTCCCTTTGTGACAGGTAACTCTATTAAATACAGTAAGTAGAAAGTACAGTAAGTGAAAGTACAAGTTTCAGTTGGTTCTTGTACACCTTTTTATTATTATTTATTTATTATGTATTTATTTTTATTGTCATAGTTAGGTTAGATCCTATTAAAGTTACACGTTGCAACTAACTTCTAGGCCTCTGAAACTTAAACTCAGATCTGGTCTCTCAATAGAAGTTGGGATGCTGGGCACCTCAGAATAGGACCCAAAACAAATAACACGGAAGAGGCCAACTCAAAGCAACTGTTAGAAAAATTATTAGGAGAAAAGCGTGTCTTTGAACATGTCCATGCTGTCAAAGAGCTAGGGATTTCATGTCTTCTTTCATAGAATTGTAGAATCACAGAATCATAAAATGGTTTACTTTCAGTGAAATACTAAGAATGCAATCATTCCATCTTTTCCTAATTAGTGCACAAATGTGTGTACACACTCAAACACCCTCTGTGAAGCATGGGTAGACCTCACTTTGTTCTTCAGTCTGAAGGGGACCCACATCCATACACAGACACACATCTTAGACTGATGCAGGTAGTTCACCTAGAGTTGTTCTTTCTCAGCACAGCTTCTCAAGAGATGCAAAATGCCTGGTTAACACCAGCCAAAGCAACCTGTAAAATAATATTCTCATATATATATATATATATATATATATATACACATTTTTTTTTTTTTTCCAATGGAGTTCATGATCACTCCCTGGGCTGCATATGGTATACAATTCAGGTTCTCTGGTA
Source organism: Aythya ferina (assembly GCF_964211825.1). Lineage (NCBI taxonomy): Eukaryota > Metazoa > Chordata > Aves > Anseriformes > Anatidae > Aythya > Aythya ferina. The sequence continues at coordinate 99,158,543 of NC_140298.1, read as the reverse complement.
TTGGGATGGGGGCTGTAGCTATGCACTGCTATACAGAGGGGAAGAAGGATTGGATCAGGCTTGGCAGAGCATGGCACAAAATTGTACACACTTGCAAAGGCTTTGTTTAGACAAGGGACTTTGTAATGGCTCACCACCAACCTCAGCCACATGGTGGAACAGAAGTAAAAGATTTGTGATCAAAGTTATTCATCTTTGTGATCAGAGTACTTCATCTTTATGGAGTAAGCATGTACCAAATGGGCAAACTTTAGGGAAAGGAAGGCTGCTTGTTAATTTAACATTTAGGGAGTTAAATTCTGCTTTTCCTAAATGAAGAAATACAAAGATGTGAAAAAATGTGTATACAAAAAAAAAAAAAAAAAAAAGTTTTGTTGCCATGCTACCAGCTGCAAAACTGATTAAAATACAAACTAGTTGATAGGGTCAATGTTGGGAGAGACATTGGCTGTATAGAGATAGGACAGTTGGTAGAGATAATTTTACAAGGAAAGACTATGATAATACTGTTCTTAATAGAGAGTTTTTTACATTTAAACTGCAGTAGTGTTCGTAACTTCATCTCATTTGAATACAATTGAAGAAAAACAAGTATTTGTTGAAATAAATGTAGGATAAATATTCATAAGATGCATTTCTATGCTTTTGTTTCTAAAGAAGAACTTTTGAGGTTAAGGCTTTGCTAGGAAAAAAGTTTATTTATTAAGCTTAACAGGGCTATAAGTTTTACTAAGTGATCTCAAATAAAAAGAGGTTGTTTGTACATCAGTAACAGTTGAAAAGACCCCAACTATAACTGAACCTTATCACTCTCAGAGGCAAAAAGAAATGAAGAAGCACCTTTGTGTCTTAGGAGGGCTAAGGCAAGCATTAGAATTGTACCCACTTCTTCCTGGGTCATATAAAAACAAGGGGACAGATCTTCACCCTTATGGATAAAAACTTGATTCTATATTGAACATTGGGAAATATCTAAATTAAGGTTTCCTGTGTTATCTCAGGTTAACTTCTTTATGTTTATTAAATGATCATCTATGTTTTTCCTAAATTTATTCAGTTGTGAGCAGAGCATGCAATGATACACTCAATTATTATTATTAAGTACAAAATCAATGTATATTTGTAGTACCTATGTTTTACTTGTTTATTGATGTTGAAATTGTCAGTAGAATATCTTCATTTTAAGTGTAAGATACATTGGTAACACAAATTAACATCTCAGAATCTAAAGCTCTAGGTCTCAATTGTGCAAACACTAATTTTGTGATTTTTTTGTTTTCCAAATAGACGGATAATAAATCCAAAACAGTTTTTAATTACACAGTATAGGAAAATGAAGGAAGTACTTTAAAATTTGATACTTTAGCATAAAACAAAATATACATATATACTTTACCATATAAGGTGAGAGAAAATGTTTTATGTTGACACATTTTTTCAAGTAAAAATTTGGACTGTTTCTATAAGGAAAAAAAAAAAAAAAAACACTTGATTTTGACCATGAATCCCAAGGTCTGTGTAATATTGTATTATGATAAAGTAAAAGAACATTGAGCATTTTTTAGTAAGCATAGGTTCTGGATTAGAAAATCTCCTGGATATGTTATGTCATTTAAGAACTCACTCATGAATAGAAAATGCAATGAAGTATCTGCGAAAAGCCAGAAACATAACTCTGATATGGAAAACATAATACGGTTTGAATTAAGATTGGAGTATTGATTTTTTTATTCTGAAGGTGGAGAGCAACCCTGCTGATATGGTGAATCGGTCATGCAAAGTCTATTGTTTAATCTATGTGAGAAATTTTGGAAAAGTTTATTTTGGACTGTGAAACATTTTATGACAATCCTCATATTGTTATGAAAAACAGATTCATGTATTTTGTAATAAAGGTATGTATATAATATAAGGATGTACATAAAAAATGTCCCCTGTATGGCATGGTCCATAACTGTAGAAGACAAAAAAGATTTGGGTGGCAGTTTATCTTTGGAAAGCAGAAACTGAATTTTTACTTCCTTATGTATAATTTGAAGGCCTGAGAGGTTATGATTAGCACAGTCAAACAGGTTAGAATGAATACAGAAGCACATAGCCAACAAGTCTCATATTAAAGTTTGGTTAATACGTTATTTCTATTTGAAGATGAAGATCAGGAACTACTAGAGATGTGGGCTCTTTGTAAAAAGAAACAAACAGACAAACAATAATAATTGAAATATATAACCTACTTTTACCAGCAATCACATCAATATTAGATATTAGACTTTCCAAAACTATCCATCATCTTGATGCAGAAGATGCAGAACTATATTGTGATCAGAGGTCTTGGATCTAGAGGTCTAATCAGAGGTCTCCGATCATTTCTAGAGGTCTAGAGGTTCCTGATCTATAACACAGGTATAAATGTTGCTATAAGTAAGGATCTGTAACTTAAACCTGCCTCAAATTTACTGAAAACCCACTCATCTTTATTGCTAAAATCCTACCCTAGCCCTGTGATATTTATATTTTCAGATCCACTATAAACAGATTTTTGGCGTCTTCTGTACCATTCTCTAACCAAGACACCAGTCCTTCTCTAGCATTAAACACAGTTTTCCTCTAAATGACAGGATTTGTTTTAGTCCATACAGGATGCAGCAATTAACTTTTGTCAGTCACTTATTAACTGTTATGCTGCCTTACAATCATTACGGTGTCCATCCTAGATTTATGTGAAGTGTTTTCAAATAAAATATAAAATCATTTACCCAGGCAAATGGTGTGGGAATTAATTTTTTTTCAAATTTCAAATCTTTCCCTCAGCTTTGCTTTAGGGGTCCATAAATTCCTCAGCAGAGCCTCTTGGCTCCTTATTGGCCTAGCAACAAACTCAATTTCTTCATCTGTTTCTCTTCCCTTTAATTTATTTCTATTCCTAATCCTCATTAGAACAGTAACTCCTAAAATGCAACCATCATACCTAAAGACTCAAAAAAATGATTTCTTTTTCCTAACAACATTCAATCTCATTGCCTCTGCAAAATACATGCTAAAAGACTTCAGTCCCTGCTGTTCTTAATATTGGTATATACATGATAAAATTAGCTCAGGCTCCACCTTTTCATAGAGCTAAGATCCCTTTCCTTGCAGAACTAACCTTAACTTCTCATTCAGATGAAAAACAGCTACAACTGTAGTTCTACAGATCTGGCAGGAAAGATAAAGCCATTATCCCACTCTATAGTATCTGTTATCATAATCTGTTATCATAATCCTGATTCTTTTTTTTTTTTTTTTTTTTTTTTTTTTTTATTCTGGTAACAATAGTCTCATCCATAGGAAAAAGTCTCTAATGAGCATCATCTAGCAGATAGTTCTGTGGCTATTTCAGGATGCTAGTATGCAGTTAAGGTACAGGAAAAGGTTGGGGTTAAGCCAAAATGAGAATTTACTCAATTATATTGTCAAGGTATGCTACCTGGCAAACTGGGATTTGAGCTGGACCTGGCAAGGTCTAGTAACTTACAGTTGAGTCCTGGGTTATTTGTAGGCTGTTAATAAATCTGAAAGTAAAATCTGTATTGGTAGTAATGTTGGGGAGAAGACATGATGAAAAATTGGTGTCATAGCTGTATTTTGTATTGCTTTTAACTCTGTCCAGTCCCTCTCCTCCAATTTTGAGGTTAAGTTTAATAGGAGTGATTTATTTCTTAAGGTTATTGCTGGACATGCAGAAATTGGATGAAAGCTGGGTCTGGAATACCTGTATCTTCTTTCTCCTGAACCTTACCCTGAAATCAAAATATATATCTACTTTTAACCAGAAACAAGAACAAAGAGTTTGTCGTGGTGGTTTCAACCCTCATCTTAGCTCAGCACGACTTGCAGTATGCCTGCAAAATCAAATTCTTCAGTGTCTATTCTGCCAGCATTAAGTGCATCACTGTTCCTAATCTTTGCTCTCAATTTGCATGTATTAGTCATAACTGCCACAGAAGAAACCATGACTCCCCCACTCCTGTTTGCACCAGCTTTTATTCCAATAACATGAGCCTTTATTCCAATACTGTATTATTAGCTACCCGGTCTCACTTTATAATGCTATGAAACTGGTGGGCACTAATATCCAACCTAAGGATTTAGGGAGGAATGAAATATCCTGGCCATAGCTAAGTGCCTAGGATTTTTAAAAAGGTGTGAGGTGACAGTGTAAGACATGGTAAAAACTTAACTTTTACTGAGTTCTACAAGACTTGAACAAACAGCAAAACTTGAAAAAAACTTTTAAAAGCAAAAGTTGAACTGACAGAGGTGGATATGTTCAATTAAGTTACTTCCAGTTTGTAATTCCCATATACTGAATTCTCAGGATCACTGACTTATTGAAAATGATAAGCTTGCAGTTTTAGTAAAGGTTCCACCTGCCAGCATAACAGACATAAATTCAGTATGAGAAGATTGCTGGATTTGATAGAGTAAATGATTAATAGCTGTTTCTCTAGCCACTGCAGGTACCCTTCAGTATAGTAAAGATGGGTTTGGGCTGAATGTGAGTGTTCAACACAGGCAGTTTGAAAAGCTCACTTTATCTGTAGATCTTACAAGGTCCACTGAATAGGAAAAGTATTAGGAAGAAGTAGTGAGACAAAGTTTTGTGCTAAATATTGTTTGCCTGCTTTTGCTTATTGTTATGGTTAAAATAATAGAGTATAACAGCAAGGACTCAAGAACAGTTAACTGTTACATTCTTATAACATTTCAACAGGGTGAACTATGTTTCTGGTACAGGTCCCTGTTAAGAAGTTTAACATTTGATTTCTACACAGTACAATTTCCAAAACCTAAATCTTCTGCTAGATGAAAGAAGGAAGATCTTCTAGGTGAAGATCTTTACAGAAGTTAACCAAAAGTAGGCTATTGTGTTTTGAATGAAGAAGAACCAGTGCTGGATTCAGGCTTAGATTGTAAAAGAAGAGTGAAGAGTTGAATAGTAAGTATGTTTCTTGAGCTTAACAATTCCTCAGGGCCTTCACAACTGCCTTCCATGAATTATTTATTCAATATGAATGGTATAGAATTAACATACTTACAACAACCACAGCAAAAAAAAGTCCTTTGCATTGTCTTATTTATTATTATTTTATTTATTATTATTTTATTTATTTATTTATTTATTTATTATATATTTATTATTTTCTATTATTATATACACTATACTGTCATTTATTTTGTTATTAAAGACTTTTCTTTTGACAGATGGCAGCTTCTGGGACTTGGTAGAGTGTTATTGCAAGACATTATCAAGGAGCAGAAAAAGTGGGCTGCTCTGCAGGAGGAGGAAAGCTGGGAGGAAAGCAGATGGAGCAGTAACTTGACTGAAAGGACAGACAGTCCCACAGTACCCAAGAGCAGAAAAAGTCTACTGACAGTAACTAGAATCAACCAATAGTTCAGTGATCACTGGGTAAGTTCAATGTGATAAGGTAGGTTTGAGGTCAAGCAAGATCAAGTCAGCATAATACACAGACAAGCCAGACATGGGCAAAACTATGCTAAGAAAAGGACCAGGGGCAAGGGCCTGAACTGAAATTCAGCTCCTGAGCTGAATTCCTGAGGTCTCCATCATAGCTTCTCAGAGCGATCTCACACAACTCTCTTCACAGCAGTGATCCCAGTTTACGTGGCTTCACTGTATCAGAACTGGTCTTCACCACAGGTGGTCAAACATGTCAGAAAGAAAAAAAGATTGCACAGGCATTGGTGTTCTCAGGATCCTGACAGCAAGGCTGGGGAACACATATCAAATGTTTTCACAACAAACTCCTATGATTAAGAAATGATTTAATGCACAGTAAAAGGAAAGAGGCACCTTATAAAGCAGATTAGCCTCTCAGTTCATTTCACATGGGAGTTAGTTACCCTTACAATATTATTCCCCATTAAAGTTGTTGTAGACCATGCAAGAGGTAAGCCCCAGGTCAGCCTTCTGATACTTCAGTAAGGACATTAAAATGCTTCAACGTCCACAAAAGATAATCATGGCATCAGATATACCACAGTCAATAGTCTCATCTCTGTCACACTTTATAACTAATGTCATTGTCATTTATAACTAATGTCATTGAGTAATCTCATGATTTCATAGACCTCTATCATGTACCCCTTTAGAACATAATGTACCCCTTTAGCATATAATTTCCTTGTTGAACAGTCTTAATATATTTAGCTGTTCCCTGTACAGAAGTTATTTCAAGTCACCTCTGTTAAACTTTTCTGAACCTTCTTCAGTTCTAGTGTATCTTTCTGCAATGAGGAGGGAGGATGCAACACAGCTGTAGATCACCACCCTCCATGGAAAATAAAGAAGCAGTTTTCATTTTGTTCTCTGTTGTGTTTGTTTGTTTGTTTGCTTGTTTTTTAATAGTTCTTAGTATTATCTGATTTTGAGCACTGAGATGTGCTCAAAACATCTCAGTTTAACAGAACTATGTGATTCCAGGATGTCATTCCATAAGAATAGTAATCAGCTCAGAGCTCAATCTGAGCTCAATTTACACAGAGCTCTGTGTAAAATTTAGATTTCCCATACAATTTACTTGGATGTATCAATACTAAGTTTCATCTTCCGTTATAGTCACCACTCATTTAGTCTCATAGTGTTCTTTTCTGATTTTTCATAGTATGGCTTTCCTGATTAGCTTGGTATCAGTAAACGCTGTCACAGTTTCCAATGAATGTCTCATCTGTGAAATCAGGAAATTACGAAAATCTCATCTAGAAAATACCAATCATAGCTCCAATACCTGAAAAGCTCTACTTAAAGTCTTCTTGTACTGTGAAAATCAACTCCTTAGTTGAATCTCTCTTTTCTGCATTCTAGGCGATTATTTACCTATGCAAAGGCTTTGGTTCTTATTGTATTATTATTATTATTATTATTATTATTATTATTATTATTATTATTAATGTAGGAGCATTTTGAGAAAGTTTGTTGACAAAATCAGCTAGATTTGCCTAGCACATGTAGAATCTTCAAAAAAAAAAAAAAAAAAAAAAAAAAAAAAAAAAAAAACAAAAAAAAAACACAACAAATCAACAAATTTGTTAGGCATGACTTTTCTTTACAAAACCTGTGTTAATACAAAATGATAGGCAGCTAAAATCACCTGAAATATAGGAAAACGGATAACAATAGGAAAAAAAATCCATTCGTGGCACAGATAAGGGTGAGGAATTCTAATGCACTGCAAAAGAAATGAATCATAGCAATGAAACGGGCCTTTTAACTATATATGAATTGTTAAATTATTAATAATGTAGAAAAGGAACATTTATTCAATTAATACTTTTGTTCTGTCTTTAGAAGGAAGCCGGATAAGATACATGGATCACATAGGAATAAAGGAAAGATAAAGATCTTACTTCACTAGTAACTGAGAAAGATATTAGACAACATCAAAAACAGATAAATATCTTACAGGCTCATAAGATGTTTCCAGTAACACTTAATTGCTTGCTGAGGAAATATGTGGCCTCCCAATTTTATTTTATTTTATTTTATTTTATTTTATTACAGTGACAATGAAACCATAGGAGACTGAAAATACCTTTTTTTTCTTGTCACCATTCATGATGAGGAAATTGAGTGATATGGATGCTAATCGATTAGCCTAATTCCGGTAAATTAATAGAATTAAAATAAACAATTAAAAGATGGGATTCTACTTAATGTCATTCAAAAAAGATTTTATTAAAAATAGGCTTGGTTGAACAAGATGAGATGGACTTTTAAACAGTAGATTTTCTTGACAAAAGTAACCACACAGATATCATATTGTTAAGGAGTTAAATATGTGTTACTAGTATAAAAACTCAGTGGTAACCTGTAGCAAAATGATAGGATGAATTTGCACTGGAGTTTGCAAACGAGATATATGAAACTGCAAATCCAAAGACAGCAGTGGTGATACTGGCTTGCTATGAACTCTTGATTTTTCTTATCACAAGAAGATGTTGTGAAAAAAAATGGAAGAAACACATAAAAGAACATAAAAATATTTTAAGGGCTGTAGAAAGTGTCAAAAGAAACATTTTAATCTAAATTGGAACAAGATAGGTCATCAGGGGTTCTTGCCTTGAAAAACATGAAAATCTATTAAAATGGGCAAGTAAGCACAGTAATTTCTCTCTGCTATCTTCCAGTAATCTGTGAATAATCCACTGATGTCTGAATAGTTCATTGGGGCTGGCTTCAATAGGACTCTTTGATTAAGTACATGGATATTTCATCAACTGAGAGACGTAGGACCTTCAAGGTTTACGTGGTTCCACTGAGTCAAAAATCACTTGAGTTTGATCTTCCGTATGTATTCCTTTTGGGTATGATAAGAAAGAGTCATGCAGTTTCCCTTTCAGGTCAATAAAATTATACCTGTTTTCCACATTACCTAGAACAACTAATCAGAGCATCCATTTGCACCGGGCACACATATGAGCAATACTGGAATATTGTTTCTTTTCTGAAGTATCCTGTAGAAAACTACCAGATCCACTTGACATTCTCACAGGATACACTGCTGGCAGATAACTATTCTGCTGTTGCCTTCTCACCTCGAATACACACTAAGAAGAATGAAATTAAAATGCTTATTTTTGCCATGAACATACAAACCAGAACTCTTTCTGATGTTTGTTTGTGTCCCAGTCAACTGCTCACCTAAAAGCAAACTTCTGCAGAAATATTTTGCTTTTTATCAACCTCTGATAAATCGCAAACACATCTTCCTAGTAGGTCTCACCAAACAGATTGCTTCAGTCAATCAACTGAGGATTTCAGAGACTTAACAGTCAACGTCAAAATCAAGTTTCTTGGCACAGTCACTAGTTGCAGGACATCATCGAGCCAAGAACATAAAAACCTTGGGAAATCTAGTTAGATTCAAGCTTTAAAGATTCTGGAAAGCCTTTCAAGTCTTGATTCATAAGACATTCTGTTCCAGATGTTCCTTGTGCTAGTCATTGTTCTGGGGAACTCCCAAGAGTGCTCCCATTAAAGAATTAGATGGGTGCCTCATTTAATTATGGAAAAAAATCATAGCATACTCTGTGATTTCCTTATTATCTTTATTATTTACTTTCCACCATCAATATTTTTTTATGAGGCTGTCTTCAAATCAAAGGAAAGATGTTTTGACATGTTTTCCAGAAAACTTTTTTTTTGAAAACTTTTCCAGAAAATGGAAGATCCATCTAGTGCCTAATCACAACTGCTTACAGTCAAAAGCCTTTTCCTTTGAATACTGTCCTCTTGCTCCTCTAACAACCAGAAAACAACAAAGAAAAGGAAACAAATAGCTCTGTCTGAAATGACAATAATTATTATTTTTTTTACTCTAAAATTCCCCCCCCCCTTCTTTTTTTTCCTCACAAGGAATAATTGCAAAGGTCACATCTGCATTGGTCAAAACTAATCAAAGAACATTCTCATTCCATGACAGCCCCTATTAGGAACATCTGACTTCATCTGCTGACAGAACAGAAACTATTGAAGTGGTAGTTCCACTAAATTTGCACTGTAGAACAAGTATAAGAAGATGGGTGTAAATATATCTATGTTCAGTACCTGATGACAGCAATAAAAGTCCACCTGCATTTCTTTCACTACAGAGGCAAATTCTTTGGTATACCAGAAAAAAAAAAAAAAAAATAGAATTTGCATACAAGAGAAACAATCTCTCAGTTGAGTACTTTAATTGGAAATTAACTTTTTAAGACAAAAGATTTTCCCTTGTGGTATTTTTTTTCCTCTACATCATTATAAAAATGCATAAAGACTTCCCCAGATGACAGTGTCAACTGGAAAAGGTGAAAATGAATGTTTTCATTATCCAGGGTGAACTCCATGTAAAACCTAAATGAATAACATAAATAGCAAATCATCAGTTAGATTTTTGGTCATAGTGAATAGGTACAAATTCAACAACATAATCGTAGTTATATGTGTGTAGTTTATATTTTTTTTACTATTTTCTTCACCTAGCTGCAATGCAAAACCAAAAACAAATTGGAGTGAAGATGGTAGAAAAGACCTGTATATTGCGATTTTTGGAATATGAAAGTTTAACACTGTGAGTGTTAACACCAATAACTAAAACAACACATGCAAATTGAAGGTTGGCTTCATTTTGTAATGAATGTCAAATCCAAGTAAATTTTAAGCTTCTGAACCATTTTGCATTACTGCCAAATTGTTCTGTGAGACAAATTTGTACAAACCTGGTCTTTTAGCTTAGAATAAGATTAAAATGTAGAAAACTATTATAATAACAAAAATTATTATAATAACAATAATACAAATTCAAATCTATAGAACATTTCAAATGGTCCCAAAACAGTACTATTCTGTCATGTGTGCAAATTTCTTCATTAAAAAAAAATAGACAAGAAAATTTTGGATGGAAATCAGAAAAGAGGCTGACGAGAGCAACTGAAGTAGTAAAATGTTGAGTAAATACAGTACAGCTTGCTGAAAATAATGTAATGTGAGGCAAGCTCATTTACTGCCTTAGGAAAAAGACCATCTTTTCAAGGTCATACAATATTATTTTTTTTAATTTTTGTTTCCCCCCAGGCCACAACTAAAGATATTGGCTATTTTGGTCCATTGCCATACACGATCTAAAAGATCTCATGCTCAAGCAGACAATGTACGGAAGGTGGAGAGAAAAAAAAAAGGGGGGGGGGGGAAGATATTTTTAGATCCTGTTTTGCAACTAAGCTGATGTCACTGTGTTTCTTCCTTATTTACACTGATTCTTTACTGCCTCCAGTGGAGGCTGTGTACAGCTGCCTGACCATACAGAATTCTTTTTGAAGCTGCTTATGAGCTCCCAGATTCTGATGCATGCTTTACTCCAGTTTAAGCCATGATGCAAAAAAACTCTTGTAATTTCTTCCAGCTGGTAGGAGACCTGAAAGGAACGACTGGTTTGAAGCTGCTTGTATCCATCCTTGCAATACAGGCAGAACTCACTGACTGTGCCTACACCAGAAGACAAAGCCAAACACTGTCAGGGACGGCTCCTGGCACTGCAATCCAGCTGTGTATGCTGCGGGATTGCTATAGTGGTCCCTGACACGTGGTTGTGACAACTCTCCCTATTCCAGATTCTGTGGTAATGTTGGGAAGCTAGGCAGTCCAGGAAGTAATGAGTAGTTTGCATAAGGCTGTCCTCTCACAGGGAATAAGAAGGATGGGTTGTGGCCTATCCTGTGCCAGCTGGCACTGTCTTTAGCAATGGTCTTGAGCACATAGTATTTACTCCTACAAATGTAGCCTGTATATGCCAGGTCCTGGATTTCCTGCAGTTTGGCTGACTCGGGATGTTTTCTTTCCTTCAAAGGACAGCAGTCCTCCACACATGAGGAGACAATACTAACACACGGGCTAGTGGGCAATTTCAAGTGGACTTGAAATGATTCGGTACCTAACGTGTGCAGAAAGGCTAGGAGTCAAAATCTTAGATCAATATCATTCTTTACGTTTCTGTGCTGCTGCTGAGTAAACTTTAGGACTTTACCTGGAAGGCAGCTTTTTTTTTTCATTATGAAGCTGGTCACAAAGAGGCTGCAGTGTACTTTCCTATGCATGTGCAACCAGTGTGCATTCTTATGGGGAATGCAATGACGGTTTCTGGAAGGACAGAACCGCTGACTATTTTGTAGGACTGTGGTCTTAAAGAGTATGCTTGCCTCTAGACAAGCAGCCTCTAGACCATGATTTTGTTGATAGGTATGCTCTACATGTGAACCACCAGTCACAGAGGCAGCTCAGAAAGTGAGTAGCACATTTGCCTACTGATGATCCAAAAGAGGAAAAAGGAAGGAAAAAAGTACCATGGCTTTTAAAAGTTCTAGTTGTTTGTGCATAGCATTTAGATGCTGATAATGAGTGAAATACCTTCTCATTGCCTAAGATGGCTTTGTTTTTCAGCGTAAATCTTTTCAGAAATGGTGCAAACACACATTGAGATAACATTCTCAAATTTAGGCTGTACTACCAAAATATGGTATCATTTATCACCAATGGCTCTACAAAACACATGTGATTCACTTGCCTGTTCAAGTTAAGATCTACTGTTGGGAATGAAGGCAGCAGCTACTCTGCCTCTAAAACTACTTTCTTATGTACACTGAAGCCATCCTCTTTCCTTTTGCACAGAGATCAGAGCAGGCCAGCAAATGTAATGCGTTCTATCGTTGAGACATCAGCTAGGGCTTTTACTCGTACTCTTAATTTGATATGGAAAAGCAGTTTCTTGCAGCTGCAGCTGCATAACTCTAAGTGAACAGATTTAAGTCAGCAATCAACACACATAAAGTAGGCTTACTGCTGCACAGTAGCTATAGAACTGCCTATGGCCTAAAATATATGGTTTTGTTTGTTTGCTTGTTTTTAATGCAATTAACCTCCTGCCCTCTCTTAACTGTTTAAAAGTTAGGTGTCTGGTGTATGTTAGTGTCCCATCCCCCCCATAGTCAATAGTCAAGAGAAGGTTGACTTTCTTCTCTGAGGCATTTATCCTTACTCTGCAAACTAAAGTATCTCTGAAAAACTACATACGTAATTCAGAGTGGTGGTCTCTGGACTTTGAGATTTCAGGGGAAACTTTGCACTCAACGAAAGGTGGCTAAGAAAGGTGAGACTATTCTCATAAGGCTTGAATTCCTCCTGATGGTTCAGTAGGATTTGCACTGAAGCAAAATTGTAAAACTCTTTAAGATAATTTTGCAACTGTTTTAATGACTGTTGGCCAACACAGAGACATTTTTAGCCTTGAATTTACACACAGAGAAAAGATATAGCCAGAAATCTGTTGGTGGTATTTTTAAAAATTTCTACCAAATATCAGGCTGGCCCTGTTTGTAATATCAATAAAACATTTAGGAACTATATCAAAGTTCTTCAGTTTTTGTTGCATTGAGGGTTGATGGGATTTTAATTTTGTTGGCATTTGCATCAGGTAGGAAGTTGGGGAAAGCCCTTAAATACTCAATTGGCTTTAATGTCCTTAACATCTGTTGAAGTTTTTGTTCAAGTTCTCTGGTTGATTTTAGTGCTATAGGAATTCTTAATGCCTCATCTTTACTTTCCCCAGCAGCTGTCATTGTGTATTGCTTCTGAGAGTTGGAGGCTCACAGAGATGACTGAGCCAGGAAGATAAATATTATTTTATCTGAATTACAATACATTATATTGAAAACATATCATACATTTTCACAGCTTGGAGAAGAGATTTTGGAAAGTATCATCTGTTGGATGCAATGTATATTTCTGCATAGATTTTAAAACTAGCTATCATACATGTAGATTCCAAAATAATGCTTACTTGCATACTGTACTGACAGAAAAATAACACAGTAACACTGGCCAGAAAGAAAATCAGCTTGTTACCTGCCTGTGTAATTATTCTTTAATCATCAGGTAGAATAAAGTTTCCTCAATAAGGAATTATTAACTTTCATATGGGATAAGCAGCTTAAATTATAACTAGTATCTGTGACTATCAAATCCTCATTTTTATAAAGCATATGGTGAATATTTTGGAAGTCCAGTTGCCATGTCAACCAGCAGATATCTACTCAATTAACTCAATAAAAATTGCCATGTATTTATCTGTAGCAGGATAGACATACAATCTGAAGATTAAACGCTGCTTTTCTTTCATGAGGAGTGAGAAGTCTGCTTTAACCCAACAGTGTAACTTCAAATTTTAAGATTATTGTAAGTAGTTATGATGTTTAAGGGAAAAAAATGTATTTCAAAATCTGTTTTGAGGTTCTGAGGTCAATAAAAAGTAGAAAAAGGAACATTTTCATAGTCTAGTCATATGAATGTCCATCAGAATTTTCTTCTAAGCATACGTTGCATTGGTTATGAGCCTGATGTAGACAATCAGCTTTGCTCTGCAATCACTTCAGAAAATGTTGCACTTGCTTTTATTAAATATAGATAGGAACCTTTATGTCTGTTATAATCAGCCAAAACAAGAGCATGCTTGAAACTGTAAAGCTCTTAGCATGAAAATTTCACCAGTTTTAGATGACAGAACCGGAGGGTACATTTTCTTGTTTTCACGTACACCATGTAAGTAAAAAAAGTCAAGATATCTTTTCCGTACTCTGTCAGCATGCCACAATAGAGTAGACATGGTAGAAACAGTGACTAATGTGTGTTATTTAACAAAGCTAAAATTCTGCTTGGCTTTTGCTCCAAATTCCAAATGTAGTGCCTCTGTTTTGTAACCAACCAAGGGAATGTGGGAACATTATACTGGTTAGATCTATCCACCAAATACAGCATGTGATCTTTTAATTTGTGTATGGCTTACTTAACAGGGTCCTTATCGTGAGGATCACAACGTGTATTTTAAAGACAGAACATTAAATAACATTGTTATTTACCAGTAAATTTACCAGAAAATAACATTTATAGATTTTGATTGCAGAGTAGACAACTAACTTTACATCATGTAAAAATAAACAAACAAACAAAAAACACATCATGTGTTTTTAAATGAAATCTATCCCCCCACAACAAGCCAAAATACTGGTTGAATAGCACTATGTCTATTATCTGCTCTCTCTGGTTCAGGTTGCTTTTTGAGACTTGGGTTTCATATCTCCCTCTCAACCTTCTTTCATGGAAAGCAAGCCAGTTTTTGTCCTGGCTGGGAAGGTGTGTTCAACTTTCATCTCTATCTGAAGGGATTAGAGCTTACATCTTATAAATCCTGGAAGAATGCTTAGTGTGTTAGAATGCTTAGTTAGAATGGCTGCTTAGTGTTGATAGGAGTCATGCTTCCGGGTATTCAGGGAGGAAATCCAAGATCTTTAATGGCAAACAGTGCACCTACTCACTCCAGAAGCCTTAGGAGTCAGACTGAAGGTGGGTGGAAGACTTGAGGATCAGTTTTGGCAATATGTATGTGGAACAGGAGCTTGGCAGCATTTAAGTGCTTAATGTTTAGGTAGTCAGCTTAGATTGAGAAATGTACTTAACAAAATGAAACCTGGTGGAATATTCAATTATCATTGCAAATCGATCAGTGCAAATTTTGCTTTACTGCACTGAAATCATGGGAACTATTACATATATTTGTATTACTCAGTGTAAGCAAATGAAAACAGACCCTTACCTCAGTTTCTGTATGCATAAAAAGACAGCAGACTGTTTACATATCCACTTCCTATCTCAGTTAATATTTCCATCATGCTTTGAGTCTGTATAAATTAATTAAAAAAAAAAAAAAAGAATATTCCTGAGAACTGGAATGAGGTTGTCTATGATGTTAATTTGTCCTCGGCATGTTTCTGGCCCATGCTAGACATCCCTTTCTGAGATTCATGTGGAAGTTACCTCATAAAATGGATTGATGCACAGTTTTTGATACGTCCAGGCTTTTCAGGAGGAAGAAAGCTACATCTTATCATTCAGAGACTCACATGTTGTTCCATGGCAGCTGGTCTCCGTGCCAAACATGACGGAGATGCCTTGGTACGTCTAAAATACGAGGAATGATGTGGTCTAAGAATTGTGAGCTGAATGGTGCAAAGCTGCTTGGTGCATACTTGAAATGCAAGATACTTCTTACTTATGGTACAGTGACCAAAAATCACACAGAAAGTGTAGTTTTAAGCCAGGGGAGAATCTTTCATAGAATCACAGAATGGCTTGGGTTGGAATGGATGTTTAGGATCATTTAGTTCCAACCCCTCTGCCATGTGCAGGGATGCCACCCACTAGATCAAGTTGCCCAGGGATTTGTCCAACCTGTCCTTGGACACCTCCAGAGATGCGGCATCGACAACTTCTCTGGGCAACCTCTGCCAATGCCTCACCACCCTCTGAGTGAAGGATTTCCTCCTAACCTTTAATCTAAATCTCCCCTCTTTTAGTTTAAAACTATTCCCCCTTGTACTGTCATTACCTGATTGAGCAAAGAGTCACCCTCCATCCTTTTTATAAGCCCCCTTTAAGTACTGAAAAGCCGCAATGAGGTCTCCCCGGAGCCTTCTCTTCTCCAGGCTGAACATCCCCAGCTCCCTCAGCCTTTCTTCACAGGAGAGGTGCTCCAGCCCCTTGATCACCTTCATGGCCCTCCTTCGGGCTGCTCTAACAGCCCCACATCCTTCTCGTGCTGAGGGCATCGAGCTGACTCCAAACCTTCCTTTTCCCGACGAAGGAGACGAAGTTCTCCTTGAAGCACAACAGCACAACACCTGCCTGCGCGCTACCTGCCCAGCTTTCCCCCTAGCCCGCCTCCACCGGGTGACCCCAGCGCACAACCAGAGTCAATATTTGGCGTGACTCGGCGTGCAAACACAACCACGCCACGCCAAGCCAATGCCAAGTGCCGAACCGCTCTGCCGAGCGCCGAGGCAGCGCAGCGCCCAGCCGAAGGCAGGCTCCTGGACTCCTTTCCGAGCCGCTCTTGCTCGGTCTTGCCTCTGGGTGTCTTAAGCACGCCGCGGACGGCGGCCACGGCCGGGACACGGCGCTGGGGGGGAGCCGGGGGGCTCCCCCCTCTCCTCCCCTCCTCTCCCCTCCCCTCCCCGCCCCGCCGTTACGGGCCCCTCAGCGCCCGGTCCCTCAGGGCGGCCCCGCTCCCGCCCCGACCCCGTCTTGGAAAGCGCTGCCTCCGCGCCGTCCAACTTTATATTTGCCTTTATTTTCCTGCCCCGGCTGCCAAGGGAGAGGTTTATACACACAATCAGAGCAAATAGAAGGAGTTCAGCCGGATCGCGTTTCACCGGCAGCCCCCCTTCCGAAGGGGCTTAACGGGGGGGGAGAAGAAGCGAGCGGGGAGCGGCGGTGGCACGGCGGGACGGCTCCGGCTCCTACCGGGAGCTGCCTTCCTCCCTCCTCCCTCCTTCTCCTCCTCGTCAGCCCACCCGGCTCTCCGGGGAGCGCTTCCAGGCAGCGCCGGCAGCCCCGGGAAGCCACCGGGGGCTGCCCCTGCCAAGAAGAGGCAACGCCGCACCGCCCGGACCCTCCCGCGGCCACCGCTCCGCCGCCCTTCCCGCTCGGCGGCGGCAGAAAGCAGCCGGCCCCCGGCCCCTTCCCCGCCCCAACACCGCCCCTTCCCCGCCGCCGCCCGAGCCTCAGGTTCCCGGTAAACCGGGGCCGGGGACCCGCCCGGAGGGAGCCGCGCCAGGGCCATGAATATTTCAGCGCCTCCTCAGCGCGTTTCTAATTAAAGGCTGGGGCCCTGCGCTCCCCCCCCCCCCCCACACACACACCCTCCCCTTTCCCCGTCTGCCCTCCTCCCGCTCACACACACACACACACTTGGGACCGGCTCCTTACGTCGGAGCGAGGAGAGGAGCGACCGAGCCCTGCCCGGGGGAGGGACGGGGGGGACCGGGGAGGGGGGGGGAGAGAAAGGGGGGGGGGGGGGGGGGGGCTGTGCAGCAGCGACGCTCCCGAGGTTGCCAAGTGGACTTTTATTGTTTTCCACCCACTTCCAAGTCGATACTATCTGCCGTCTCATGTCCATCCTATAGCCTATATAAGCGGCTGCGCCGGCGATGGAGTAGGTGGCGGAGGGACGGGAGGGGGGCGGGCGGGCCGGCCGCCGACAACTCGGACTGTTCTGCTGCTCCTGCTGCTCCTACTGCTCCTGCTGCTCCTACTGCTCCTGAGGCTCCTACTGCTCCTACTACTGCTGCTCCTACTGCTGCTGTCCCTGTTGCTGCTGCTGCTGCCCGGGGAGAGCGGCCCCCGCGGGGAAGACAGCTCGCCTTGCGGCACGGAGAGCCAGGTAACCCGGCCAGCAAGGGGCCGGCCGCCTCCCTCCTCCTCCTTCTCCTCCTCCTGCTCCTTCTCCCCGTCCCGGAGCGCTGGCCTGGCCGGGAAAGTTGGCACGGGACAGAGAGGGGCGCCACGCGTGGGACAGCCCTTGTGCCTGCGGGGTGCGCCCGGCCAGGGTGGAAAACTTCGGGGAAAGTTGGGCGCCGCTCGTTTTGTCCCGGCTCGGCTTGTCCCGGTGTGTCCCGGCTCGCCGGGCTGCTCTGCCCCAGCAGACACCAAGCAGAGCGGGCTCGGTGTCCCGGACCCCCCTCCGTGTTTCCCATTTCACCCCCCGTGTGCCTCCCCACCTGCAACCCACCCCCGTTTTTCTCTTGCAGCGGAATAGGAAGCCTCCCCCGCCGGCAGCGGATCGTTCCTCTTCATCTGCTCGCTCGCCCTTCGGGTCAGGCTGCGATGAGCGGACTGAGGTCTCCTGGGCTGCTGGGGCTGGTGCTCTTAATGCTCTCGGCGGGATATTGCAAAGAGAAGAGCGACTCCGCAGATCTGAAGGACAGGCAAAGCCTCTTAAATCTTATCATGGAGATCATTCAGGAACTGAAGAGGTACCACCTGGAGAAGGACAGTGGGGTGCAGTACTTCTCCAAACACGACTATAACTTAGACCGAAGGGAAGTGGCAGACTACGGAGGGTACCAGGATGAGCAGAGAGTTGGTAAGTCACAGCCCCTGACTAAGGAGAGCTTTCTCCTTCCGTAGGGTGCCTTGGGGAATCAGACATCACATCAGGTTACTAATTTTGTATCGAGGATCAACCACCCAAAATACCTGCAGACTCTCTCTGGTATCAGAAACTGATGCAGGCGGCAAATTTGGAATAGAAAAACTCCATTCGCATCTCAGAGCCTCTTACTGTCTGGATAATGTACTCAGCTGAAAGTCTGACTTCCTGTGTGTTGGCTTGAACAAAATCTATTAACAAGGGAAAGCAGTGAAATGGGCTGAGATAAAAGAAATAAGGGATGAAAATGCTCTTTCTCATGGAAGTTTACCATTTTTTAAAATGTGCCTAGTTTTAAGTGTTTCTTGGAAATGACCCTAGCGGTAATTCCCCTGCAGGACTCTACTATGCCCATGCTCTTAGAGATATTGAGAAGTCTGTCCTAGAGCTCAGCTTCATTAAACTTTTCACCCTGCTTATTAGTGCTGCCTTTTGTATTCTGGAGGGTAGCACCTTTGAAAAATACTAGGGAACTCAAATAGAGCACTCCTCTGTCACCACACGAGCTATGCATGCTCCGAGTCACTCCTTCAATCATCTTTCTACTCATCTGTAACCTCCAGTGAAAGCCCCCATGTGTTTGTAAGATGCTCGGGGCTGGATGTTCAGAGCAGTCATACCAAGCCACGCAGTGATGGATAGCTACAGCTCAGTTTCACGATGTGCCTCTGTGCATCCTGCTGAAAGTTGACTTGACTTCTCCTGCTGCCATGTCTCATTTAGTGTTTGCTGTCACTCCCAAGCCCCTGCAGCGCTGCTGCCACTCCTCTTACCCCTCCTACTGAAAGGCACTTTCTGAATAATTTCCAGCAGATGCACTCACCTTCTTCCAATCTGGCTTTCATCTTCCTAGCATGCTATTTATTTTGCCTTTATTGATCTCATAAAGTTCCTTTGTACCTTTACTTCAGTCATTCATATTCAAATATCCTCATGATTTGCATTTGTTGATGATTGTCATGAAAATGTTACTTCCCCATCTAGACGATTAATGAATATACAGAGGAAGACAATTTTGTTCCATTTAAGCTCAGCACAGTGAGAACATTTTGTTTTGTAAATGTTGAAAAGTTAAAGAGGCCAGATGAAGCAGTGAACTCTAATCCGCACAACTCTAAATCTCAGCAAGAAACATTGGCATGGTTCTTGGCCATCCAACATCAGCACACTGGTGCAAAACATCTGGCTTGTATTCATCAGTTATCTATGTAAACATAAAACCACTTCAGAGCAGAATAGTTGGTACTGGTGTCATTGACTCCTAAGCAGAATTTTACATTTTATTCTTATAAAGGAGTTATTCCCAGCAACTCTGAAAAGGAACTACTGCTTAAAGTTCTTCCTCTCACTTTTGGCATCACTTTCCCAGTGAGCCTGTCCCCTGGGAAATTTCTGAGTGAAGCATGTGTGTTTTTAATGCTCTTCGTGACATAATTAGGTCAAATACGATAAGGTCAATTTTACTTACACTGACTAAAGTTAGAAGTAAATGAAGAATGACTTTCGAGAAGTGTCTAACCTCAAAAGTGAATCAGATCTGGATGGAAATGTTCTCTGCTTTATATCTGATAAGAGGTGCCAGGGGAATGAAAAAGGCTGCTCAGGCATTTATGGTCAAATAAATAAAGCACCATGTAGTGTATCACACACAATCAGCACTAGGCTATCAGCATAGAGTTCGTAACGGAAAGCAATCAAAGATAGCTGTAAATCAGGAAGACACAAGGAAGGGTTAGGGCTAAAATGGATTTCAGTAAACCAGTTTCATTTTGCCATCTGCTGAACACAAAACGCGAGGTGGTAAACCACAAATATAGGGAGCCAGAAGAGAGCAATTTGCTTGGGATCATTTCCTGTGAATTTTATTTACTGCCAGAGGGGAAAAAAAATATTCCTGTAAGTAGATCAATCCAGTCTCACGATTACAGCAGGACAGTGCTTGTACAAACATACCTCTGACAAAAGAATGGATACGGTTGCGTAAGAGAATTAGAAGGCACAAAACCAAACTTGAATGTATCTTTGGATCTTTACCAGCAGTGGGAGGAGCCTTTTCCAAGCAACTATAAACTAAAATGTTGTAAAGAATTTAAATCTAGGTAAACGTGACAATGTAATTTAGAGAGAGCTAAAATCTGATTCTTAGTTATCAGACAACATCATTTATAACTGCACACCTAGGAGACACTACTTGTTTCATCCTCACAGTGTGTTTCATGGTGCATTTTACAGTGGCTTCATATGTAAAACAAGAGCTTGCAATTTGGCCTATTGTATGCAAATGAGTTCTGACCACTCTGCATCTGTCAGGAGGTAGCAGTGATGTTTGCTGGTCAGAATTTATTCATTTTTCTCATGCTGTGCTTGGCAAGCACAGTTCCTACAGCAGAGTGACTATGCTTTTTTTCTGTCCAACAGAAATAGTTCCCAGAGATCTGAGGATGAAAGACAAGTTTTTAAAGCACTTAACAGGTACGTCTTAACTTTGTCTTGGTATCCATTATGTCGTGTACATACCATAAACTGTATTTTATCCTGTAAGCTGCACTGACTCTTATTTTCCCCTTGTATTTCAGGTCCACTCTACTTTAGCCCAAAATGTAGTAAACACTTTCATCGGCTTTATCACAATACAAGGGACTGCACCATCCCAGCATGTAAGTGCCAAAAACAAAGGCTAACTTTCATAAAAGAACAGAAAACTCTGAAGTAGAGTAGCTCTGTGGGATACCTGCTGTGATACAATGTTAGAGTATACTTCTTGCAGTGCAGAATCTGTAGTGCTCTGCAGCACGTTTGCTAAAACTGCCTTAGCATTACAGTGGGGGAAATGGCAACACAACATTTTCACTGCAAAGAGACTGCGTAGAATGACTGTAAACACTGGTTACTTAGTTATTTATGCATGTGCCTTGTTTGTTCGAAATCAAATGCGTTTTTCATAGAAGCATGTGACTCCTTTTCCAAACCTATCATACTTAACTTATAGTGCTGCAAATTCAAAATAGGATCAGAAATTCAGCTGGGGCTATTTCCTGTTCATTATTTATGGAGAACATATAATAGTTGGCACAGGTTGTCCAGAGTGGCTGTGGAGTCTCCCTCCTTGGAGATCTCCATAAGATTCCTGGACATAGTCCTGGGTGGCCCTGCTTGAGTAGGGGTTGGACCAGATGCCTCCAGAGGTCCCTTCCTACCTCAGCCATTCTGTGATTCTGTAATGTATCTTGAAGGCATTACACATTTTGAAAGTTCAGCTACCAATCTACCAGTCATGCTGAAAGTGAACCTTTGCAATCTTTCTCTTTAGTAAATCACAAAAAAAGTAATGTTTCTGGAGGTTAATGAAAACAAACAAACCACCAGATGAGGGACACAAGTAACAAAATTCATATTATGTTATCTCATCAGTGTTGGCAGCACAGATTTTTTATTTTTTTTTTTAAATCTGAAATCGACATTTATCACTCAGGAGATGTGATTCCAGACTCATACCAAGGTGGACCTGTTGAGTAAGAAGATGCTATTTTAGTGCAGCTTTTGAGAATGGAAGCACGCTTTATTTTACTTTTCTGAGGTAAAATAAACTCCTGTTTCTATTCCCAGCTCTGCTACTGACCAGTTGGGTCAGTAGCAGAGCTGGGAATAGAAACAGGAGTTCCTGATTCCAAGTTTCAAATATTAATAAATATTTCAGCCAAATATATTTTAAAGGCATATTTGGTAAGACCTGCAGACTTTCTTCATATTCATTAAATCTTCATCTTAGGACTACTTTGGAGATAAAGACTTTTGTATAATGGCTAACCAGCTCATGCTCAGTTTACATGGATGGTGATGGAGCTCTTAATAAGAATGGTGCTTTAAATAAGCAAATGGACATATTACCTTTTTCATAAGGATCACATCACAAACATCATTTGACTCGGCACTAACCGAGTACTTCAAGCTGTGAAGCTAAAACCTAGTCGGCCTCTAAGTCCTTATCCTTCTGACAGGTGACACACCCACCAGCATAATGCCTGGATAATGGAGGATAATTTGTACAAATGGAAATTATAGCATACCTATGCTGTGAGTTAAAGACTGTTAACATGGCATCTCTAGGAAACATAAGATGTTTCTTAGAAATAATGCCTAAGAAAATAAACATCAGTCACTGGACTGGACTGACTAGCATCTTCTTAAAGTAACTTTCTTCTACAAACATGAAATAAAAAACCTCCTTTAATTCTACATGCACAACATAATGTTACTTTTTGATAATATCCTGATTTCAGTTTAAACTTACTGTTCATTATATGCTCTAAATTATGTTCTAAACTACTGTTCATTCTACTGACATTTTATGTCATTCAAAGGCAAGACAATAAAGAAATTAAAAGCATCTGTGATGCTGCCACAAGGTGGAACAAGTACAAATGTATTTTGTTGGCATATCTTCTTAGTAGCACAGACACCTAAGAGCTACTTTAGTCTCCTGTCTGTATGTGACCAACTTTCACATAATTTGCTTTCCATTGGCCATGTTAAAAAAAAAAAGGGGGGGCGGGATCAAAAAAACAATTTGATTAATTTTGCAGATTTGCATTGGTTCTGTTCATCATCACACAGCTCCTTATTATTAATGCAACTAAATAAATAAATAAGGTACCTAAAACAAGAACTACCAACAATAGACCTACCATGAAAAAAAAAATTACTAGTTTCAAGATGGAACTTGATACAGTTACGAATGAACTTATATTATATGGTTGCCAATGGGCAACGTTCCTATGAATATACAAAAAAACACCAACAAATACAGGTGATGTTACTCTACACTGATATAACACAGTGTATACAGTATGTTTCTATCAGAGACCTTATTTGTCTAGTTTTACAATTTTTACAGGAAGAAAAGTTAACGTAAAATATTGCAACTCCCCAATAAGTTGACATACTTGCTCACTGATGGCTGGAATTCAAAGATGGATGAGCACTACTTATTCATCCTCTAGCATAGAAATACTACACTCACATATTTAGACCCCGACATGTAAGCACATACACAGATGGGTAAATGTTTATACATACATACACTTGGAATACCTATAAGCACATTCATGCTATTTATTTTGATATTATGCATGCAGAAATACCATGCATACAATTATATGTGCCTTTAGACAATTATGTGCGCCTTTCGACATGGCTCTCATTATGGAGTTTTTACACACTACTTTTCTAAGTCTAAGGAACTGACTTCTGTATTGTTGCAAACTAAGGTGTTCATTAAACTTAATCGTGACAATACTTTGCATGCCATTATCAATTTTGATTTTTAAAAGCAAAAGTTTTTTACTTCATTAATGTTTGTATTTATGCTATTTTTTTTTTGTTTTTTTTTCCTAACAGACTACAAAAGATGTGCCAGGCTTCTTACTCGGTTGGCAGTAAGCCCAATGTGCATGGAAGGATAAGGTAAGCTTTTTGACAATAATAATGACATTCTACTGCATAGCAAAGCTGTGGCTTTTGTTTCATACATGAAAACTCATAATAAAAATAGTTTTTTGGCTAAGATATTCCTCTTTCATAGTATTTGGAGTAACTGGCTTAATCTGGCAAGTAGTGGCAATAAATAAAGGCTACCCCCTACTGGAAGTCATTATATAAAAGTCCATGTGCATCAGCTGTGAATTAGAATTATACAGTTACCAGCTAGTGAATTTGTTGTTATAGAACAAAACAACAGCTGTAGCTTATTTTTTTCAATAGTTGACTCAGTATACAATTGTTTATATTGGTAGTGGCAGCCCTTTTATGTGTGCAGCTGTAGATCTCTGGTGTACATTTCAGTATAAGTTAATATACACGTAGCTATACACATGACAGCTTTATACATGCAGATAGGTTGCAGGTGCTTTTATGGTACTTAAAATGTATTAGTAGCATTGACAAACTAACTTTAAGCTGTCCAGATTTCTAGGGATTTTCATTGTGTACACTATGTCTATGTACACTTCTATGTCTGTGGGTTATTCCCTCCCTTTTTGCTTAGATGTACCTCTAATTCCTAGAAGTACTTTGGGAACCTCAGCATAAACCAAAAAAAAAATCCAAACTATCTGTATTTCTAGAAAACTACTTCTAAGAATACAAAAAAAAAACTAATTTAAACTCTGTCCTCAGCCTTTACCTGAGACAGAAATGTGAACCTCTGACAAAGGAGTAAGTAATAACCCATATGGACATTTCAGTAACAAGTGCTATCAAAGGTATTTTAACTCTGTGACAAGATACACATTTTGTGGGGGGGAAAAAAAAAAAAAAAAAAAAAAAAAAGCATTAAGGTTTAAGCATCTTATTTGACTTTTTAAAGCATGGAAACTGTTTTGCATGGCATTCTTACAAGCAAGCTAGTGATATGAGATCAAGACACATGCAAAAACGGTTGGCAAATATTGAAGTTATTAGTGCTTCAGTGCCAAACTGAAAACTTGTATTGGGCATAGTCACACAGCTACATTATGGGTATGGTATTGGTCAATACTTTCATTAATTTGCATGGTAGAAGTCAGTACATTTATGGTGTAGGAGAGGCAACCATGAGGGAGTACATCACTGAAATTTAAAATAATCTTGAAAATGTAGCTGAATAGTCTAAAAACAGGATAAAACATAAGGGGAAAGCAGAATTATGAAGCCATGTAGGAGTAATATATATACAGAAATATACGGCAAGCTGTGAAATGCTAGATAGGTAGTTCTGTAGAAAGTGCAGGAATTATGGTAGACTCATGTTTAGTTTGTGATCCACTATGTCACACTTGAAAAAAAGACAAACTGGAATTTATAAATAGAAACATTGTTTATAAAACGTGAAATAATCACTGTTGCTGGTAGGGCCTCATTTAGAATACAGCATTTAATTGAAGACCCCACACTTGAAGCCATATGGGTGTTTCTTGGTTGCTCTGAAGAACAGCAAAATGGATGACTAAAGAAAACACAATTTACAAGAACTGAAAGGAATTAGGATTATTTAGTCTAAAGGACGGATGAGTATGGGAAAACACAACCAAGCTACTTTACTTCATAAAAGGTGGCCACAAGCCATTCTCTTTATCCAGTGTGGATAAATAAGATTTACTTTGTTTAAATTACAACGATAGGACTCCAACTAGATGTTAGAAAAGACTTTTCTAACAGCCAGGGCAGAGATCATATATTAAATCATTAGATACCATTCAGGATTCTGACTTTATACTAAACTCCTCAACGTACTTTTAAGTATTTTCTGCCAAGACTTCCTAAAATAGACCTAGACTAGCCCAGCTTCAAGTCAAAAAGTTTCTAAGGTCCATTGACTGTTACATTACTTGATGTCATCAATTGAAATACGCAGCCATCGAGAGGAATCTTTTATTCATATACTTTGTGTTCAGAGATAGAATCATGGAAATAACTGCAGTAAGACAAATAAAAGCTAGTAAATAAGTAAATCCTCTGATCTCATTTAGAGGAATTCCAGGATTTAACCTTTCAAGTCAAAGAAAGCAAGGAATGAATTTGATAATGATTTGAAAATGATATTCACCTGTGAAAGGTAGGTGAGTAGTGTATTACCAATACTAATACGCCAGAGTTGGGAGATCTTTTCTCTCTTTCCTTCAAAAATTTTATCTATCATTGCACCTTGTCACAAAAGCACAAACTTGTAAATATGAAGGAACAGTGACTAAAGTAGTTCTCATCACAAGCTAGTAGTCTATTAAAAAAAAAAAAATCCATCTTATTTTGCCAAAGAACTCCTTAGCTCAACTAACTGTCATGTCTGAAGGTCTCCACAAGCCAAAGGTACAAACCATTAACACTATCTGCACTCGTAAGCACCATTTACTAAAAGAATAGCCTTTCCTCCTACACCACATATGCCTTGAGACCCCCACTGAAGTCCCCATAAAATTAAGCATCTTTCCTACCCAAACCTTTTCCAGTGGATCAGCTCGATTTTGTGTGGGTAAGACACCCTCACAAAGAGAAGTACAATGAAGACTTTGTTTTCATCATTGCATGGACAGCAGTAGAAAAATGTAGGTTTTTGATTTTTTTTTTTTTATTTTTCACTTATCAGTCCATTTTTTTTTCTCCCCAGAGCAGATAATTATCATTGTCCAAGGTCTTTTCAATGGGTTTTAAAGTTTTGAGCATAGTACCAGCTGCACATGGTAAAACAAAATTTCAAAACCATTTCTTGCTTAAGATGGCTCTCCAGTAAAAGAATTTTTTTTTTTTTTTTAATAGCCTGGCAATAGGTAAACATTTCTGGTTTCTGCTATAAAGCTACCAGTTTATATCAATTCTAAAGCTTAGACTAATTCTGGAATAGTAGAGAACACAAATTTATTGTGATACATGTACTACAAAAGTGAATACTTTCTAGTGATTTCCCCCAAAATCCTGAATTCACAAGCAGTATTTGACAGTTTATATTAACCGTAATGACAAATACATTTAAAAATGTTTTAAAAGTACGACACATTTCATGTTGTTGTTCTACTCTCTCCCAACTTGTACTGAGATTTATATAGAGATGCTGTCAAGATAAAATCTTAAGTAAGATATCACTCAGGGATTATTCATCGAGGAAAGAAAAACACTATACTTGTGCTTTTTCCTTACTTATTTTAATAGTCTTATTGCCTATGAAGTATGTTAAATATTTAAAAATAATGGAACCATGAATATGTATTGCTTTTATTTAACAAAACTCTTGAATTTATGCTGAAGCTAAATACACTACTAACTGGAGACCATATGCCAAGAATGATAAGGAATAAAAATTTAGGTTAGAGATTTACCATGTTTTCTTCAAAATATATCCACAGATAGGGTTCAGCAAAAATATTGTATCTTTTTATTTCAAAAATGTAAGAAGATTTCATTGTTCTTGTTAGTTTTTAATCTTGCATTCAGATATGGAGTCCCACTCATTTTTATACCTCAGAATTTGTTGTTGCTAACTAAGGTGGTATATTGGATCTATCAGTGATCTGAGTCAATACAAAAAATCCTGTATCATAAGCTAGTAGAAGACATTCTTAGTTGTTAATGCCTACCTTTTTGTTCCAACAGAATTAGACTTTCTATTTTGCTCAACTTTGTTGAAGGCTTATCATTGGGCTGGGCTGTAAGAAAAATAATTGCTGTTTGATATTTTGGCAAACTGGTAGTTTGGGCACATTTTTAAGATCCATGGACATCTGCCTATGATTAGAGATTAATGTAGGAGGAAAAGAAGTAAAAGAACAAAAAAGGGTAGATTTGTTTTTGATTTGTTCTGACAATGAGTTTTGGACTATCACAGTTTAAAACACAATTTTTAAACTTGGTCCTAATATCAAACAATAAAATAAGATACGAAAGCAGGAATTGGGCATCTATTATCACAGTGCATACTTAAGCCAGGTGTGGAGGGGTAGGTGTGTTAATTACAATGTGTCTTGTGGGGCATTCACTTTTCTCATTTTTTGTACATACGTGTAACTAGGCTCCCTTTTCTGTCTCCTTTTTAGGGTGTAATTTCAAATTTGCTTCCCACAAACATTTGAGCAGTGCAGGGGCAATTTTACATGTTCAGACAGCATCAGTCAATCCAGAATAGCATGTCTATATTAACACAGCATTCAGTAGCCTTTCTCTAACAGACAACCCAGGCCATCTTTCCAGCTTGCCACTAGTGCCAGCTCTGACTAGTTTTATTCTGCAACACTTCTCCTTCCTCTGTTCAACACAACTATCCCAGTCTATCTTCCACACTATTTGTTCTCTCCTTCAGACTCATTTTTCTCCAGCTTCCCTAACAGCTCCTATACTTATTTTCTTTGCCCCACCCCATGCAGGCACACCCAACACCCATTGTCCAAAATGAAGGTTAATGAACGTCAGGAACAAGATTTCTGAGTATTCACCTAAAGTTCTCACTGAATATCTTTTATAGTTGTTGTGACAAACAGTGATCCAGCTGGAAATATAGCCTCCCTGGCACCACTTGTCACAATCATGTTGGCTTCAGTCAGATTTTACTATTTTTATTTGAAAACCACAGGTGCTACTGTTGTGACCCTCCTTTTTCCATCAGAAGGTTTGCTACAGACCAGTAGTGATCTCACAATGTATTCTTAAAACCTCCTGGTACAATAAGGATCTAACTATATATAAATACAAGTATATATAAATAAATACTTGTATTTATGTAAACTTTTTTTTTTTTTGAGTTTCTGCAGTTATTTCAAATGAAGATAAAACTAGTGATACAATGTTAAACTAGTAAATACATGATTAGTGCAAGTGGGAGTCTCAGACTAGGTGAGGAAGGGAGCTTTAATACAAAAAGTACATGAAAAATCTACGTTATTTCTTCCCCGGAGAAAAAAACACACATAACTAGCAATATTTAAAATAAAAGAACAATAGAATCAATGCTTCTTGTTTAATAAGGCCATAACAGGACAAGAATAAATACATATATATATGAAGGTCAAAGATTCTCAATAAAATTCCTAATAAGCTAAAGTATACTGATAACTTAAATTTAATTTGAAAAATCTGTATAAACTTTTTAAGATGTGTTAACCATACTAGTAATGTACATTAAGAAATCTGAAAGGACAATATAAATTTGGAAATTTTAAATATAAAAGGAGAAAACTGAAATACCACACAAGACATCCCATTCCCATAATCCACATTCTATATTAACTATTTCAAACAATCTTTAAACCAATATATTGTTCGGACTCTTAAGTTTTACTTCAAATGTTTTCTAACTGTAGAGCCTTTAATTGCTTTCTCTTAGTTTCTCATTCAGACTAAGACCGAGTGCACTCAAGAAATGTCAGACACTTTCATTTCTTAAAAGAAGCAAACATGGGATTAAGATGTGGGTTTTGCATGTAACCAAGTGAAAGCAGATCCTTTTTTTTTTTCTAGAAAGCATACACTGATCCATCGTATCCAAGTTCTCACAACATATTCAATCATGTCGGCTTGGTCACACAAAATAGTCCCCAAGTTAACTCAGTTAAGACTTTATCAGAACCACTGCTCTGAATTAAATAGCCAGCGTACATGGTTACTAGTGTGGTGTAATTCAGCTTTGTAATAGACAGTTCTGAGTTTTATCTACTAGGGGAACCTCTGTGGCTAGTACCAGATCTAACATTATCAGCTTTATCTTCCCTGTATGGATCTCTGAGATCTGATGTTCACATTGGAGCAGATGTCCACCTGGGCTGGGCTTTCACTGCTGGGAAACAAAAAGGGATTTCTGATGTTAGCATATGGAAATTCTGCTACAGAATCCTACTAGCGCAGTGTTTTTTAAAGTTTACATTGATATTTAAAACACCAACTTCCTCTCTTGGATAGCTTTTTCTTAGTATTTATCATCATGCACAGATAATGACTAGAACCAAATTTGGAAAGCTGTAATACGCCTTTGCAGTATCTTTCATTTGTGCTTTTTAAAACTGGAACAACTGTATCATTCAGATGGTTTCAGCTAACATTGCTGCTTGTTGTGTTTTGTTTTTTTAAGGGGGGTGGGTGGGTGGGGTGTTTTTATTTATTTTTTATTTTTTCTCCCTTGTATTAACAAAGGAAAACCAATAATTGAATTAAAGAAAAAGAAATTGTATGACTGTCTATGTTCCCAGAAATATTGCAGTCAAGTAGCATTCAGGATCTCCAGTAAGAATACTACCTGCCATCCTTCAGCTAAATTTCAATTTTCCTAGACCAATGCATAACACAGACTATACAAAATTAAATAAAATAATAGTACAATAGATCAATTCATGCTCAAAACCTAGGGTCTTTTTATGGGTACTGCAAATGTCAGGGATTTAGAAAACTGCAAACTACCTGAGCACTGAGAATATAGGACCAATGGCTTTTGATCAGATAGCCATACAAAAGCAGGTATAGATGAGACAACAAGTAAGCATACTATGCAAGTTCAACCACTGCCATTTTTTCCAGCCTCAGTAAACTTCATATTCCCATTACTATTAGTGATGAACAAACTATTTATTAAATTCTCTATTTTTAAATTGTCAGGTGTACCACACTGTAATCAGACTAAAAGCTTTTAAATATCACTTTTCAGCTTAAATAAAGCACAGTATGGGTACACATACAGAAACTAAGCTAGATGAAAATGTAAGACTGAAAATTTTTTTTATCAGTTTCCCCTCTAAAGCAAGGACATAAAAAAGTGTGCTATCTCCAAAGCTAAATTATATCAAGCTTGTCTGTAACATTATTACATTTCCTAACAGTTTTTAAAACATTGCAAAATTAAATATATGTTTAAATAATACTAACAAGTACTTCTGTATGCATCAATAGCTTGATTTCCAATGGGTTATGTCAAGTCTGACTTTGCATTCAAATGATTCTATTACAAATTATACTTAAGCAGTAGAAAATATAGAGAAACTCAAAATAGCAGAGAATTCACAGGATCATGGCAGAGAGATGCAGATGTTCAGATAAACGGTATGAAAGTTTTAACTATTAAAAATGACATAAGAAGCACTTTAATCCACTGCTTTTTTCCATCTTACACATGGATTTCTGACATTTACGAGGAACATTTATTCTGCATTTTTTCATTCAATAAAGACATTAAAAGGTTGTCTCAGAAACACACAAAGCTGGGTAGACTTGCAGCATTTGATGGTCACCTGTATAGAAAATGCAGCTGTGGATAATGTCAACATACTCGGAAGTTACTGGAAAGAGGGGAAAATTCTAGATAAGTACACAAAGAGATGGTTCTATTACATTTTCTCAGCTGGCTTAAAAGTGTGGGGGAAAAGTGTTGCAGTAACTTTCACTGCTTGATTTGTGAATGAACCTTTCTAGACTAGACAATGTGTGTACATAAGCAGGGTAGAAACCTGTCATTTCTGTGATTTCGATACCAGTGTTACAGAAGTGGCTTTAATTCCAAGAACCTGCTCAGGGAAGAGTTACTAGAACTGGCAGCAAATTGATCCGCTTCTTCTCAGTTTGATCCAGCTTCTACTCAGGTTGTGTGGCCTCACTGTTTGCAGGTCCCAGGGACAAGAGACTGGTCTTTTAAACCTTATCTTAACAGATTTATATTACTGGACATTGTACCAACAGCTTCCTGATATCAAGACACTAAGACAGAAATTTACAATATGTTAATAACTGTACTTGATGTTTATTCACTTTTTGACCTCAGTGTTATACTCAAAGGTACAGGCTAAACTTACCTACAAGCACATTTTGGGTAAGCAGAACTGTAGTATCCAAATCTCTTCAGTCTACCTAAAATGAACCAACACAAAAACAAGAATGACTTCCAAAGCTTCATCCTTGAGGAACAAAACAGTAATTTAGTACAACTACATGCACTATTAGATCTTTATGAAGTCATCACTAAATTTGACATTTTTATTTACTTACTATTTTCAGTATGCTAAATATATTCTTAAACACTTGTATGTGAGTATAAAAATGATGAAAGGCAATTTTCTTCTTTCTTTTAATCCACCAGATATCATTATCATGAAAAGAAAAACCAAGAACCAAGAGAAGTGCCTTGGAAACCAACAGGGAAATAGAACTTACTACCTTTATAACATATTCCATTGTGAACAAGAGATTTATTTTTGCAGATTGACAGACTACTTCCCATAATTCTTTTAACATGCATTTTGTAGGTTGTCAACAGTTGGCAGATTGACATTCTCTTTACAGTAGCATAACTGCCAGTAGTACATAATGCTCAATACTTAAAAAACACACTACAACTGATGTGTAATGCTGCCAAAAATTACGTAAACACAAATATTTCACCATGAAAATTGATGTTCTATTGCTTAATTCTACAATTTTAAGGAATGTTTGTTTGTATATCTAGAACTACTAAAGATCTGCTCCACAGTAGTTGTGGTCACTTGATATCCTTCATGCTTATGCAATTTTTTAAAAGTTTGGTTAAAACAGACTTGCATTGGGGTCACATTGTACCCTAGGAGTACAAATTGCATGACAAACAGAAATGTAATTCAAAGTAGACATATTTTTGGGGACAGTGGAGCATGGATTTTGTACACAAAACACAAGCTGCCATTAATTTACTTTATATAATAAATGTATAAAACATTCCAGCTAACGTGCAATATGTAAATACTGTAAATAACAGGCATAAGTAATAAAGTGTTTGGTATTAAGATGTCTTCAGTTTGCTTTCTGTTCACTGAACCCAGAATTTGAAAAACAGATGGCATTTTCAGGTAGTTACTGTCATTTATCCATACAAGCATCTTTCCAATGAGAGTTTGCTAGCATAAGAAAGGTACACCCACCTTGGCGAAGTCCTGTAATTTGGACATACTCTACGGACTTGGTAGGACAGCCATATCTGTGTGTTCCAGTCTCATGAAATGCCCGGCCCACAAGGCTGCTCCAATTCCAGACAGAATTCTAAATTCAGATCTTTTTTCTTTTTCTTTTTTTTTTTTTCTTTTTTGACAAATTGTTGTTTCAAAATAAATCAATCAATAAATCTGCAATCTATTCACAATACTGCAAAGAAATGATTATAACGAATGAGCCCAGTATTTTAGTTTTAACTTTTGAGGAGTCAGTGAACGCTCACTCAAGAAACCTTGTTAACATCTCCCTTTCTTCCACCGATCTGATATTAAGTCCAATTGTCAAAATAAAATGTCTCAAACAGGAATAAAACCATTAAGCACAATTTGTGCTTAATGACACCTCAGTAACACCTCAGAAAGTTTTATCTTAATAAATTGAAGCATTTAGCTTCAATTTTATCCTCAATTAAATCTTCAAAATGTAATCACAACACTGAATACCCTGTTCCCTCCCCACGAAGTTAGCAGACTTCTTGAAATTCACACTTATGAGCCTTCAGCATCTAGCTCTTTAGAAGAAAAAAAGATAAAACATTGGCGGAGAAGTACAAGACTCCATTTTAGAACATGGCTGTATTTACTAAGGGAGAAGTATGTGGTTCTAATTTAATTACAGTCATCACTAAATGCCAAAGTTTCATTTCTCACTGGAATACATGTATACCGAAAACATGGAGTTAAGAACGTACTGCTACAGGATTCACTTAGCAGCTCACCTGCAGTAAACATGTCAGTGGAACTCTGTGCCTTTCTGTAGCTCCACTGACTGACGTCAGATCAGAACATACTACTCAATAAGGGAGTTTAAATTAGTATGATTATTTCAGTTTGCAGTAGGACACCTGAAATCTGGTTCAGTTGGAATTTTCTAGAAAAAATGTATTGTAAAGGGAAAACAGTAATTCATTTAATGGCTTAATAAATGAATATAAACAACTTAATTCCATGGAAGGTGTTTTTTGTTTTGTTTTGTTTTGTTTTTCTCCTAGATTTAGCAGAAGTCAGCAGGTTTTGACAAAAGATGCAAATTTCAGTACAGCAAATTTTACTTATTTTTTCTGGATGTAGGCTTACTACCTTAACTGAAACAATCCAGGGGCTTAGTCATTTGTAGGATTAATACAAAAATATGTACCACACGTTCACTGTTTCTCTTGGAAGCATGGAATGGTACTATGCAGCTGGTCTTCCTGAAGGCAATTCCTGCTTTATATTCTCATATTCTACAAATTTCTGTGCAATATCATGTTGCTCTCCTCCCCTTCCTCCAAAAGAAACCCAGCACAGATAAAATAAATAAATAAATCAGCTTTTATCCTCCCAGTGGAGCTGGTGAATTATTTAGCCAATAGATTACTTGCTGAAAACATAACTTGGGTCAAGCCTGATACTTCACAATCAGATGTGAATTTAACACAAATAATTTTGACTTAGTATCACTTTAGAGGAATTTTCCTAAGCCTAGTAAAGGTAAACAACCATACCCTTTTATCTCATTTCTGTTATCCCAGCAGCCCAAAGATACAAAGTTAAGACTTAAATCTTTACTTCAATACGTAGGAAACTACAGGTTCTACTTCAGGTCAGCCATGAGTGGGAAAGCACAAACCATCATGTTCTCAATCATCTGAGTTAGTTTACTTTCACTAGAATATTTTAAATGATCTTTCTGGCAAGAATAACATTAGATTATGCCTAAATACTTCCACTTCTGAGGCTAGTGCATAAACCACATTTGAGGTGGTTTGTCCCTCACTGCTCATCTTCCCTCATTTATTTCATTAAAGCATTAATAAAAGAAATTGAAAAACATTTTATGTATATTATTTTTTGTCCCTGAAGTGAAACAGCTCTTAACTTGCAAATTCCTAACTTGTACCCCAAAAATCACAACCATTGGTAACCCAGTAATACACAAGATCCTGGTCTCTGTACTCAAGTGTTCTCTCTACCACTTGCTTTTTTGTAAGCAGGTTCTTAACGTTTTGTGTCCAACTGAAAGCTTACACAAATACTTTCCAGCTGTTTTACATAATGAGTCCCAGGAAATGCAATCCCCACTTTGAAGGCTGCAGCATATGCACAGTGACACCAGAATCCCTCCCTCCCCAAGAGTAACACAGTCCTCTATGCAAATCCCTCTCCCAGAAGGAAAGGAGGTGACAAGTCTAGAGGCTATTCTATTAGTTTGGATGGCAGATATAAGAATAACCACAACACAACTAAATAAATAACAAAGTAAATTTTACAGATAGAGTTTATAGAGCATGTGGTAATGCTAATTCATACTAGTATTAGCATTATTCTGAATAAAATATCATATCAGTTATATTACATTTCTCAGTTATGTTTCTGCCTTAGGCAGAGATTGAATGTGATGTTCAGACAAAGAGGCATGGATTTTTACAATGCATTCCGTTTTTGTCCAAGAGCAGAACTTTCTATTTACTGGCTTTCATACAGCTTCATATTGCATATTATATTACATACAAGTGGTCTGTCTTCAGGTTGAACTATACGCTTTTGACAAGCCATCCATTCCCCCGGGTAAATCTGAAAATATGGTCTGTCACTCATACAGAAACTGGGAATATAGCAGGGATTTGAGTATTTTACTACTATGAGATACAAAACGTACACTTGATGTTTCAGCTTTTAAGCTGACATGTTTTGTCCTGAAAGTAAATGTTAACGTTGTATGTACTTATATCAGTGTACCAGGAGTTGGCCACAAGAAGATAGGCAGATGAACCAGAGAAGTCCTATTAACATCAGTGACTATTTCTGATTTCATCTTAACTAGTACAAAGATCTATTAGCACAAAATGATTGCTTCTTTGATAGCTGAGCATTTAAAACTATACAACAGCCCATTTTCACAGGATCCTGACAACAGGTTTTACTTGCTTGAGCTCTGAAATAACGCTAAGAGTCAAAACAGTCAAAACCATGCCTGTCTTGTGGCAGGCAGTCCCTTTTTGTCCACCAGGCTCCATGTGAAACAGCTTCATTCCAAAAGTTGTCTAGGGATACTAGGATAACATGCCTAAGTTAACACACATCAACTATCATTTCACAGTTTCCAGTTCGTTTAAATTAACAAATGGCACAATAAGAAGACCTAATTTTGGTTTGTATAACACATAAAGAAGCAAGACATTACTTTTTACAGTGCTTCTGAGAAAGCACTGGAAGGGTTAACAGATAAATTTATTCTGAACAAGTACTTTGTTACATTAATGTGTGAGAAAATGGTTGATCATCTAATCCAACTTTAAAACTTCTCTATGTTTTTCTAATTAGATGACAGAAAAACTACAATAAAAATTAAACTGAAAAAGTTTTCAACCTACAGAAGAGGCATAATTTTACAATTTAAATACATCAATCAAGTAAACCTTACATATTTCAGGAGAAGCTAATTATTTTATTCTAGAAACAAAATGATGAAGCATTAATGAGGCTTCTCCAAAAATGCTTTACAGCATCTAACACACTGCTCGTAAACAGTTTCAAAGTCCTTTTCATTCCCCTAGAAAAAAAAAAAAAAGAGGAAAAAGAATGTAAGTATACTAATACCATCTCAAACAAAAACATTTTGCAAGCTGGTTTTCTGTTGTCAGTAATGGCAAATAACTTGAATTAAGGAACAAGAACAGTACAAATACATGGTAATAGTTGTAGCATGTTTCCTCCCTAATTTGAGCTACCAGTGTCTCAGGAATTTCCATAGCTGAACGCTCTTTGTACTCAGGAGCCCTGGATGATCTTTCCTTCATGTTTTTTTTTTTTCCCCATTCAATTTTGAAGCCCTTATAAGATTTATTTTTTTTTTTCTTCTTTACATTCACAGTATCCTGTCATGTTGAGTTTCACAGTTAAACAAAGCACCATGTGGAAACAAATACCTCTTTTTGTTTTGAACACGTCTCCTACAAACCCATTTGACGTTCTCTACTTCTTGTGTAATGAATAGCAATTCCTTACTGGTACCTTCTTCCATTAATACCAGTTTTACAGAACCCCACTACATCTTTTTCCACTTCTCTGTCCTAAACTGAAGGATACTAATCTAATTGATTGCTCTTGGCTAATATTATTCAACATCTTTGACTACCCCATATCTTTGTCTCTGTTTTTCCTAATTATGTTATCTTTGCAAGGACACTGACCATGGAGAGCTTCACTTAATATTCAAAATACAGGTGCATTATGAACTTAAATAATTTCTGTAATAATAAAGATGGTTTCCTTTCATATTTCAGTAGTTTATATTGGTTTGTTAATTCTTTAAAAAACAAAAAACATTTGGCTTTGCATATTATCAGATTAAACATTATAAGAAAACTGCGGGATCTAGCAAGGTTATGTACTATACATACAGGATTTTTAATCAAGCTAACCAGAGAAATTCTTACATAGTATGGATCTTCAATAATAAGTTGTTTCTGTGGATCATATGTCCCAAGTAGTTCAATTTTGGCCTTGCAGTCTTTAACCTGGTTGCTTTTCCTTTTCAGATCTCTGGAGAAAAAAAAAAAAAAGTAAATGTTATCAATTTCTCTTCAGAATTTGTTGGTATTAGATATTAATGTTTCTAGAGAACACAGGAAAATAATATCCTTCTGAACTCAGTTAATTCTGTCGACTTTCTATGCTGCTCCTTTTTTTTCCTTCTTTTTTTCTTTTTCTTTTTTTTTTTTAAT
Organism: Aythya ferina; assembly: GCF_964211825.1. Taxonomy (NCBI): domain Eukaryota; kingdom Metazoa; phylum Chordata; class Aves; order Anseriformes; family Anatidae; genus Aythya; species Aythya ferina. The sequence continues at coordinate 99,120,797 of NC_140298.1, read as the reverse complement.
TGAGAATCAAGGGCATATGTAAATTTAGTTCAGAGTATAAGAAAACAGGCACTTAACTCAAGGCTTAACAGAAGCTTTTAGCAGTAAGTTTATCACCTTCTTCCTCAAATAATTCATTTAGTATTTTCAATGTCCACCTTTAGCTCACATTGAATAACAATAATGAAGATTATCTACATATTTTTTTTCAAAATTGAGGAAGCTTCCTTCATGGGTTAAAAATTTTCTTAATTGGTATGTTGCAAGGTCTTTTGATGCTGCCTCTAACTCCTGTGAAGTCCTTCTACAGTTAGTTAGCAGAGAACAATAAATTCATTAGATGTCTTCCCTTTGACATATTTTAACATTTTAGCAATCATCACATCTTTTACATTGCCTCCCATTGACAGAGCATATTTTTTTTGAACCAGTCTTTTCCCCATATACTTACAAACAGCCATCCATCACCCCAAATGCAGTTAAAATGCACCTCTCATCACCTTCAGATTAAAAGATGCTAAGTACCATGATTCTGACAAACAGCTGGAACATGTTAAGTTCTTTTAACTTATCTATATATCTCTATACCAAATCATCATTTTACTTACTCAGTGTTGAAAAAGTTTAAAGTGGTTTGCAATTGGTAATAAGAAATAATTCTCTGCAGAATATTCTTTCTAATAGTTAAGTACTGAGCAGGGCTTCCGAAAGCACAGACTGTATTTCTAAATTTCATACAGTCCTATGGATGAGATGCATATATCAAGTATAACATTCCCTTTAATAGAATGCAAAGTACACTACAACTGACAGTACTTTTTATAGTTCATAGGAAAAAAAATATACATACTTAGTCATAAGCATAATCAGTTTCAAGAACTTAATTTCTGATTTATTAATTCTAATTAATGAAGAAATTAATTTCATAGCTTTTAGATAGACAAAACAGCAGTGAGACTACAATACTGCTTTTCTATAAATAAAAGTCAGGACTCTATCAGGTAAGAAGTTATTGCTTGAATTTATAGATTTATAAAAAAAAAAAAAAAAAGAAAAGAAAAGAAAGGCAGCCCTCTGCATGTTGACAACATTTTTATTTTTAGAGGACAAGAAGGATGTTTGAAGACTGTCATCTTATACATCCACCCAATTACAGTCATTTGCTTCAAGTCTTTTGGCATACCACCTAATGAACAGGAGGGGGCCAAGTGGCTCTGGTACTACAGAAAAAGAGATGTTCCTTATCTCCCTTTTCTGATATGACAGGCACTCACTCCATCAGCACCTGGAACCAGCTACAAACATGTATTCCTGGGACAATGGCTGAATTAGATTCACATTTAAGATGAAACTTAGAAGTGTGGCAGTAGCAAAACCCCTAATTCTGTCATAGTTGTTATGTTTTGTCTGCTTTACAGCTCATATATAAATGAAAACTTACTTTGGTATTAACAATTTAAGAATGTGAATGAAACTACAGTAAGCAGTCACCTCTTCGCCTGATGCACTGTAATCAAGCCAAGTTTTAGTGCACGGCATCCGTGAATAAAAGGCATAACAGAGGTCACTCAAAACATTCTGGAAAATTCAACAAATGATACTTCCTTCAGAAAAGAGGTTCTGGTTCTTAAAGTCTTTAAGTGTTACTAATACGGTTTTCTTTCTTTGTTTTATTAGGTTTACAGTTTATAGTCTTTAAAAACACTTAGACTTGCGATTATTAAAACTCTCTTCCTTAATCCTAATCATAAATACGTATGTAATTAAGTAGAAATTTTGCTAATGACATCTAAATTATCTAGGCATCTACTTCACCTAATCTTTCTTAAACTCAACTCATCTCAAAGATGCACTTAATTAAAACCATGGGAAACAGCAGCAAACAACAAGATTTCCCCCAGCTAACGACTTAAATTATTACTGAGCTCGCTATTTCCATTAAAATAAAAAGAGCGGGGGGAAGGGAGGCACACGTATTTAATCCCTTGCAGGTTTTTGGTGTCTTTTAGATCCTATGTAATCAGAAAACCAGATCACTTGGATCAAAAGACAGCGTCCTTGTTCTTAACTACACAGGCATCAGCTACACTTGTGTAACACAAAGCATACTAAACTTCCTTTTCCTTAATCTTGACTGGCATGTATAACACTAATTAAACACTGAATTTTAGCTCATTAAACATATAAGAAATGAAGAATCCCTCTATTGCAGTATCATTACAATACCCCCCAAAACAAGACAAGCTAAATAGTAAAACATGACATCTTCAAAGTGACTTGTGAGCTAGCACTACAAGCAATCCAAATTAATTTGTTCCATTTATTCATACATTACCTTAGATTGCTTTCATCCATGCAAAGTATATAATCAAAGCTCTGGAAATCATCTTTGGTAATCTAGAATTAAAAACATATGTTTTAGCCTACAAACTATGATTATAAAAAAGAGGAAAAAGTATTTTCAAGTTTCGTAGTTCTGATTTATTAAAAAAGACACATAAGGAGTGAAACTGCACATCCTTCATCAACTTGTACAATAGTTGAAGGTATTTTAAATCCGCCATGATTATTTATCCATTTCTACAAGTTTTCCCACACAAAAGTGGGTTAGCTATTTTACTGATACTTTGATAATCAGGAAGAATAAATGGAATAAAATCTATGAGTTCACATTAAAGACTGCATTTCACGCATATTCCTAGGTGTAGTATTGTAATGAAAAAACTTTGAAAGTTTCTTCAGTACAAGCTTTTCTGGCAGGTGTCTGGGAAGAATGGGCTAGAGAAATGAAGAAGCAAGAGAACAGACATATTATCCTATAAGCTACTAATTTATAAAAATATTTACATATTTGAAAAAATAGCAAAGTGCTTATTTGTGTGTAAACAGCAAATTAAGTGCTGCTGCATAATAGGGCATAAGAAAAGACTTTCAGAAATTATCGCTAGACTAGGCCTTAAATGAAACATTTCACACCAAGAGAACTGGATGAGGGGCAAAAGGGAGGAGCATTTGAAAAGAAAGGGTTAATAGTGAAAACTAATGCAGACTTGTTTATTACCACAGTAAAAATATTTGCTGTATTCATGCTGTGCCTTTGACCTAAGAAAATATTTTTACAGTAGAAATAGCTCTGTTTTCCTGGCAACTCTAACAGAATCTCTACAAGCTTCTTCTGGTTGCTCTACACAGCTAAACAGTGCCCCTGTGAAAACTAAGTTGGCATAGATTTATTTGTAGTGCAGACACAGACAAAAATTACAAAAAGCAAAAGATCAAAGGTAAAACACACCTGCCACACTTCGCAATCTTTGTATACTTTGAGAACATGACAGTTACTACCCTATGAATCAGCACTAACACTGATCCAAATGCTGTCCTAATAACAGGATTACTACTGGTTAGCTTGTGCTCTTCCATAGATACGAGATACAAAAAGCATAATTCAGTAAATACTGATGAAGATATTCCTCAAAACTACAGAAAATTGGTATTTGTGGGGAAGGACCTGAACAGGCAGTAAAAATAAATGTACGTTTTTGAGAAGTAGCGGCAAGCTCAAGCAGTCAACTACACAGAAAAAGTGTGTAGTATCCAAAAAAAAACCAAAACATATAACCATTATTAAAGACCATCAGTGGAGAAACACATGATCATTCCAATTTGTCTGTTAAGCATTTGCCTTTATTTTCAGAAGGGTAATCTCTTTTCTCTGCCTTAAAAAAAAAAAAAAAAAAGGAGAGATGCAGTAGTCTTCAAATTTATCCAACTATGAAACAATGTTTAATACAACCTTCCTCTAATCTCAGTTTCACAATTAAGGCAAATGCTCGATATGAGTCATACTGAAATCAATTTTGACCTCAGCATGAATGGAAGCGAAACTGATGAATTCATATCTCTTTTGTGCACGAAGACTACGAGCTTAGAGAATTTCAATGGGTGTATAAACAGACAGCAATGTACCATCAACTAAAATGTTAGCATTTTATATATACATATATATATTTATACTGCATTTTTTATTTAAAGTTTGATCGAACAATCAGTATGATGAACATCACCTATGTAGGATGTAACCAGTTTAACACTCTATCTTATATAAATCATTCTTTTGGTAGCTATTGGATTAAAAGAAGAGATACAATCCATAATTATGATAATTATGCACAAAATTACATGAAGGAAAGTGCTTTTCACTGGGTAAGTTTCCCACAAGAACGAAGAGGATAATTGTAGGAGGTAGTCATCTTACGACAGTATTTGGAGATGAGAGAAGAAAAATCCCTCCTTTCTATTTCTGCAGCTCCTAGGTTAAATCTTTCTCAATCTGTTCTGAAGCAGCATAATCATACACAAAATTCTATCCTTGAGTTTGTGTCTACAAGTAAAACAAATACACTTCTGCTTGTACTAACCTGACCATTCTGCAAAGCCATACTTTACGCTGTTGAGTCCCTCTCTTTCTGGAGGTACTACAAGACCACGTCAGCTCTACCCATTTTGGAGTATCAGCAGAGACTATTTGACAGAAGTTTGAAAAAAATACTGGATTTACATAGTTAACATCAGTGCAAAACGAACAGTTACTTGCAGTTCAGGGACTCAATTTTTGTATTTTTGCTTTTTAATAAAAGAAGCTGGTTGTGCTGGGATGATTTTACACAAATTTTCATCCTGTTATTCTTTCTATTTATTGTCTCATTCTTTTTAATTTTCCTTCCTTGCATATTTAACGTTTCTCTTCTACTTCAGAAATCTTTTCATTTGCCAGACATATAAACAAATAACTTCATTAAGGTGTTTTCATTCCCTCTCCTCAGAGTTCTTTCAAGGCAAGAGGATCAGATGTTTTTGGATGCTTTGCTGTGCCTTAAGTGCCCACAAACTGGTCTAGTAATACCCAAGGACAGTTCTCAAGTTTCCAAGTCTCATCTTTTAAGAATACAAACACGTTGCACTACTGTGACTGAAACACTGAGTGATTAGTTTGAGTACCATTTCGCTTGCATAATGATAAACAACGCTGTTTGTAAGCACTAATAAATAACAACTCCAGAACCAGAAAAAGATCACAACATCAGGCCTTTCCTACTAATTATTCTAATAGCAAAACATTAAAAATCTGGAATGGTATTATGCTCAGTCCTGTTTGCATTATTACATAACAGAGATTAGCATCAGCAAAGGTCAGCAGAGAGCAATTGACTAATGAGGGAATTTATTTTAAAAAGTTGAAGAACTAACCATGCACTCCTTGAAAGTGAAGAAAGTAAATATGACCTCAGGAAGGTCTGGTAAAATTCAGAAGGGATCAGAAAAGAAAGACAATAACAAGACTACTTGATCGTTTTGTCAGTAGATGAAGTAGTCACATAAAGTCGAGCTAAGTAAAGGTGAAGTCCTAAAGGAATATCTTGTATCCAGAGAACAGTTAACTCAAGTAAGTTATGTGCATTTATTTGAGTGTCTGAATGATTTAAATAGATGCAGGCGCGTTTATTTTCCATCTCTCTGGAGTGCCACACGGAACTAAACTTTTTGTTAATGAAAACTGGGATGAGCTTTGGTAAAACAGAGGATTTCACTAAGGAAAAAAATCATCTCTGATTTAAGAATGTTTCAAGGGTATGTTTTCCTCTGAAGTCACCACCAACTGTACTATCTATCCTGGGTTTGAGTGCCTTAGTATAAAGATATTCACGAAAGAACAGAATCTTTTTATGATGGGTAAACAGGCATTCTGCTTCTTTTTGGACCTGCTACAATGCAACTTCTCGCTGAAAGAAGCATCACAGATGCTTCTAAGTGCACTAAGTCCACTTTTTAATATTATTCAAAAATGTTTCATAAAAATGCCGATCATACTAAACACCCAAATGTAGGATTTTTCTTTAACAGAAAAGCTGCTCCAATACTTCTTAGTTATAGTTCCAATGAAACTTAACAAGAAATTCACTAACCTCAACTGCAAGTGTTAGGCCACTTGGGAGTCCTTTAAGAAACTGCACATAGTATTTATTATCTGATGCTTAACCACGCACTGGTCAAATGACTTCTGTGATGTAATGGTTAGCACTAAAGAAAGCATGGGTATGAACAAGAAAGAAAATATACTCTCTTCTACCTGCCGTGCTTTATGTGCTGTCTCAATGCCATGATTTCTTAGACAGCTTAAAGCCCTTGCATCTGGGGAGCGCCCCACGTTCCAGTCTGAAACGGCAGCACTGTCTGTCATCCACTGTAAGAACAAAACAAATACATATACACATTTAAAGAAAATTAAAGTACAGTACCTGCCTGGCAATATGATTCATGGTAATGCCATGCTTCTTCATGCAAGTCTGTCCTCGATAGTCAGGAGGGTTTCCTATTTCATAGGCAGATGTTGCTGCACTGTCTATCCTCCACTACAGAAAAACAAATTTACATTTTTATGTTTCCTTTCACACTGCTTATATTTGTACTAACTGGCTACAAGACTGTTATTTCAAAGGCAAGAACAGGAATAAACAGCTTACCTTATTTTCAACTTTTTCATCAGTTACAAGTTTTCTAAAAACTGCTTCAGCTATTGGAGATCGACAAATGTTTCCTATAGAAACAGGAGATTAAAGTAAAATTTAAGATGATTAAAAACAAAAAAAAATCAATAACTGTGTGGATTTGTCAGCACAGATCAGATGAAAGACTTTTATTTACTTGGGTAGAATGTGGATTGCTGATGTTATTGTAACTCAGATTCTGCAAGAGTGGAAACATAATATCCATTAGTCTCTTGAAACACGTATTATTATATGAAAACATACAACTTGTTAAAATAAATAGGAGGAGTATTGTGTAAGCACATTTCTCTTTTCTCCTCCTTCACAGAGGTTCTGTGATCACAGAAGACAAAAGGCAGGCAAAATTACAAAATTTAAATGACAGCAAAGTTCTTCCACACTGGCAAATTTCAACTAATGCATTACTGGAGAATCTATAAATATTTGCCTCAAATATTTACATTACTACCCACCTGTTAACAGAAACCTTTTGGACAATTCCAAAATACAACCACCACCAGGATGGAACCAAACTACTGAAACGGCTGAACGCATAGTAGAAATCCTCCTGACCACTGATGAGAAGTCACTTCAGGTCAAACTGAATCCTCAACAAAAGCAGCTTCCAAATATTAATTCCACCCCCAACTCCTCACCCCCAAAAGAGAAGTCAATGAAACAAGTTCTCAACAAACTTCAGGAAAAGATTTTTTTTTCTTTCTTTTTCGTCCAAAATACAGAGGATTAGTAATGAAAGGTAACATGGCAAAGCTGAAGTACTGTCAGTCAGCCTAAGGTGCCTGTACTAATTTCAGAAATAGAAACTCAGTCTTGCCTTCCAGTGGCAACCAGTTACACCAGCCAGTTGATCTGACCTTATTTTCAGAAACTATTTCAACAATGAAGTAGTGCCCAATAATAAAATAATTATACTACTAATAAAAATACTTAAAAAACGAAATAATAGGTCCAAAGTATTTCTGCTCTATTTTGAAGCTGTATGTAGCTGGGTTAACCACTTCCCAAACCTGCATGCAAAAACAGTCTTTGAAAAAAGAAAAACATCTCAATAAATAAATAAATAAACCTATTCAACTTTACTTGAACTTCCTATCCTTTCATCCTTTCATATGAGAAACTAGATGCATATTTATAGTTGATACATTATCCACATCCACAATAAATCATACAAACTTCCACTTTCCATCAAAGAATATGATAGTCCATAGTTCATTCATAGCTGAATTCTGATCAATGAAGTATGAAATAACAAGTGGTAGCACTCAATTCTATACCTTAAAAAAAATAATAATACAAAGATCAGTTCTGCTACTGATTAAATTCCTTCCAAATTTCAAACAGTAAAAAAAAAAAAAAAATTTTTAAAAAAATGCCCACAAATGGAACTAAACTGCTGACACCAAAAGACTTACAGATCAAGCACTCAGCAAAATACCAAGGTGGATATTTCACTACTAAAGAGGAAGAAGCTGCTTTGACCTCCAGGTCATAATTAAATAACTTGTTGTCAGTCATGCCAACTATTAAAAAAAGTAGGTGGGAAGTAAAACTACAAAGCTTTAGAGTACACCAAAATGATAGAATGAATTAAATTAATTTTGATGGCAAATCTTTTTCCAGGGGAAAACATACTATTTCCTTTACTTGAACTAGCTTATTCCAAGCAAGGAAACTAAACTGGTCTTGAAAGAAAAATAAAACAGTTAAAATTTGTTTGCATTTATAAAGTGAGAACAGAGATTAATATTTATTATAAAAATGATAAAGAATGTGGTAGGTTATAGAAATAAAAACCACTTAATTTAATTGAATGAATTAAGCATTAAATTATAATTTTAAGAGGAATGGAACATGGCAACATCCAGCTTAAGACAGAAAAGAACCGTTGTAGTCAGCAAGTCCAATCCTCTGATACTGCAGGCATATACGGCACCACATCTCTTATAAACACATTAGGCTCTCTTTTAAAAGCATCATCTATCTTAAAAGGCTGCTCCAGAAACTCATTTCCTGCAGTAGCCAGAACCTTTCCAATCCCCACTTAATATTTATACTTGGAAGTCAATGCTCATTTGGTCTTGGTTAACATCACTCTGTAGCTTAAAAACTTTCCTTCCCTTCAACAGATACAAAGCTCTTGTCAAGCACAGTTGTGCTAATCTAAACAAACTGAGCTCCTGGCCTCCTTTTGAAATTAATTTACCCTTATCTAATTGCTCCTGTTAAGCCAAATTTAAACAAATAAATTCAATAATTTTGAATTCCCAAACACTGGCAAATAAAACCAATGATATTCCAGGATTCTTTTTTTCTTTTTCTTTTTTAATCAATTTGGTCCACTAAATAAATAAATAAATAAATAAAAAGTCCCCAAATATTTACTTAGTCCTTTTGAAAACAACCTAAGACAACTTCTGTGATCACATCTGCTTCCTTCACGAGTATCAAATTTGGGGTCATACTACCCACTTCTAATCTGCCCATTCCCTCTTTTGCTCCGTTGCTTCCAAACTATTACATTCTGCTTCCATTACACCAGCTGTTGGGGACATTCAGTTCTTCCTGTATGTTATTTTTCCTTTGTATGAATTTTACCATGTAACTGTGCATGATCAGTAAATTTAATTACTATGCTTAATATTTCAGTAATTCCAGAATTTCAGAATGATACTTTTGAAATAAAATCTTCACAGATTTTTCTGTTTAACCTTCTCCTTTATCTGACTTGAATCACCTTCTGACTTGTTCCAAATCATTTTCACTCTTCTATAATGTGCTCACAACTTAAAATAAATGTCTGAATATCTTTGATCATACCACATCAGGTATCACCACGAATGGCAACACAAACATTGATTACATATATAACTACCATACTTCTAGCAATGCCTAGGAACTGAAGTCACATAATTTATTAAATATTTGTAACTTAATTTGTAATTTAAAAATTTATGTCTTCCATGACAACACATTCCAGGTATTACCAGAGGTATTAATTAACACTGCTGCAGAATCATTGTCACCATTCAAGTGTATTCACAGGGACTATGGACAGAATCCCAGAACTGACTTAACAGCTCTCTTCTCCTTATATTCTGCAGTATTATTTTCATCCTAACAAATTATTTTTATCTGTGATACTCCTTGTGACATTACAGCTCATCCCGTCTTTAACGTTACTGTGACACATGCAAACTGCAACTCTTATTTCTTATAGTCATCGCCCCTTTCCCACAGGATAACTTCTATCCATTTATATTCAGTTTTGCAACCCACTGTTGTCTCTTCAGTCTTCACTGAGGTTCTTTGCACATGCTCCATATTTCCTAAGCTAAGGTTTGACTGTCATAATTGTGGAACAAAAGGAAAAATTTCACAAAGATTCAAAGGAGGACTACCTTCCTCCTTGGACTTAAAACATATTTTCCTTATATGTTATCTACTGCTTCCTTAGCATTGATTTTATCAATCTTCTCCTCCTCTGGTATTCCTTTTTCCTTCACTGATCAGTCTCCTTCTAACTGATCTAATCATGCTTTCTTTATGTATAAGGTAATGGTATTGAAGTTCTCTGAATCTCTATCTCCTCCCTTCATTTTTTAGATTTCCATCTCTTCATATAGGATCCAAGGTACCCAGAAAGAGCCTTCCCATTGAAATAAATCCTATAAACATCAAATATAATGATTCAAGGGTGAAAGACAAACTTCAATTACAGAATCAGTACCGAAACTGTTGCCTGCTTTTACAAAGCCATGCTTTCCCACTCATTTCCCAAGGACAAGACTTCTACTGCCTATTACCCAGCCAGCTCAGTTTTTGAGTTCTTCCAGTCCATGATTTAATCTTTGGTCTATTCCTGTACAGAAATAGAAACATCACTTCTCCCATCAGGAAAGACAACTTGACTGCATTTCAAGCTCAGGCCTGTTGGTCGTCTCTACAAAACTGCCAATCTTATCATCTACTCTCTCAATCTGTTTTGTATCGTCATTGTTCCTTATTCCGCTCTCTAACTCTTTCACATTCTTTGTCTTCCCCAAATGTGAACAGATGCTCTTCTCTTCTGTTACAAACAGCAGATGGAATAACAAAGGAAGAAGTTTTACTAGCTTTCATCCTCCCACATTTAAAAACCCACTTTCAATTCCATGTGTAGTCAGTTCATCTAAGTCATTATCATACTACTTCCTAATGTAATTTGCATTGTCCAATAACTTACCATCAGGCCTCCCTCAGCAGCAAGTGTTCAAAACTTCCCTACTCCATGCCATCACGTACTCAAATCATGGTTCCCAGTCATATCACCGTATCTTCTCTGCAGTCAAGCCTGTCTGCAGACACTACTGGATTGTTATGCTTTCTTTTCACAGCAAGCTAAAAGCTCCTCAGTAAAAATAAGTTCTCGATGCATAAGCACCCACCCGCAACAATCTGACTCCTATTTTTAGGCATACACCATAATCTTATTTTCCTATTCTAAGATGGCTTTTATGACCATGCCTTCAACTCTCTAGTTCTCCTGTATCATTCTGAAACAGATTAAACAAGACACTGCATTCAAACAGCTATCTTACCACAGAAGTAAGGTATTTTCCTTACCATTTTCCTCTCTACCATTCTCTTCTTGATCCAAAAATTGTATTAGTTCTTTTTGTCAGCTCACTGAGAACCCTCATGAAAGCAGCTGTTTAGGACCTCTTTGATGTCTTACCAAAGCTACTGCTTTCTCATTGGCTATATTTAAAAGTATATATTGGGTTGTGACAACTGAATCAGGAAACTCAAACCTTTTTGTGAGAAGTGTCGTTTCCTCATACCCAATAAATTCATTGTCATTTTAGAAAAGATGTTATGCAATTTTGGATGGCAGCATTCATACTCAATGAATGCTCATTCATACAACAAACACCAACTTCTTTTTTTTTTGTCAACTTTTGGACACTCCCCATATCACTTTGCTGAACCATTTGTCTAGCAACTACTCCTCCATGCATGGACACCAACTTCTGGTCTAAGATACCCATACAGCTTGTTATGTTATAGTGGACAAGTCACAAAGAGCATAACTTATATAACATGGCATCATATTAAGTTCATTTCTAGAGCTCAATCATTAATTAGATGAGCTACGTAAGTGTAAAAAGAGAAAATTGCTTTCTGGTCCACCTCCAATGTTAATTCTTTGCTTTAAATGAAAAAAAATATATATTTCCAGGTGCCTTTTCATATTCTGTAATTAAATATGCTGCTGGATCCTCCATCTATTTCTTAGTGATGAGGAACTCTTATCATTAATGTAATTATGCACATTAACTAGATTATATTTTGTTGTGTAATATCTGTTTACCTCATTACAAACAAAGAATAGAGTAAATGGATATTTTAATAACAGGTTTCTTTCAAAATAATGTAGAAAGAAAATATAATTTTTCATGAAGGCTTGTACTTTTGGGGATTTGCTCTTGCTGAATGTGGGAGAACATCTGAACTAATACACTTCATTAATTAGCAAGGAATATTACAGGTAAAGTCAGTTCAAGACATCTACTCAACAGTCTTTTCAGCAATAAACATAGGTTATTCTAATTGAAAGTTGGGGGGGAACAACTATTAAGACATAATCATTGCTTTTCAAGACTAATTAAAAATATTAAGCAAACTTTTTGGAGGAAGAAGACAGAAGTTGCCTTAACTGAAATACCTATTTGACCACAAAAAATAAGAGCCTTTTGTGTCTATTAGCTTGTATGTTACATGCCACATACCATTAGATTGTATTTTTTATAACCCTGTAACAGAAAAGAGGAAATTTCAAAGATATTTGCAACATTTATTTTTCAAAATTTCATCTTGTAAACATCAGCCCTTTTTAATTTGTTCATTCTTTCCTCAAATGTAGGATCATAGATCACTCTACACCTAAATTATCTTCTGTCAATGATGGCTGCTCAGAGTCCCAAGTGGATTGTCTCAACGTGTTACAGTGCAAATCACCATCGTGGCCTTATAGACCTGTCTATACATAGGAATTGTTTTATAAAGACTACCACTGCCCTTAGAACATACTGCATGCATGTTAACATGATGTTTTTATACAGAGATATTTATACAGAGATATTTATGTAGGCCACTGGCTCCCAAACATACACCAACTGATAATTCCTTATCTAAAGGATGTTTTTCCCGAAGTTACGACTACAGCTTGCTTTTACAGTAAGGTAAATATCAAAACATATTTTACTAAACTAAACTTGTTTTGCTGTTTGACTAATCCCGATTTCTCCTGTTACAACAGCAAAAAAGCACTTAGCAAAAATAACTAAATAATTAAATAAATAATATTAGCTAATAGTTTTGTAATGAAACTGGCAAAATGCCAAGGATTCACAGGGATGAAATTCGAGCATATAAGTAAGACTATAAAAGCTAGGTGGCAGACAATATCAAAAGCCCTACTAGATCAGAGCTGCGAGCCCTCCAGCCTGTTATCTCTGAGAGAGAGCGGACGTTTTGGGGAAGTATGTACCCAGGAAGGTGCATGGCCACGTAACCCCTGCGGTCGGGTTGGCATTTTGTGCTTGTGAGGAAGCAGAAGATTGCTGTGCTGGTTGGGAACCAACTGTCCTGAGCTTCTGGAAAGCCTCCAAACCCTTTCTGATCCCTCCACAGTCGTTTCCATGACTTCTCACGAAATGAGATTCAGAACTAAACACACGCCACACGCTTTAATTTTCTTTTAACCTGCTGCCTGCCTCTCCATTTAGGCAGCTCTTCAAAACAAAAACAACAACAACAACAAAAAAGAAGACTTTATTATTTTCAGTTCTTTCCACGATGGCCAGAACTGCACAGACCCATGTCCGCCCCCCACCACGCTCCTCGTACCTCAGGCCCCACCGTGTCTCCCCGGCTTCGCGCCGACCCTATCGCCTACTCCAGCGGCCCCCTTACCCCCGATCCCTGTCCCCGATCCCTGTTCCCGACCCCTGCACCCGATCCCAGATCGCCGACCCCAGCCGCCCGCCCCGCTCACCCAGGCACACGAACAGCACGGACTTCACCTCCCCCGACGCCATCTTCTCCGCTGGGGAGGAGGAAGGAGGCGGGGGAGGGGGGGCCTCGCTATCTGTCGCGCCACCTCGCTTTACGACTACAGCCGGCCTCGTTTTTTGCCTGATTTGAGAGAAAACAGAGGGAAAAAAATAATAATAATAAAGTCAAACCGTGAAAACAAAAAAAAACACGCGCTGGGGGAGGCGGGAGGGCACGGCCCGCCCGCTGGCGGCGGCAGGCGGGCGGTGGGCGGCCGCCCCGGCCCCGCCCGCCTCACCTGGGGCAGGTGAGCGGCTCCGCGGGGCCGCCCCGGCTGCGGCGCTGAGGAGAGCGGCGGGGCTGAGGCTGAGGCTGAGGCTGAGGCGTCCCGGGCGGGCAGGAGTGAGTATCCCGGGGGGTCCCGGTGTCAGGGGGCTGCCGACACTGGGGTTGGTCTGACAGCCCCGGAGGGGGTGGATTCTCCCTGTAGCCTCCTCGGTAGAGGGGTTCGGGAAGCGCCTGGTGCGGTGTTGTTCCTGCTGGGCTGGTGGTGGAGCGCAAAGGCACGGCTGAAATGCCTCCAGTCCTGTGAGGAGCTGCTGAGGGAACTGGGGTTGTTTAGTCTGGAGGAGAGGAAGCTCAGGGAAGACCTTGGTGCTCTCTATAGCTACCTGAAAGGAAGGTGTGGGGAGCTGGGCGTTGGCCTCTTCTCACAGGTAGCCAGTGATAGGACTAGAGGGAATGGCTGCAAGTTGCACCAGGGGAGGTTCAGGTTGGAAATGAGGAGACATTTCTGCTCAGAAAAAGCAGTCAGGCACTGGGACGGGTTGCCCAGGGAAGTGGTGGAGAACATCCCTGGGGATGTTCAAGGAAAGGTTGGACCTGGTGCTTAGGGACACGGCTTAGTGGGTGACATTGGTGGTAGGGGGATGGTTGGACCTGATGATCTTGGAGGTCTTTTCCAACCTTTATGATTCTGTTATTCCTCTAAGGGGCCCTGAGGCCACAGGGGCTGTGGTATGGCCTCAGGTGTGTCCTCTTTGAGGGGAGCAGGGTGAGGAGAGCCAGCCACATAATTCTTCCATTTCAGTTGTCTGAAGCCTTTATTCACGCTTTCCATTGAGTGAGGTGTCTGGAGGTGTCAACATTGGAAAAGAGATACCTCCCGTCTACCTTTCTGTGTGTTTGTGGACCGGGGAAGTGTGGGACAGTATATAGAAGCAAGCACTTGAGACTAGATGATCTCTGTGGGTCCTTTCCGACTGAGCTATTCCAAAAACAATTCTGGATTTCATGTAAAACCCACTGTATGAACACACACCAAGTGTGTAACACGTAGGTGTGCCTAGCTCTGAAGCATGGTTCTGCATTCCCAGCCGTCAGCAGCAGGACAGTCACGGTCTCCACGTGGTCCAGTCAATGCTAACTTCAGACCTTTGAAGTGAGCTGGAACGAAGTTCCCTGTTGTTCTTTGGCTTGTATCAGTGTTCCTCACCGCTAGGAGTTACTATCTCTGACATAAGCTGTCTATACTTAGCTTTTTAACACATCCTGTACATTGTTTTCAAAGAGCCTGTCATGCCAGGGCACTATGAAGCGTAAACTCTGTCACTCAGCTGGATAGAAACACTACTGTAAGCAAGACAGTGCAGGAGCTTAGCTAAGCCAGGGCTCTTTGAATGCTTTAGTAATACATGTCAAGCACTTGTCATGTTGTTTTGTTTGCTTTTTAAAGCCATTCTTTATTCCTTGCTTCTTGTGTGATTATTGTAGAAACTATTCATATTCATTGTGGGAATTAATAACTTGTTATTGATCTGTGTGCCTAGGGATATGTATGGGAAGAGGAAATGAGGGACAGAATGATGCCCATAGTTTTACTGATAGAAGCGCCTTCCACAAGAAGTAGCAGGAGTCTGTATTTTGTTAAGGTGCCCAAATACATGTTTTTCTCATAGGTTACTACTGTAGCATATGGGATTATTGGGCACATGGGAGTTGTAGTCGGCCACATTCTTGTTTTCTCTGTGCTTCTGTCCCCGGTGAGAAGAACAGGATGGGTTTTAGGGTTTTGTTCTCAAAAGCACAGCTTTGTTTTAGTTAAAGCTTTGTTGCATACTTGCTTATCTCCTGGGATTGCCTGGAAGCTTATTCTTTGTGATTAAAATAGAGTTAGCCAACCAAAGCTGGGATTCAGGTATGGGGGTAGGGGGAAAATCCCAATCAAAATTTAACATGGCATACCAAGTCTTGTATTTAACATGAGAGATGGGCAGAACTGAATTCCTAGCTCTGGTTTAGCTTTGGTCATGCTACTTGTTTTGCTTGGTGGGCAGCACCCCAACCCCTTTGGTACTGACTGTTTACACATCAAACATATTACAATCAGTGTATGTGAAGACTTGCCAACAGGGCTTCAGCTAGACAGTTTCCTAAGGCTTGGGTGGCTTGGTGGTTAGGCGTGGTGGCGTGTTTTGCACAAAAGCCTGCAATTCTTGTTGAAGAAAAAAAAAGAGTTCTCTTTTCAGCCTCAGGCAGCCTTCAAGGTAGCTGTCTTTGGTGCTTGTTGAAGAGCATCCCAGTGCTGTTTTCTGACTGTCTTTGTACAAATTGAATGCCAATCATTTCTTTGTCATCTGAAAGCTGCTGCTTATCATGTCCTGGTCTGCTTCACCCTCATTTGATGGTGGTAGAATTATTTTACTTATGTATTACTGACGACTAAATTCAATGTTATTTTAACGCTTTAGGTGGAACACAGTTCTTCTCCTGATCTTTCTCAACACCTGATCCTTGTGGAAATTCTCACATTAAAGGCTTGACTTGGTGTTGCAATGCTCATACAGTGTCTAGCTTTAGTGGCTAGAATTGATATTTCTTTGTTGGTGCTAAATTTGAGCAAATATTATGTGTTCGGTCACTCTAAGAAGGGTGTCTTGTGTACCAACTTTAGTTGGAATAGGTATTGGCAGATTATTTATTAGCCTAACATCAATCCTGAATGATAATACTGAAATATACTACTGTGGATCCAGATGAGTTATAGAAGAGAATCTGCATGAACTCTATACTATGTAGGTGCTGTGCATTTTCTTCATATTTCAATGACTTACAGGTTTAGGTGACATTGTCTCATATTTCATGTCTAAGCATTTAGCCTGTTAAAACCACATTATAAAACACACACTCCTCCAGTAGTTCTATTCTCCTGAGGTGAGAAATCATCCTTGTTGTAATAGACCTAGTAGTGAAGACACATTTGTCATACTGACTTGTGATTTTTTTTTGCCTTCATTTTCCCTCTTATATTTTTATCTGCTTGCCTTAATCAAACATTTGAAATATTTAAATCTTTCTTTTTTTTTTCTTTTTATAATGGTACTTTTTTATTTTTTTTGTGACCATTGTGCATCTCAGAAGTAAAAACTTAAGTCTGATGTAACCTGTCATCTTTGTTCTGCTTATTCACTTTTAGTACCACACTGAATATTACCTGGCAGCTCACAAAGCTTTTGTATTGATTGTATTTACTGGTAACAGCTTATTCAAATGTAGCGAGAGCTGTATTCCTTGTGAGAGAATAATACAGTTAATTTATTGGTTTAGGTTGGATATTAGGAAGAACTTCTTTACTGAGAGGGTTGTGAGGCATTGGAATGGGCTGCCCAGGAAGTGGTGGAGTCACCATCCCTGGAGGTCTTTAAAAGACGTTTAGGTGTAGAGCTTAGTGATATGGTTTAGTGGAGGACTTGTTAGTGTTAGGTCAGAGGTTGGACTTGGTGATTTTGAAGGTCTCTTCCAAACCAGATGGTTCTGTGTATTTTGATTTCTTCCCCATACCCTTTTCATTTATCTAAGCCTAGTGCCAAGCCTACAGCTCATTTGTAAAACTCTGAACTTAGGATTTTTGCATTCTTGCCATTACTAAATGTTATGGGGATTTCTGAAGATTTCTAGCTACGGGCGTTCTTCTGCTGTACCTCCCACGGGGTTGAAGAGATGTCTTAAGTGTGTTTCAAAACAAATCAACTGATTCACCTGTGCCTCATGTGTTTCATGTATCACTCAGTGACTATTCATGTATCACAATTCCTTAGAAATAAGGAGGCATCGCCTCATTGAAGCATCTTGTGTATACGAAGTAAACACGTTTTTCTTTAAAGCCTCTCGTCCAGCTATGTCACTATGATAATAACCATATATAATCTGTCTCACATCACAGATCTGGTTCATCCTCCTATGAGATGAGAGGGGATTAGGGATGCTCCAAACTGACTTTGGTACCAAAACTGCTGGTAACCAAACTCGTCAAAAGCTTTTGATAATGTGGGTGGCTGTGTATTATAGGTGTTTGGGTTTGACTGTTGTTTTTTCTTTTTGATTGTTTTCACATTTCTTGACTCTTCTCAAGGAAATAGTTTGAAGTTGAATTGATGACTGATAACATACGAAGTGGTACGTTTTGTGTTTGGATTAGTGAAGTCCTTTCCTCTTGGAGAAAAGTAATAAAAAAATACACACACAGTGAAACCATGGGTGTGATTTTTGTGTGCGTGCTTTTTTAGCGTTAACAAAGTGGAGATTTTATAGGGAGAGGGGGGAAAAAAAAAAAGCTCCTGTGCTCTAGGAGTGCATACGTAACTGATAGCCAAGCCTGAAAAGGGAGATTGTCAGCACTAGCAGGTATCTCTGACCAACAACCTTGTATTCTTTTGGCCATGATGATGCTAACATAACTAGCATTTAAATACTTTTACCACGTTTCATACCAGTTTGTTCAGCTAGCCTGTGCAGAGGCTAAGCTTATTGTTGGATGTGTTCTTGTATGCAATTACTGCGTTTCCAATACATCTTGCCTTGCTTTCAGAAAGGTCATTGGCTAATGTCTTCTTTCATATCAAGGGAGAAAGGAAAGTATTAAACACGTAGTACAAAACCCCTTAGGGTTGCAAAGGCACACATTGGCCTTCCAGTCTTAGCGCAGCTCTGCAAGTCTGTGTAGTTCCTGCCAATGTAATGGTACTTTAGTAAAGTATCCTTTACTAAAGGATTAGTAAAGAGGCTTTGCTGTGCAGAGGGCCTGTTTTCTACCTTTCAGCTTTGTTTCCATCACCTTGCATGATGTCTTCTGTCTCCCTTACTGTTCTCTAAATGCCTCTGACAGAATTATGCAATGTACACAATTAACATGAACCTTGCTGTCAGTGGCTGCTACTTTCTCATTCCCTCAGTCACTTTCTCAGATTCCTTCTGCCACACCGGTAGTGCCTCCTGGCAGGATGATGCAAGTTCTGAAGCGTTCCTCTTTCATGTGCCTTGGATTCTCACAAGGAAACAACCTCTGCCTCTTGCTGTTGGCTCCAAAACCAGGAGTATGGAGCTCAGGCTCTGACTGCTGGAGCCTGGTGGGTCCCAACTAAAGGTGGTAGCTGTTGCTTTATTTTATTTCATCCTTTTGATCCAGGTTGTTTTTCAGCTTCTACCACCACCTCCTTGGACTCTGCAGATCTTTTCTTGACTCTTGATCTGGGCTTCTTTGCTGTGTGCAATTGGCTTTCAGTACTGAAAGCAGTAAGTGGAGGGAGACTGACAGAGATCCATTTAGTAGTCTGCCCATTAATACGTGCTTCTTGGCCACTGCTCTAAATCCACCTCACTTCTTCTTGGGTTAGACAAAATGCTTGCAGTGCATGTCTTGCACGTTGCTTTGTTACCAGATGAATCCCAAGGCTGGAGTTGGCTACCACAGTACCACAATGTTACATGTTAGTGAAACCAAAATGACATTCATCTCCCTAATTGTAATGCTGAGTTGAAATGTCTGGTTTAGGCTCTTCTCCAATACTGCTCTGTCTTGCTTTTCAGGTTTCTCCTTCCCCTACAATGTCTGCCTTAAACCATTCTTGACTTGTTGTCATGTTTATGAATACTCTTAATCATTCTTTGTTCATACTTGCTTTTTGGGGCTGATGCTATTGCTCTAACCATGGGCATTTTGCAAATCAGCTGTATTTTAATTTATTCTTGTGCTGTTTCTGAACTGTCCAATGAAGTGAAAGTAAAGACGAAATTACTGCATGAGACTTGTGCCATTATTTTTAATTGTTCTAGTAACCAAAAACTAAAAATTACTTCTGCCATAATACTTCAAAGCTCATACATACATGGACGACTTTGGTATGAAATCTGCATGCTAGGTTTTGTCTATACTTATCATCAGTCTCCTTTGAAACTACTTCTTGATGTTCAGGTTCTTACAATGCCACCCAGCTTTATTTCATCTGTTCGTATTCAGCAGAATTTTGATTATATCAGAATTAGTTCTAGCTTTTAAGTAAAAAAGCTTTATTTATTCTTTATTACACCTTGCTCAGATAATTTCACCAAATGTTCAGCCAACACATTATTACTGTTAGTCAGAATGTAAATTAGAGGCTGACGCACTTGCCTCATCAGCTTACAAATTAAGCAGTTAATCAATTTTGGTGTGATATTCCCCCATGGGGCTTTGTGTTGCTGACTCACATATGCTCAATATCTTCTCCCTTCAACAACAAGCAGCGGTGTAAATGAAGCTTGCTCCCAGTTGAGTATTTGCTGGTCACGGCATCCCAAATCCGTCACTCAGTGTATCCTCCTGATAGACATTATTGCCTCATTGCTTCTTGTTACCTCTTTCCTGAGCACCGGTTGAATACCAAACAGACAATTACATATGCATACTTAAAAGCTAATAGTGAAGACAGTGGTACAGGATTATTCCTTACGTTACTGGAGGGATAAACCGAACGTGGAGCTTCTGCTTGCTCCTAAATATTTCATACAGTATTTGTATTAAAGAACAGATATTTCTATGACTTCCGTAGTTCAACAAATTACGGTGATGTTTACGTAGGTTTTAAGAGAAGACTTTTACTGTTCAAATCATAATGTAACCTTGAGGAGGACAGCTTGCTATGTGAACAGAAACTTTAACTGTTTTTCACGTCAAAAGAAATCCCTGTTATGGCTTTGACTGTTTATTAAATTAAATATTGACAGCAATTAAAATAGGAGGAAAAAACCTTGATTTTTTTTTCCTTAACCTTCCATATAGATTCTAGTCATTTCATTGTATTTTGGGGCAAGCACAAATATTTTATAGTGCAAAAACTTCCACGTACTTCTTATAAACTAGTAAATAACTAGCTTTGGATTGTCCTTTACATACTTGTGTGACTCTTTTTCCACTTTTTTAATGGCAAATGCTTAATGTTCTTTGGCTTTGTACAAATTTTCATGAAACTGATACATTTATAATTTGACAGTAAGAGTGAAGCCTCATCCACGCTATATATCTAGCCATGAAATGCTCTGTTTGTAGGTTATTATTGTCAGTTTCCTTATTTAATGTTGAATTCTGTCAACGCAATCTCAAGTGTGGCATTGCCTGAGAAGGAGAGCCTGTTCTCCCTCTTCCTTCAGTGATAAAAGATCAGATTTCTTTGACTATGGCATTGCAGCCTGGTGCAAGCAATCTTATAAAAATGGGAGTCCAGCCAGGCTTCATCAAGCATGATATTACCCATAATTAAGGTCAGGGTGTGAGTTTGTGGTTTGGTTGGTTGTGTTTTGTTGTTTAAAATGCAAACTTTTTTTGTCGTTTCCTTGAGACCCCCTGTAGGCATCCTGCCAGTTCCTTAGTATCTGCATAATGTTATGGAAGTAAGGAAACCATGGTGGTTCTGGTGATTTTTGAGGATGGGAATTAAGCCTGTGTATGGCTGGCTGAGGAATCTCTTTCCATCTTTATTCCCTGGCAATAGAGGAACCCTACAATATTTCACACAAAAAATACCCCTTTAGAGAAATAGGAGCAGAAATCCACAATTTTCAGTTTCCTCAGACAATATTTTTCAGTCCAAATCTTGCATCTGGAAGTAAAATGTTTATCTGCACTACTCCAGTGTGATCCTAGATAAAACACGAGGATAAAAATAAGCCAGGTCAGAAAATCACGGAGACAGCCTAGGGATCTTGTGAAACATTCAGTGTAAAGATTGGAAATAGTTGCTTTGATATCCCCCCTCCTGCCCCACAGATGTGACCACAATAAGATTTTGAAACTGATTCTTTATTCGGAGTTGAAGAGACAGTGAGGTGGTAGCAGTATTGCTTTTGCTGGCTCATGAAGGTCAGCTTTAAATTGTCTTCAATTAAGCAGTAACGCTTGTGTGCATGTAAACACACACATTCTTTTTCTGGTATCCATAAGGTCTTTCTGAAGCAGTTCTGAATCAGAAAATGTGTGTGGAAAAGGTGTTTTTTTTTTGTTTTTTTTTTTTTGTTTTTTTTTGTTTTTTTTAAACTTACCTCTTGTTTGCAGTTTTGTAGATCTGAAAACTTCTTTCTTGTCAGTAGACAGATGTGGGGAGGGGATCGAAGAGAGGTTTCTCTACTGATGTGCGTGAAGTAAGAGCCTTTTTTTTCCCTGTTTGAAACTAAGAAGCATCAGATTGGAGATGTTCCTCCAAAATCTGAGGTTGGCCAAAGAGAAGCAAGGTGGAGAGAGGAGGAAATGCATGTAAAGATAAAGAAGAGTAAAGAAGCACAGAGGTATATTTTATTTCTCCGTAATCTAGAAGCTAATGCTTGGTTTTGCTCCGTAATGTTTTTTACCTCTAATTATCAGTGTGCACAGCTGTTATTTTCATAAAGTCTTGATGACTTTGTTAGGAGTTCAGCATGGCCAGACATGCAACTGTCCCTTTTACCAGAGTTAAAATAAAGCATGTCTTCCATTTAATTCATTTTTCTTTTAATCTTACTGAACCGTACCATGAAGTTTGTAT
The DNA here is from genome assembly GCF_964211825.1 of Aythya ferina. Lineage (NCBI taxonomy): Eukaryota > Metazoa > Chordata > Aves > Anseriformes > Anatidae > Aythya > Aythya ferina. The sequence continues at coordinate 99,098,386 of NC_140298.1, read as the reverse complement.
CTGGGGAAGATTGCATAAGTGACCCTTCCCAAAATCAAGACCTCTCGACTCGCAAAACACAGTAAGTGAAAGCCTACATACATAATCATTCACCTGATTATGCAATGGCATGCACTGTGTTGCAACATTTCTTATGAAGTGTAAGTTATAGCAAGCTGAAAGTGTTACTCATGCCTTCTTGGGAAGACTGGTGTTGCAAGATGTTTGTCATGATCAACATTTTGTATGCTTTCTACATACAAAATCAAAAATATTGTTTCTTTCTTACAGCATACTGGTAATGTTTTCCCTCTGACCGTGAAAATATGATGTTAAGTACAAGCAACAGAAGTAATGGAGACATTTGTTCTAATCTAGTTTGTTCATCTACCAAAAGCAATTAGCCTTTAATGTTTTGCTTGGGCTGCACTGTCCTCTCTTGCTGGGGTCCATGCAGCCAGTTTCCTGCCAGGTGAACCAAGGAAGAGACACCTTCTGAACTCCTGCAAGCCAGCTTTCAATTTTAGGGCAGTAACAGCCTGGGAAAACTGCATGTGCCAACAGCTTTTCTGAAAGTCATGAGCTCTTAGTGTTTTACCTTCTCCAATCTCCACACTTGGAGACTTGGCCATCATCTGAACTTTATGAACACAAACAGAAGGGATCGGGAGGTGGAGTTCACGTCTTCTATTGGTTATCACAGCCCAATGTACTCCTGCATTCCATGCATCTTTCTTTATTTGCTCAGAGATCAATATTTTTGCACAACCTTGTGATGACTTCTGTCACTTCAAACTCTCCAGTGTTGTGTTTTTACCAAAGCCAAGCATTGCTACAAGCTTTCATAGGGTATTTCGGAGTCTCAGCTGTCAAAATCTCTCTTGCTCTGGAAGTGTCCTTTCTTGACTGCAGAACATAGTAGAGGATATACTTCACTGAAAAGTAGATGTGTAACTCCAGTTCTGGTCAGAAGAGTCAGGAGAGAAACTCTGCTAGCTTGCCCTAGGTGCTTCACTTAGTCTGAGCTGACTTGCTCCTCGAGCTTCATTGACTTCCTCTCAAAATATATTTAGTCTTCACTTTCATGGCTTTGGGTGGGAACATTGCCCAGAATGAGGAGGTAAATGAATGTTCAGGGAACACTAATTATAAAAACTAGGCCACTTTTGACTGCAAGTTACTTCTCTATGCATGAAGTCTTTTCCGTGCTTTTTCAAACTGAGAAACAGTGGGACTCTTACTGGAATACTGTGACTAGCTCTTTTCAGAGACAGAGCATGATGCTATGTGGACCTTTGATCTGACAATTTATGTGCTTACTACTGGGACAATTTGTTGCTGATAAACTTGCAATTGGTGGGTGTTATTTCCAGACAAGAAAACAAGGTTTAAGTGAGAGTTTTGAGGGTTTTTAGTAAATGTAACAATCAAGACTGACTCATATATATATATATACACACATATTAATCTGCTATATATATATATATATATATATTAATATATATATAATATATATATATTAATCTGCTTTAAGGCCTCTCTTTGCAGTTCTACAGGTGAAATGTTACTATTCATACATAAAATGATATTCAAAATGTTGCATAATACTAATTGATTCTGCTTAGTAGTCACTTTTCCCATAGAGTTACACTGATTTATTTTGTTATACTGAACTGATCATAGATATGCTTCTTTCATGTTTTACAGTGAATAATCCTATACCTTCCAACTTGAAGTCAGAAGCTAAAAAAGCAGCTAAAATATTACGAGAATTTACAGAAATAACTTCCAGAAATGGACCTGATAAAATCATACCTCGTGAGTAAAGAAACACGTTTTAATTCAAATAAAACCTCTAATTCTCACCTGTGTTGAAATCAATCTCTTTTTACCAATGCCCTCTGTTTTCACTGACCTTAACTTGGGAAGGAATGAAGAACTGGGCCATTAAAACTTCTGTAAAAAAAGATTTGGAAAGTAAAGGGGTTCAGTTTGCTGGGTTCTAGACAGATATTGCTTATTGAGAAAAACGTTTTGCATGTTTATAGCCATAGGGTATCCACAGAGGAAGGCTTCTTTCTGGGGTGGAGTGTCAGGTGATCACCCTGTGAATGTCTGTTCATAAGGAGAACCTTGAACAGTAGCAGTAGTTTTTGAACATCTGTGTTTATCAGAATTACCTAGATGAAAAGAAGTTGCAGGAAAGAACAGGGTACATTTCTCCTTTGATACAGTTTAAGCACCATTATTTGTTGCTGTCCTCTTTATTTCTGCCATGGTTATTCTGTTTCTTCTAGTGTCTTCCTTCACCAGGTGTTGCTAGTTGTGGCTTTGAATTTATAACTACTATGTTCCAGGAGGCCTGTAATAAGGCTTGCAGGATGATGACATTGTATTTGACACAAACACTGTCTAATGATATAAGCTGATTAGGCTGCTGTGTATCACTGATTTAAATTCAGACCTCATTCCTCCAAAAATCTGTAGAGACACTGGTTGTCAACTATTCACTGCCTTGTTATCTTGACAAGTGTGTTCCCAGACAGTGTTCATGGCAATAAGCGAGCTAATTCAGCGTGAACTAACCAGGATAGCTGAAGCAGTTGTGGCAGTGCAGAGATCTGCACAGTGCTAGCTTAATGGTTGACTGAGGAGTGGAGGTGTCATCATTGTTCAGTTTTCTTGCAGTTTTTTTTGAGTTCTTGCTTTTACTATTTGACTGTTCTATGATCAGAACTGTTAAAAGTAAAGTTTCCTTTTTCCCATTCTTTGAACTTCATTTACAAGATTTTTAATAAATTATTTTCCTTTTTCAGCCCATGTAATAGCTAAAGCCAAAGGCCTTGCAGTTCTGTCTGTTATCAAAGCTGGATTTTTGGTGACTGCTCGAGGTGGAAGTGGAATCGTATTAGCTCGTCTTCCTAATGGCTGTAAGTCATTATTTTAATTCTCCCATTAAGTACAAATGGAAGAACTTTTTCTAACTTATATATATATATATTATAATAATATATATATTATTATAATGAAGAAAGAAATATTTATATATATATAAATATATGTATAAGAAATATATTTAATATATATTATATATATAAATATATATATAAGAAATATATATATTTCTTTCTTCATTATTTCTTTTTGTAACATAAAACAAGCTAGTAGCTGACATCATCTGGTTGGAAAGCTTTTTTTCAGAGTTCTATACCTGTTTTTGGCCAGATGTAAATGCTTCCAGTATCTTTGTATCAAAATATGAAATGTAAAAGGATAGTATAAAATTAATTTTAAAAATGAATTATGTCCAGTAATGGACAACTGTATGATAAATTTGTAACATAGAGACTTGTTTAAATGAGGATTTCTATTTCTTCCATTCCTACCAGTAGAATAAACCCTTGTGGTTGTGTGATTGCATTCTAGTATGTATGAATATAGTTTCAAGTGGAGAACTTGCTAGCATTTTTGAACTGCAATAACCATATAAGTATTTCTTGTAATATGTAGTAAAATTTCTGTACTTTTTTCTTGACAGCTTGGTCTGCTCCTTCTGCAATAGGAATTGCTGGCCTTGGTGGTGGATTTGAAATTGGAATTGAGGTATTATTTTGCATTTGAAGTATTTATTAGTGTGTTTATTGTTGGTTTTCTTTTTTTTTTTTTCCAAGCAATTAAATGCATTGATAAAGATCTAAATGTTGGTGAGAAAGTGAAATCTAGTTTTCTGTGAAGGAGGGTGGGGCACGCAATTCTAAGATTGATTTATACAAGCCAAACAAAATATAGGAGGTTGATCCTATCAATCTCATTGCACGAAGAAATTAAAAATAAATAAATAATAGTAGCTTTTTCCTTATTTCCTTGATTTCTCGCTTATAGAAGACTGAATTTTTCCCTAATGGGGAAATTCAACTCAGCATTCCATTATAAGCCAAATGGAATTAATTAAAAGTATACTATATTTAGGTGTATCAAGTGCTTTGTTAAAGGCCACAAGGACTCCATCTAGCAATAAATGCTGAAAGGAACTGAAGGTGATGTAAAATGAAGTACAGTGGCATTAGCTAGGCTCCATGTGTTCCCTACTCAAGCTTGTGATTCTTGGTATCACCCTTCAGTTTGGGAGCACCAAAACTGATGGTGCCTCCTCTAAAGAAATGCTATAGAAAAAAAATCAGTTTCCAGCCAGCAGAATCACTTAAAGGAGAGACTTTCAGTGTGTTCAGAGGAATCCTGTTGATCTGTGCCCTGGCTGCCCTCTGCCTCTTTGTACCTATTCTTCCTCACAGCTTCTTAAACATTTTTGCCATCTGTCCTCCTCTTTCTCACTCTGCCCTCTGGTCCCATCCTTCTATTTTCTTTCTATTTAGCCTCTGTTCACTGATTCCCAAATTAAATCAAATGTGACAGTATTCTGCCAGCAAGATCTCTTGCTATGGGCATTCTGCTCTTCAGAAGAATCCATGTAAAGCTGATCTGGATGGTGCACGCGAGCCCCCAGTATGCTTCATGCATCCCCAGTTACCCCTCTTCTGACAACTGGTCACCTGGTACTCACATAATGAGCAACTGTTCAATATTTTGTTAGATCCTCATTGTTCACTGCATGATCTTGGGTATTATTACTGTGTACTTTTTGAAGAACACTATGAATACAAAATTACTAATTTTTGTAAGGGTTTTTCTTCGGTTTTCATGACTGCAGGGTCTGAATACATTACAAAACATTGAGTTTGATGAGCCCCAGGGTTTTTTGTACATTCTCATTTTATGACAATGAAACAGACTCTTTAGATGCTATGATAAATCAATGAAAGTTTTGCTTTAATCATCTCCATCTGGTCTTTTAGATAATATAACCATTTACTACTGATATTTACTAAAATAATTTAAATACACAAGCTATTTCCAAGAGGACATTTTTTCTGAGCAATCTCATTTGAAATTTTAGTCACCCAGCTTACAAAATAAGGTTTTCTTACTAGCATTATTATAACACGAATTTATTTTCTTCTTCTAGAGAAGAGATGCTATTCAGAAATACCTGAGTGGCTTAGGAGTCCAGACTCCAATTTCAGCACTGTTTTAGCAATTTAAGAACTTATACATTGTAGAAACTGGTTGAATCCTATTCCTGTAGGAGAGATCATAATTAACATAGTTGTATTTGTGCTTATGGATGGTTTTAAATGTTAAGAAGGAAATCACAGTTTTCATAAGTCATAATATTTGCATAAGGTTTTTCCAAATGAAAAAATTCGGTACCTCAAATTAAACACCAATTTTAAAATTCGTGCTTTCCTTGAGGGTTTTATCACTGTGGATTCATTTAGCTTTAGCTGTGGATTCATTATCTGTATGGGTAAAAGGAGGTAGCAGCATCCTGAGTGACATTCTGTCTCCATCCCTGGATGATTCAGAAACTACTCATGTCAGATGTCTTTTGTTTGGGATGGGGTGGAGGTTATCAGGGGGCTAATAACATAGGCCTCTTGCACTGCGTAATACTCGCGGGCCAGAATTGTTTTGCAAATAATCTGGTATTTCCTCTTGTATTCCCTGCTGTCACTGTTTGGAATTTGGGGTAAGTTGAAAGTTTGTTCTGTACCTGACTTTCAGTCACATCCATCTGATGGAAGATCAGGCACAGTAGTCCTTGGGTACACAGGCCATCTGTTGAAAAAAGCAAGCTGCAAAGTATAATCTACTTTGCTGAACTCTGAAAAAAGCTGGCACTGCTGGAGTCCCGGGTTTAATGTTGAATTCACCCATATTTGTCGTGTTTTTTTAGTGCATGTAGTGTATTTACTGAGCTTTATCTTTCAAAAATACTTTCTCTCTCCAATTACGTGTTTCAATAGTTCTTGAAGAGGCTGTCTGTGCCTCATAAATTCAAGACTTAAAAAAAAAATCAAATATTGATTTATATATACGTGTGTCTATAGTTATGTTTATAAAACTCCTGATTTTGTGTCAAGAAAATACAATTAAGTAAAAAAAAAAACTAAGTGAAAGGATTTTTAGTTTCCAAAAACTAAAATGTAAATTTTATTCTTGCAGAAAAGTGATCAAATTGGTTATGAAAACTGTTTCAAAAGAAGCATTTGCAAGAATGGAAGTAATTATCTGATAGGATGGGAGATTCTAACTTGAATTAAGACTTTGATAAATTTGGAGCTAGTTTTTAATTTGGGGAAGGAAATGTCTGCAATGCTACCACCTGCTTTCCCACAAAAAAAGAAGATTCTTCTCCCATGGAGTTCAAACTTCTTAAAAAGCATGGTACTTTTTTTGATGTTTTTATAGGTTTCAGACTTAGTAATAATATTGAACCATGAGAGAGCAGTAGAAGCTTTTGCCAAGGGAGGGAACCTTACACTTGGAGGAAATCTTACTGTGGCAATTGGACCTCTGGGGAGGTGAGTAAAATCCCTTCGTAATATGGGTTAGCTTTAAATATGGAAAATATTTTTAAAGGCTGTATAAATATTTGCGTGGCTTTCTCTGATATCTTAAAACATGATGTTTTGGTAGCATAATTATAGTGTTATGACCTTTTAGTTCCTTGTTGTTTTTTTTTTTGTCTTTTTTTTTTTTTTGTCTTTTTTTTTTTTTTTTTTCCCTTTCTCAATAAAGGTATTTATTCACAGAAGGAACATGTTCTGAAACTTACTCTCATTTTTGCAAGATACTGCTTGGGTAGGCTCCTCAGTCATCCTGGTCAAAGTGAAGGAGATTGAAAAGGCCAAATGAATCTGGCAAATAACAGATGGTTACAGGAATGGTGCCACTTACAGGGGTTTGGCTACTTAGACCATGGGACTTGCTTGAGAAACCTGGTCTGCTGGGGGCTGATGGGGCCTGTCTGTCAGAGAAGGGGAAGAGCATTGGTGTCTCTCACCTATCAGTCATAGGCTCACCAAGCTGGAGAGTTGCTGGGGGAGGGGAATCTCAATCCATTCTGCTCCTCCCAGTTTGATGTCAGTATCGGTGATAGATGCACAAAGCCTGGAGAAGGGTCATGGGTTAGCTGGAGAGTGCCTGGAGTGCACAAAGGAACTCCAGCCATTGAGGCAGCTTCATCAGGGGCCCAACTCAAATGTCTCTATTCTAATGCATGTAGCACGGGGAATAAACCAGACAAGTTGTAGGCACTCCTGCAGGGCTATGACCTCACTGGCATTACAGAGATATGGTGGGATGGGTCCTATGACTGGAGCGTTGGACTAGAAGCATACAGGCTCTTTAGGAAGGACAGGCAGGGGAGATGAGGAGGGGATGTTGCCCTCTATATCGATGAACAGCTGGAGTGCACAGAGCTCTGCCTGGGGATGGATGAGGAATTGATAGAGATCATATGGGTCAAGATTACAGGGAGGACAGGTGACACTATAGTGGGATTCTACAAGCCACTTGGCCAGGAAGACCAAGAAGGTGAGGCCCTCTATAGACAGATAGAAGCATCTTCACGTTCACAAGCCCTGGTCCTCATGGGATACTTCAGCCACTCTGATATCTGTTAGAGGGACAGCACGGCAGGGCATAGGCAATCCAGGGGGTTCTTGGAATGCATTGATGATAACGCACCTCTCCAAATGATAGAGGAGCCAATAAGGAGAGGTCTTATGGTGGACCTCATTCTCACTAACAAGGAGGGACTGATGGAGAATGTAAAGCTCAAGGGCAGCCTTCCACTGCAGTGACCATGAAATGGTGCAGTTTAGGATCCTGAAGGCAGCAAGGAGGGAGCACAGCAAGCTTGCTTTGGCCTCTTCAGGAACCTGCTCGGTAGAGTTCCATGGGACAACACCATGGAGGGAAGAGGGGCACAAGTAACCTGGTTAATATTCAGGGATCACCTCCTCCAAATGCAGGAGAAATGCATCCCAACAAAGAGGAAGTCAGGTGAAAACACCAGGAGATCTGCATGGATGAACAAGGAGATGCTGGCCAAACTCAAGCAGAAAAATAGAGGCCTATAGAGGGGTAAGTGAGGACAGATAATCTCTCTGTGTTCTTCGCAGGCTATCTGAGCAGCCAAGGATCAGGCTAGGAAAGCAAAGCCCTTTTAGAATTAAATTTGGCCAAGGGACTTCAAGGGCTGCAAGAAAGGCTTTTGTAGGTACATCAGAGATAAAAAGAAGAACAGGGAAAATTGTGGGCCCTCTCAAAAAAGAAACAGAAGACCTGGTCACCCAGCTGCCACAACAACTTCTCAAATATGATGAAATTCCCACTGACTGGAAGAGGGGAGACATAACCCCCATTTTTAATGGGGGCAGAGAAAAAGAAAGACCCAAGGAACTACAGGCCAGTCAGTCTCACTTCTGTGTCTGGCAAGATCACAGAGCAGATCCTCCTGGAAACCATGCTAAGGCATGTGGAAAATGAGGAGGTGATTAATGACAGCCAACATGGCTTCACTAAGGGCAGATCTTGCCTGACAAATCTGGTGGCCTTCTATGATGGCATCACAACATTGGTGGATAGAGGAGGAGCAACTGACATCATCTACCTGGACTTGTGCAAAGCATTTGATATTCCTACGTGATATCCTCTAATTTGGTGAGACACAGATTTGAAGGATGGACAAGTTGATGAATGAGGAGTTGGCCAGATGATTGCACTCAGAGTTGCAGTCAACAGCTCAATGTCCAAGTGGAAAAAATGAGTGGTGTTCCTCAGAAGTCAGTATTGGGACCAGCCCTGTTTAACATCTTTGTCAGCAAAATGGACAGTGGGATTGAGTGCACCCTCAGCAAGTTTGCTATTAACGCTGAGCTGTGTGGCGTGGTCAACGTGTCAGAGGGAAGGGATGCCATCCATCTTGTGCCTACCTCATGAGGTTCAACAAGGACAAGTGCAAGGTCCTGCACCTGTGTTGAGGCAATCCCAAGCACAAATACAGGCTGGGCAGAGAATGGATTGAGAACAGCTCTGAGGTAAAGGGCTTAGGGGTGTTGGTTGGTGTGAAGAGCTAAACATGAGTCAGCAATGTGTGCTTGCAGCCCAGAAAGCCAACCCAGGCTGTATCAAAAGCAGCATGGTCAGTAGGTCAAGGGGGGTGATTCTCCCCTTGTACTCTGCTCTCATGAGACCCCACCTGGAGTATGGCATTCAGTTCTGGGGACCCCAGCACCAGAAAGACATAGGCCTATTAGAGGGAGCCCAGAGGAGGGCCATGAGGGGGATCAGAGAGCTGGAGCACCTCGCCTATGAAGACAGGCTAGGATTGTCTAGCCTGGAGAAGACTCAATGGAAACCTTATAGCTGCCTTCCAGTACCTCGAGGGGGCCTACAGGAAAGCTGTGGAGGGACTCTTTGTCAAGGAGTGCAGTGACAGAGGAGTAAAAGTCTTTAAACTAAAAGGGGAGACTTAGATTAGATGGTAGGAGGAAATTCTTCACTCAGAGGGTGGTGAGGCAGTGGCACAGGCTGCCCAGAGAAGCTGTGGATGCCCCATCCCTGGATGTGTTCCAAGGCCAGGCTGGATGGGGTTTGAGCAACCTGGTCTAGTGGGATGTGTCCCTACCCATGGCAGGGGTTTGGAATTAGATGAACTTTAAGGTCCCTTCCAACCTGAACCATTGTCTATGATTCTAGGCTCAATAAAGAGCACAAGTACTACAGTGCCTGAGTGAACTGTTATTTTCATTGACCTGTGGGCTTTGCTACTGCAGATCTGCCTGGCAGTAAGTTTAAAAAAAAAGGACTACACCAAGCAATTACTTTTAAAGCTTAAGTGATTAAGCCAGCTTACTTTGAAGGATGAGATGATATAATCACAGAATAATTTAATTTGGAAGGGACCTTAGGAGATCTCTAGTACAACTTCCTGCTCAAAGCAAGGTTTGTTATGGCTTCAGATCAGGTTGCTCGTGCCTTTATTTCAATTGGGTCTTGAAAACCTCTGCTTAGCCTCTCTGGGAAACATACTCCACTGCTCAGCTATTCTAATGGTGAAAAGTTGTGCCTTACAGACAGTCAAAATATTTATTTTTTTCAATGTGCCTATTGTCTTGTCTTTCCACCATGCACCACTTGAAGAACTTGACATCATATTCTTCATTGCCTCCTCATAGATAACTGAAAGCTGCTGATAGGTCCCCCCACCTAAGACTTCTCCAGTCTAGTCAAGCCCAGTTGCCTCAGTTTCTTCTCTTGGAGCATGTATCTTTTCTCATGTCTGTTTTTACGATGAAGATTTTGCTGATATTTTGTCATATTTTTTCTGACAAAATAGGGTAAGATGCTACCTATTCCACTGATGAGACAGATATATGGATCAGTGGAAGGCAGTGCATGACATTAGTGTTGCAAGGTGTTCAGCATGCTGTCCTGCAGCATCCTTGTGTCTATGTTGGGACATTGTGGTTTAGGTGTACAGGCAGAACTGATTCACAAATAGGTGAAAAACTGGATCGTCAGGCTTGAAGAGCAGTGGCAAATGATTAACATGATATCCAGAGGCCAGGTTCTCGTGGAAGTCCTCAAGAGGCTATTCTGGGACCTTTCCTGCTTGATAATCTTCATCAGTGACCTGAAGGAACAGCTGTAAAATAGCCTTTTCAAGTTTATATATTACACTTCGTAATCTTATCTTTCTGTTGAGGTCTGATAAAGCCTTACTTGATATATTTTGTGCTGGTTTGGGCACCATAAAATCAAGAAGATTGGGATATATTGAGTAGTGTTACATGTTGCAACAAATGTAATCACAGCTTTTTAAACACTGTCTATAAAGAATGACTAAAGAGCTGATTAAAGAAGAGACTGAGAGGTGTTAATGTCCTTAAATGTATAAATGGCCACAAGAAAAAGAAAAGGAACAATGCAGTCCCCTTTCCCCATGACAGACAAGACCAAAATCAGAGAGATTATTGCTGCAAAAAGGGCTTCTTTAAGGCCAAGAAAAAAAAAAATAAGGAAGTAGCAAATTTGTCCATTGAAAATGTGGAATCTGTGTTATTGGAAGACAATTTGAAACAAGCAACCAATATGAACTTTGTATCTATGTTATTGTGCTGGCTTGGTAAATTTTAATAATTTTCTGAAATTCTTGTGTTAAGGTTAGTAATTTTTCAGACTTGTGAATGCAAGAGGAGGTCTACCATAGAGTATTCTCATGAGGCAACATTATTCTGTGCTTTGGAGGAAACCTTATCGCCCATGTTAATTACTTTGTGCTGGGTTCTGTCCGAAATGAAAACTGAAAGTGGATTTTACCTCTGACCCAGTTGAGCATATTCAGCAGAGAATGTGAGAACAGAGAAAAGTGAAGCCCTTGCAGGCTTTTGGTGGGATTAAGATAAAAAGGCTATGGCTGCTCATGTTGTGACGCCATACTGAAGACTATCAAGCTTTTTTGTTTTTCCTTCTAGAAACTTAGAAGGGGATGTTTCACTGAGAAGTTCTGCTGCTGTCTATACATACTGCAAATCTCGAGGACTATTTGCAGGTGTATCTCTGGAAGGAAGCTGTTTAATTGAAAGGAAAGAAACCAATCGCAAGTAAGTTTTCTTTGAAGTTAGAGGATTCAGTGAAGGAACAGTGACATAATGAACTGGGATGCATTCAATTTGTTCTCACAACTAATTTTCTTTTTCCATTCCATGCTTATTTTAGTGTTTCTGAAGAGGTAAGGGTGTCTTCAGTTTACCCAACAGGTATTAAAAAGATAGTGAATGTTTAAAGAGACTTTAGGTTCAAAAAGGTAGTTATAGAGATATTTACTGTATATTGAGAAATATTTCAAGTCATTTGAAAAAAAAAAAAAAAACAACAAAAAAAAAACAAAACAAAACAACACACAACTGTTTTAGACTGTCACTGAATTTGAGAAAACAGCTTGTGAAATGCTGCAGATTTCCTTTGTATAGCCTATTACATTTAAACTACTTAAGGCACCTCCAAATGGGTGGAAATATTCAAAATGGTTTTACTGTGCTGCAGATCCTAAAATATCAACCAAGTAATTCCAAGAACTAAAATACAGTAACTGTGAGATGTCTGCTGTATTGCAAATCTGTTTATGAAAACTTTGGTTTTGCTAATACCAGCAAAGACTATTACTAATTTTAATGACAGCATGTCAGTTCATAAAATTGCAGTGCCAATGCATTATTAAACGATTTTACTGCATCATTAAGGAATCTGTTAAAACATTTTTTAGAAGTGTTATGTATTTCTTCAGTTTGCTGCATGATTGGCTTTTAAATGGTTTCCTTGATACATGCTACGTGACCAGGAATGAAATATTACCAGTGAAGAACATTTTGAAATAAGGTGGTAGGCAATCAAGTTTGCAGTAGCTATTTATCATTCAGAATGTATTGCTAAGCTAGTGATGTCACTTCTAAATAGGAGAACTCTATTAAGAATAGGAGAGAAGGGGAAATGCATAAGGTGGGCTTATCTAGACACTAAGATATAGTAGTGATCAAAAAACTGTAATCTTTTTTCTTTTTTTTTTTTTTTTTAATCAGGTTTTATGGGCAGGATATACGTGCTAGTGCTATCCTGTTGGGTGATGTTCCTTCTCCTGCTCAAGCAGAAGATCTTTATGAGATTCTAGCATCCTTCACTGAAGAGTACAAGAATGAAGAGCAAAAAAATAATCCAGGAAAAACTGTAACGGTACAAGGAAGGGTTTGTGCATTTCTTTCTCACAGGCTTTTTTCTCTTCTTAAACTGTTTATAATCAGTGGTAGTGGTAATGTTGGTGTTCTTGTGGCATTCTTAAGATCTCTATTGGATGCTTACAAATGTAACACATAGCAGATACTTCATAAAATCATCACAGAATGGTTTGGGTTGGAAAGGGTCTTAAAGATCATGTAGTTACAACCCCCTCCTCCCCTCCCCCACCATGGACAGGGACACCTTCCTGTGTGTAACGCCCACTGAAGTACACTCTGCAGTATTCCCCTGCTAGGCTGTCCTAGAGAAGTATGTTGCTGGTTTGGCTTTGCATCATCTAGAAAAATCCTTGTTTTCAGAACAATGTATAATCAAATTTGAGGTGATGATTAGCAAAGTTTTTTCAACCTATTTCTAATCAAGTTAAATAATGAGCATACCAGGTTTGATTTGGTACTCTTCTAATTTTTCTACTTTTTCTGGCTTCTATTTAATGACATTTAAAATAATATAATTCTCAATATTATGGAGGATGATTTTTTTGATTGATATTACGGATGGGCAATCATTTAGTTTTGTCTTTGTTAAACCCATCATGAATTACTCTATAGTCATGTGTATGTCACTAGTTCTGTAGTGTACTTCTTGAGTTCATACATTTTCAGTGTAACTTGACATACCTCTAGAGTATGAAGTTAAAATCTACTTCCAGGTCTGATGCAAGTTATTTTAAAAATGTATACGTTTTAGGTATGTGACCCACCTGCTAGACCAACATCAGGACCAGAACCACATAAACCTGCTGTTGGGCCAACACCACCAGGTTAGAAAACATTTTGATAATGATTAATTAATCTCTTTATAAGTGTAGAGCATTAAGGCTAATGAAAATTTTGCAATTACTGTAGTAGTAGCTGTCTGTAGGAGAACATTTTTTTTATATATTCTCCCTTGAGCTAATACTGAGAGCATGTTGAGATAGTGCCATGAGCAATAAATGGTAAAGCATTTTTGTTTGTTTTATATTAACAAATCTTTTCTCTGACAGATCTATAAAACTACTGAAGGTTTAGTTACACAAGTAATTATTCAAGTAAAGCATATGTGTTTACTGGATATATAGAAGCCCCTTAGTACAATGACATTTCTTAGTAAAAAGTCATAGTTCTACTAGAAACTACTAATTCTACTTCTAGAAACTTCTGGTTTCCAGAAACTTAGTTTTCTGTTAGGTTGTTGTTTCTTTGAACAGTTCTTACAGCTGAGTAGAAGAGACAATTTTTGACTCTAATAATTCACCTGCCAAAATACTCACATGGAATGTAAGGCAGTATGCAGCTTCTGTTGTTAACTTGGTTTATTTGTATGGGCAAGGATAGAAGGCAAGACCCTTATTTCTTTCTCCTGTGCTGCTCCTTAGATAACTGCAGTCATTTTGGAACTATTGAACACATTAGAAAAACAGCGTATGAAATATAACAACAAAAGTTGGTATATCATATAACTTGCTACTTAATTTTCTTTCAGCTGAAAAGAGCTCAAACAGGCTTTATCCTGAACTTCCAACTAATTATGCCTCTGCGGGTAAGTACTGAACTTACACATGTTTTATTAATACAATGTGAATCTGAGAAGTCCTAAAAGTACTTTGGAAGACATCTTCCAACGTCTGCACATTCCTTTATTATCCATGTGTTAAAATGAGATTTGGTTGTATATGCTTTCCTGAAAATATTTCATAAATATGCATCTTATTCCTTGGCTTTACGTTCCAACAAAAGATGACTCTTATTTTCTTTTTTCTGAGCAACGAAAGTTTTTTTTTTGTTTTGTTTTGTTTTATTCAGTGAGCTTGAAAAATACAACCAAATTAGCAAAACTGTTTTACATTGCTATCCAATTGAAGTGAAAAAGTAAGATGATATAACAAGCTTGTGTCCAGACCCTTATGCAAGGCATTATAATTCCTGCTTTAATTAAGAATTACTTCCACAGATCATATCTGATGATGCTGGAATAAACAGATTTCCATTGTGGTTATACTCCTCAAGTTTTTTAAGATATCTCTGCATTGTACCAAAAAGGTACTACTTGTTTGGTATTTTATTCTGACTCAGTTAAGCTTAAAGCAGTTTCAGCTCTAATAGTGAATCTTACTTGTAGTATTTGCAATGTAACTCTTGAGCTGTGGAGCCCATCATCTGGAAACGTGTGATCTGTTAGCTACATTTCCTAGGTGTAGGTGGGTATAATGGCCAGTGCAGGGGTAAGTTTTTGATACTGGGCAACAAACTTGTCTGGGTTGTAAATAGTAAAGGAGATGAGTTTTTCCAGTTTTGGGGTGTGGGTGGACGAGGGCTAAGGTTGACATTATGGTCAGAGGTTTTAGTTTTCCAGCAGTTACAAAAGTCACAGAAAGGTTGAAGCATTCATCCATCTCATTAAATGAACGAAGAGCTAGACTTGCAGATGAAACATTTTTAATTATATTTTATGTAGACCTGAGTTATCTAGGTAGGTAATGTAATATAATCTTTTTCAAATGCAAGAAGAATGTTACATGAAAAACATGTTTTTCTAAACTGATAATGCGATGCTTGACTCAGATGCAAGTAGTGTTTTCATGTAACCGAATAACCCTTTAACTTAATGCACTTAGCTGGAAAATGAGGTTCAGAAATGCTCTAAATTTTTTCCAGATATTTAGAAATATCACAATTTTATTTAAAGAATAATAATTTGAAAAGACTTTTTGCAATTCTGGAACAAAAATAAATAAATAATAATAAATAAATAAATAAATAAATAAAAAACAACTGGCCTGTATTGTGATTCAGTGAAGTTTGAAGTTTTGCATCTGATAGGTAATGTGTTCCCTTTCAGGAGCATTTATGAACAAGAGTGGGTCTAGGGCTACAATATTATAAGACAAAATGGTATTTCTAAACT
The DNA here is from genome assembly GCF_964211825.1 of Aythya ferina. Taxonomy (NCBI): domain Eukaryota; kingdom Metazoa; phylum Chordata; class Aves; order Anseriformes; family Anatidae; genus Aythya; species Aythya ferina. The sequence goes on along the minus strand of NC_140298.1, from coordinate 99,082,816 downwards.
TAAGTGCTTCTCCTTGTAACAATATACTTTTTTATTTTTATTTTTTTTTGTAATTAGGAAAAAGTAATGGTGTGGTTTACAGCTTTTAAGAAGTCATAGGACTTGCTTTAAAAAAATCTTGAGAACTTCTGCTTGTATTTTCTAAGTGATTGAGGTTTGGTTTTTGTGGTGGTGGTTTTTTGTTTGTTTTCAGATTTCTCTTGGATGCATTGGCTTTCTTAGCTTTCATAAGTACTAGAATCAAATATTATAAAATTAATTTTATCTTCAGGAAAATGTGTGCCCTCTTTGGATTTTTTGAACTGAATGAATTATCTATCTGCAGATACTGACTCCTTAACACTATTGTGTATAAAATCATCACTCTCAAACTTGATTACAGTAAAAATTTGAGGAAATCAGAACATGAATTGTAACTAGCTTTCTTCAGCAGAAACTTTTCATTTTGAAAATATTACCAGATCGTTAGTGCACCATTAGGCATATGTTTGTATTCCTGTATACTGAAAGAAGTGTTACATCAAGCTTTCTGATGAAGTGGAGGCAGACAAGAAATTTTTCATAGTGTTTTAGAAGCTAAAAAAAAAAAAAATCTTCAGTGATAGTTGGAGTGATTTTTTTTAACATCATAAAAAATTCATACCTTCACATATTAATTTATCTGCAGCTTTTCAGATACTTTGTTCCCTCTTGTTCCCTTTGAGACACTTGTTCTGTAATCAAATCACCTCTTGATCTTCCTTGATCTTTCTTTTGATTTCTAAACAGACTGATGAGCTCTTTCTCCTAAGTATTTTTTCTTCCTCTCAAATTTAGTGCTATAAGTAGCAAATTTAGAGATGTGAGCTCACAGACATCACTATGGTTTTTGGAAGCCCAAATCGTATTGAATTTAGACAAAACTCTACTCCTCATAATTGATTTATTATTTAAACCTTCTTATGTATTGCTAATCCACATTAATACAGTTGAGCCAATATCAAGCCTTTCTGAATAAGTGGTGCCATGAAGTTCTGGCAAACTCAGTTTGTGTTTACTAAATCACTGAGATGCTGCTTTTCATGGTTACAGTTCTCCAAGAATCAGGTCTGATGCAATTCTCTATAATTTTAGAGATGATCTCAATAATCTCAATTGTCTTTCAAAAATCTCTGAATGAAAGCTGGTTGAATAAATTTATGAAAATTTGCTTGCTGTGAAAATTCTAAGAAAGACTTTATGCCTCCTTAAGCATATTTTGTCAAGAAAATTTTAGGGTTTGTATATTTCCTTGTTTTGTTTGTATGTTATGGGGTTGTCTGTGACCAGTTACAGACTTGGTAATTAAGCCAACAAAATTACATGGACTAAGAGTCCAAGAGATGTAAAGCTTAAACTGCTTTGCAGCTCTCTGAGTATGATATCATCATTTTTACTTGTGACCACCTCCTGTTTCATTTATTATGCTTGTGTTCTGCAGTTCTGTTTCCATCTGACTTATGATCTTGGCGTTTTTGTACTTTTACCTAGTAGGGTGATACTGATCAAACTCAGGGAAAAGATGAAATCCATAGTGGCACTGTGACACCATTCTAGATTTCTCTGCACTAGTACCTCAAACTACATGTACTGCTGAGCTTGGTTAACAGTGTAGTGAAACAATGAAGCTTTTAGTTAGAGCTTCTGAAAGAGGGCATCACTGTGAATGTGTTTGCAACTTCACAATAGGCTTGCTTTACGAAGTGTATATTGAAGCATTCATTGTTGTTTTTTTTTGTTTGTTTGTTTGTTTTTCTACAAGCTTCTCTTAGATTTAACAAAACTAGTATTAGCTTAGAACAACTCAAATTTAACTGGAAATCTGGCATATAGCTATTTATATCAGCTACGCAGTTCCACATTTAGAAATCCACTGATTAAGTAAATAACATCTGACAACTGCACTACAAAAGAAATGCAAGTGGGCCTAAATCCTCTCTTGATGAGGCACCTTTGTGGTTTTTTGCTTTTTTTTTTTTTTTTTTGATCTGAAAATGCAATCGTCCATGGAAACATGACTTATTTCTGTCACTGAGACTGGCTTATATTTTAGAAACGTTTGCCCTGAGTCGTTTTTGCTTTGCTTTGGAAAAGTGGGCAGGCCACTAAGGAGGACTTTAAAGAAGTAGCGAGGCTGTGCAGGGACAAAATTAGGAAGGCCAAAGCTCATCTGGAGCTCAATCTGGCTACTGCCGTTAAAGATAACAAAAAACGTTTCTATAAATACATCAACACAAAAAGGAGGACTAAGGAGAATCTCCATCCTTTACTGGATGCGGGGGGAAACTTAGTTACAAGAGATGAGGAAAAGGCGGAGGTGCTCAATGCCTTCTTTGCCTCAGTCTTTAGCGGCAATACCGGATGTTCTCTGGATACCCAGTACCCTGAGCTGGTGGAAGGGGATGGGGAGCAGGATGTGGCCCTCATTATCCATGAAGAACTGGTTGGTGACCTACTACGGCACTTAGATGTGCACAAGTCGATGGGGCCGGATGGGATCCACCCAAGGGTACTGAGGGAACTGGCAGAGGAGCTGGCCAAGCCGCTGTCCATCATTTATCAACAGTCCTGGCTATCGGGGGAGGTCCCAATCGACTGGCGGCTAGCAAACGTGACGCCCATCTACAAGAAGGGCCGGAGGGCAGACCCAGGAAACTACAGGCCTGTCAGTTTGACCTCAGTGCCAGGAAAGCTCATGGAGCAGATCCTCCTGAGAGTCATCATGCAGCACTTGAAGGGGAAGCAGGCGATCAGGCCCAGTCAGCATGGCTTTATGAAAGGCAGGTCATGCCTGACGAACCTGATCTCCTTCTATGACAGAGTGACGCGCTGGGTGGATGAGGGAAAGGCTGTGGATGTGGTCTACCTTGACTTCAGCAAGGCTTTTGACACCGTCTCCCACAGCATTCTCCTCAAGAAACTGGCTGCTCTTGGCTTGGACTGGCGCACGCTTCGTTGGGTTAGAAACTGGCTGGATAGCCGGGCCCAAAGAGTCGTGGTGAATGGAGCCAAGTCCAGTTGGAGGCCAGTCACTAGTGGCGTCCCCCAGGGCTCGGTGCTGGGGCCGGTCCTCTTTAATATCTTCATCGATGATCTGGACGAGGGCATCGAGTGCACCCTCAGTAAGTTCGCAGATGACACCAAGTTAGGTGCGTGTGTCGATCTGCTTGAGGGTAGGAAAGCTCTGCAGGAGGATCTGGATAGGCTGCACCGATGGGCTGAGGTCAACTGCATGAAGTTTAACAAGGCCAAGTGCCGGGTCCTGCACCTGGGGCGCAATAACCCCAAGCAGAGCTACAGGCTGGGAGAGGAATGGTTGGAAAGCTGCCAGGCAGAGAAGGACCTGGGAGTGATGGTGGACAGTCGGCTGAATATGAGCCAGCAGTGTGCTCAGGTGGCCAAGAAGGCCAACGGCATCCTGGCTTGTATTAGGAACAGCGTGACCAGCAGGGCTAGGGAGGTGATCGTCCCCCTGTACTCAGCTCTGGTGAGGCCGCACCTCGAGTACTGTGTTCAGTTTTGGGCCCCTCGCTACAAGAAGGACATCGAGGTGCTTGAGCGGGTGCAGAGAAGGGCGACGAAGCTGGTGAGGGGCCTGGAGAACAAGTCCTACGAGGAGCGGCTGAGGGAGCTGGGCTTGTTCAGCCTGGAGAAGAGGAGGCTCAGGGGTGACCTTATTGCTCTTTACAGATACCTTAAAGGAGGCTGTAGTGAGGTGGGGGTTGGCCTGTTCTCCCACGTGCCTGGTGACAGGACGAGGGGGAATGGGCTTAAGTTGAGCCAGGGGAGTTTTAGGTTAGATGTTAGGAAGAACTTCTTTACAGAAAGGGTTGTGAGGCATTGGAACAGGCTGCCCAGGGAAGTGGTGGAGTCACCATCCCTGGAAGTCTTCAAAAGACGCTTAGATGTAGAGCTTAGGGATATGGTTTAGTGGAGGGCTGTTAGCGTTAGGTTGGAGGTTGGACTCGATGACCTTGAGGTCTCTTCCAACCTAGAAAATTCTGTGATTCTGTGATTCTGTTTTCATATGTATTAGCTTGTACACTTTAAATCTATTCAATAATGGGAGTATGAGAGCTTTGAGATAAACAGAATAATATATTCCACCTGATGAAGTGCTAATAAAGGAAGTAATTCTTTCAGACAAACTTCCCATATTTTTCCATGATCTCTGTGATGTTACAATTCTAGCTTCTTGTTAGGTAAGAAAGTTAACTGGTTAATGAAGTTGTTTTCACATTGTCTCTTCATGTTAATGTGGAGTAGACTTGAATGAAAGATAATGATTTAAAAAAAAAAGTGGGTAAAATAAAGTAATACGCTTGGATAAAATTGGATTATGTCCATATTCCTTTGGGCACTGTGGATGTGTGCTGTGTAGTTGGAAGTGGGGAAGAAAAAGCTTTTCATTTTTCAGTACGTGAATTACTCCTTTTCCAAAAAAGGCAGAAATTTGTTGTTGAATCAAGTAGAACTATTTCACATTGGAAGCAAGAACCCTCATCGGGCTGTGTAATCTCTTCCTTCTATTTTATATGAAAAGGAACACTAATAGATTGCTGACCCTAAAATGAATAGGAAGGTTAGACTAATACATATTTGTTTTTGAAAAAAAATAAAATAAAAGTTATGGAGTGTGATATATGAAGTCTAAGTTTTTTCATGTTTACTAAGTTAGTTGATAGACAATGTCATGAATGCTTAACCCCCTGTAAAGTACCTAAAGTAACTTTTCTTTTCTTTTGATCTTTTGAGTTTTAGCTGAGCTTGGTCTATTTTTGTGGGTTTTGTTTTGTTTCTCTCTTTTTTTTTTTTTTTTTTTTTTTTTTTTTTTTTTTTTTAATAACAAGGCTTCTGACATGTTTGTATTTAGTTACTGGAATAATAAAACATCCATCTGGTGGTCCCCACGGTATTAACTTTCTTGCTATTATGAGCTCTTTCTTAATACTAACCAAACCCAGGAAATCCCAGGAAATTATTTTTGAGACTATTTTTATCTCTGAATCACTTTTCTAGGATCATACTATTACTCTTGTGAATGTTATAAATCAGATAATCAAGCTGCTTATGGCTTATGTTGTGGCAAGCTGAGAGGAAAACATAGCATGCAGGAATTCTTCTGGTCATACTGAAATAAATAACTTGCTGCGTATAATCAGCTAACTCAAAATACAACAAAGCATGAGGCATGAGAAATTGAGGTCAAATGTGTTAGGATGATATTGGGGTCTTCCTGATATGTGCATGTGTTGGTGGAGAAGTGTAATGCTAAATATGACCTAAGTGAAGCGCAGTGGTTTTTTTGTTGTTGTTTGTTTTTTTCTTGGATTTTTTTAATGGCTTGGAATAAAAATTAGGAAGTTAGAGCCAATTTGTAGGAAAATGATAGTGTGGTATATGCTTCTTTTTAAGCAGCATAAAGATAATTCTTATTCACAGTAGTTAAAATTTGAAGTTGTTCATGTGAACATGCATGTTAGTGTCAGCTAAAGCCTTTGTCTGAGGCCCTTTTAAAGCCAACAGCTTGATGTTTTAGCATATTTATGAAATATATGCTTAAAAATTTATTTCAAAGCATTAAATAGTATTTTTGTTCTGCTGTAGTAGTAGGACAAAGACAAATTCAGATTGCTTTCCTATCTATTTATCTATTAAAAAAAAAGCCATTGGGATTATGGGAATTTCTGCTCCATTAATACTAATGGAAGCCAAGTAGGACTTAAGTACCTGTAGGAAGTGATAGGTACAAAAGATTTCTATCCAGACTGTAGGATATTGCACGGTGTTTGATTGACTTGTGATAAAGGCTGATACTCATCTAAGAGATGAAAATCATTTTATAGTTGTTCTTGGGTGGATAGGATGAAGCTTTTAATCTATCTTGATAGCAAGAACTAGAAATTTTTTCTACGTCTGAAGACTGCATTTTTGAGAACATCCTGTCTACCACACAGTTCCCATCCGATGGGAGGACGGTAAGACATGGGAGGAAATGCTACATACTATTTCCTGGAAGGATACTGAACATCAAATTCACACTAGTGTTAAAGGAAGGCTCTGGTAATAAATACTGGGAATAATTTCTTTGGGAATTAATTAGGATTTCCTGTGATTCAAAAAAGCACTTCATACTTTTCCACAAGCAGCAAAATGAATAGGGCAAGAATAGTATTTCCCCCAAAAGTGATGTTCACTATCCTAGAAGGACCATCCAAGGGACCTGGGGTCTTGCATCTACCTTTGCTGTGCTATTTCAGCATTGCATCATGTTGATCAGTCAGATTGAACAAAGAAGGTGTTTTGGGAAAAATACTCAGTTCCTGAAAAGGAAACAGAAGGCCTTGCAAAATTAAATCAAACACCAATATAGACTAACTTAGTATGGCAAATAACTGTTCTATGAATGATATAAAAAAATACTTCTCACTTTTACAAAAAAGAGATAATTTCAAGAAGCTTCTTCCCTGAATAGTAGTAGAATAACATAATAGTAATGAGAACATACTTGTTGGGTCAAGAATAAGCCCTAGCATAGATTTCAGCAGCCCCTAAACCCGTTGACCCAACTAAACTGAACAAGGGGTTTCTGAACGTTGTAGATATCTGCATATTGTTGTTATGAAAGTGGTAGACTTCACATTAAAATAGTTAGATATTCACTGGCTTTCTCTATGGAAAGCAGTTTGTGAATCTTTCTTTACTAATTACTTGAAATCTTTTTGTGCTTTTCATCTAAATTTATTTGTGGAAAGATTAAATCAGTTTTGTCCCATTCTTTCCTGCTCTTTAGCTAAAATATCTTTTCTGTTTTATTCTTTTGCTAATAGATTCTTTCATCTCAGATTCTCAGATTCTTTCATCTGAGTTTTATTCTTTAAAGCTATTTTTTTTTCTCCTTTGGAAACAAGCTTTCTATCCTTCGTCATCCTGTTCCTCATCCAGTTTTGAACATTGGTGATGGGAATTGTCAACAGGACTTCAAACAATGCCTTGTACAATAATATTATTTTCTATGTTTCCATATAAGATCTCTTTTTCTCATTAACTTTTTTTCTAAACAGTCCAGAGAAGTTTTTGTCTATGCCAGGCTGGAAAAAAAAAAAAAAAAAATTAATTGGTCAATATTTACAAAATGTTAGTGTAGATTCTGTGTGGAAATTACCTAGAATGAAATTGGGCTTGCTGTTGGTTTTGTTTGTTTTCAGGCTGTAAATTGTTTTTCAGAGTAAGGTAAAAGCTAAACTTGCTATTAGGTAAACCAGTGCATGTTTCAGTAACACAGTAACAGAACTTCTGAATCTGACAGTAGAGATTTAAGAAGCGAAATAAAGAGACATTGTACTCAGGTTGAGATGTTAACTCAGCATGTGTAGTGGAAATGTGGAACATCTTGTAAACATGATAAAAGATCTGAAAATCATTCCTAAACAGTCAAGCTGACCTGAATAAAACATTGTTCAGTTCTCTTTACTGTACTGTATTTTTCAGAATATGAATGCTATGCTTTGCATTGCATCTCATATTTTCCAGCCTGACTTCATCCAAACCTTTATTTGCATTAATGTTATCTTGAGCATAATAAAACTCTTGACATTGATACAGTTTATTTGACCATTTCAGTTTGAATGAAAATTTAAATGTTTCTTGAAAAGGCAGAAAAAAAATCTTAAAAGTAATCAGCAAAAGTACTGTTATGGAATTGACTCTTACAAGCAGGAGGTATTTTTTTATATCCTAAATATCAAATACATCCACAGATGCTTGACAAAAAAGGCACTCTTTAATGCAAAAGCTGAGTGTGCTGAAACAAAGATAGAAAGCGTTCCATCAGCAGATGAAGATGATGAGCCAGCATGTTCCTCATGGAACTCAAAACTCAAAAACAGTGAAATGTGTTCCTATTGAATGAGCTTAATTTGCACAGTAACTTAAACTTTAAATATAGTCAGGTCTGCTTCAACTACCAATAAAACCATTGGTTTTGTCTGTGAGGTGTGATGCAAGCTGTTGGCATGAAAGCTTCTTTAAAGTGGTCTGTTTCCAGCATATGTGGAAAAATTCAAAAATACTTGAGCCTCATTCTGTTTTGTGTGTGTGTGAAATGTATAAATACATTTTTATATATGTACATATACACATAAAGACATGTATAATCTCCATTTATTTTTTCATCAGTTGCTGAATTTCCATCTGTTCAGTCTCTGTAGCACCCCTGTGTATAGTACACCTTGCAGGCTACATCTGTGCCTAGCATTGCTTTGTGCTCTCTTTAACATCTAATATTAAACCTGGATGAATTTTTCCAGTCACCATTTTCTTTGTTAATGTAGAACATGGGTTATTCCCAAAATCAACCTGAAAGCTTTGTAACCAGAAAGAGCACTGAAAACCTGGATGAAGTACCTACTTGAACTACTATGCAGTATCTAATTCTTCAAGTAATTCAGAAAATAGGGTTTGCTCAGACAAGTCCCATGAAAGTAGAAGAGGGCTCAACACTTGGTTTTACTTGCTTTTCCAAGACTGGGGTATACATTTAGTACTGAGACTTACTAGAGAGTATAATTCCTGGAATGATGCACAACTTTCTTGATATTATCCAAGCTACCTTGAAAAAACTTCATGAAATTGCATTAAATATACACTTAAATATACAGCTGCTCTTAAAACAAAAAATCCCCACCTTCTCTAGCCAACCTGTTCCAGTGCCTTACTACCCTCTGTGTGAAGAATTTCCTCTGAGCATATAACCTACATTTCCTTTCTTTTATATTTAAACCATTCCCTTTGTCCTCCTGACACTGTATGCCCATGTAAAAAAAAAAAAAAAAAAAAAAAGTCATCCTCAATCTCTTTTTGTAAGCCCCCTTTAGGTACTGAAAGTCTGCAATGAAGTCGCCCCAGAGCCTTCTCTTCTCCAGGCTGAACACTCCCAGCCTGCTCTAACAGGTCCACGTCCTTCTTGTGTTGGGGGCCCAGACCTGCATACCCAAAGTGAGGGCCTCACGAGGGCAGAGTTAGAGGGAGACAATCACCTCCCTCAACCTGTTGGTCATGCCCGTGTTGATGCAGCCCAGGGTACTTCTGGGCTGCAACCTTTTGGGTACAAGAAGATTTTTATCAAAAAGTAGAGAAAGACAAGTATTTTTGTTACCTCAAGCTATGGTCTCCTTTAAGTAAAAAGAACAGCTAAGGCAAGGGAATATTTGTTCTGAGAGTGATTTGCTGAATATCATGTCTCCTGACCTTTGATCAGATGAGCATTATTAGGGATTAATTGGATCAATGATGGCATATGACATACTTCAAGTATCTGCACAGAAAGACCTATGCTTATATCTGATTATAGCAGCTTAGTACCTGTAGATATAAAATGTCTTAGACCTTCTCAACCATCTGTTCAGTGAGACCTGATTGTTGTTTTGTATATGCTGAGGGTTTTTGAGGTGACTCCACATTTCAAAATAAATAAAAAGTGCTTTTAAGAAAATTAGCAGTTTAATATCTATAAGACATTTGAGAGTTCAGTTGTAAGATTCCTGACATGGAACATTTAGCTCAGATCCATTTCCCAAACAAATGGTTCAGAATTTCTTCAGAAACAACTAAACTGAAATTTTTAAGTATCTATATGTCTGCTCTGCTCTAGAGGCTCAGCTTAAAACCCTTTCTTCTCATGTTAAAGGCTGAGAGAGGTGGTATAAGAACATGGAAAAAGAATTGCAGTAGGTTGAAAAAGGAACTGATCAGTGTTCTGGTGTGTTTCAAGAACTGAAAGAATTACTTTCATAACTTAGTATTTAGGATACAGTTGAGCTGCTGTTTTTCTGTGTGAATGAGAGTTTTACACAGGCTTTTTTGTGAGTAGGCATTAACACCTGGAATACTTTATTGCCATACAGGGCCTGAAAAGTTTATTTCTTCAGAAAGTTCTAGTGTGTAACATAGCAAAATATGCTTTTGCTTTACTCTTGTTTGTACCACCATCGCCTGATCTTTCATTTTGTCTTGCTTCTTCTCTGCTCAACAATTTGTATTGCATATTCTTTTACCCCTTTTCACATATTCCTTACTTCAACTCCATCTTGTCTTTAAAAACAGAGGAATTGTCACATTCTAAAGATGCCTATCTTTCACTATGCATGGTGATAAAACCATAAAATGGACATTGCCCAATAAATACCCGGTAGTGAGCTTTAATGTTATAAGGTATTTTGTTTCTTTTCATCGTGATGTTGTAACCTAGATAATGCAGGAAGCTGACTTAAATTTTGGGCAGCATATCTGTGAACTCAACATCACCTACGTGGGTTTGGGCCAAAGTTGATATTACCTAAACAATAGCTGTTATGAATAGCAAAGCCTTGGACTTAAAAACATCAAAGAGTGGGCCATTATCTGCATTAAACTTCTACATCCATAAAACATGATGAAGTATACACATACAGTCAATTAAACCTCAGAAGTTCTTAATCTCCAAGATGCCGCTTTGCCAGAAGTCATGTGAAGTAAGAAACAGTATCAGTTAGGTTTTTATTATTGCATATGATCATAAATAGATATTTTTGAGGCAGTGCTTTTTCAATATTCTATAACCTCGCTGTGAAAATACATTTTTGTTTACATTCCAGCAACCAAGTGAGTGTTCTTTTTTGTTGTTGTTGTTTTTGTTTTTTTATTAAATTAGTCATAGAGTATATGCAAGATTACTTTTTTTTTTTTTTTTGAGGGAATACTCAAAATGATAGTCACATCACAAGCAAACCATACATTCTCTACTTCCATAAAATAATACTGTTTTCTGTTCTAGTTTTCATAATTTTGATTGTTTCTTAAACTCTTGACTGGAAAATGTAGTTGTAACAAAGGACTTTCCTTTGTTTTGTGTGTGCTCATAGTTAGTAATAAACATAAGACTACATACTTCTATAACTTTGTTTTTATACATTCCAGAGTATCTTATGTGTTTTCAGAAGTATTCTATGCATTTTTTATTGTTGTCATAACATAAATTAAATAGTTTCCATTGTTTTGTTTCTAGGGAGACATATCTAGAGGCATACATGTGTTCATTGAGACAATTGAACTTTTCTAAGATTGCCATTTAGAATATCTAGATTTTTTTATGGTCAAAACCACTGCTAGTCCACATATCTCGAATTTTTAAAAATTTAGTAGTGAGGTAGGTTATGTGGTACATAAAACTAGAGGACTGAACAGCTTGCAGGAAACCGGTATGTAGGAATAGATAACGGTTCCCTCAAAATCCAGCAAAGCCTTACCTCTTTGTTACACGTGCACCCTTTACACTGTTTCTTGGACTACCTCTGACACAATTCACCTAAGAATTCAAATCGCTGCAGGGCATAACTTTGTGTTCATAGATTATTTTTATAGGTGCTGTTTTACATAATAGTTCAGGACTCAAATATAATGGCAACAGAGAGGGTAAGTTTAGATCTAGTAAAAGGTAGATATTTCTGAGTATGCCTGATCATATATAACCAAAGCCTCAGATTTTCCTCATGTTCTTCAAAAAGGTGCCTTACCACTGAGACATTTTCAGCTTTATAACTCTTCAGAGAAAAGAGCATTATATCAGACAGCAGGCAGTCCAACTACTCTGTCCATATTGGTGATCTAGCACACAATTTAGTGCTTTGACTTCAACCTGGTTAATGCTGCCTTCTAATGTAATATCAGGTAAGTTTTAGGCCTGTTTCCTTACTCTTTGAAATAGCTGCCCTATTTAATACATGTGCTGGTATTTCTTCTTGAGGTCAGGGAAGAGATAAAGGCCCTAATTGCAAAGATATCTTTCCTTTCTATGGTTAATCTTCCATTTGCTGGCTTCTTTTTTGTCTGTTCTGTAACCTTGGAATAGATTTCATTACTGTATACAGAGACTCCTCTTTTTTCAAAACCTGCTAATATTAAAACAGTTTACGGAACTGATGGCTTTCCTAGATTAATGATGTCAAACTAATGAGGAACATTTCTGTGTTCAAAATTGTATTATTTTATATGACTCTGGTTCTAGGGTGTGGAATACATCAATTCACATTCAAAATCTCTAGCTCTCAACATTGAAGTTTCTTCAATCTGATTTCTTTTGATTTCTCTTAGTCTTCATTGTTAGACGTGTAACTTCATTATCATTCTTCTGTATACATTAGGCTGGATATTAGGATAAATTTCTTTCCTGAAAGTTGTGTGGCATTGGAACAGGCTGCCCAGGGAAGTGGTTGAGTCACC